>NC_090649.1:217346591-217663361 GCF_040937935.1 Hyperolius riggenbachi | reverse complement strand
TTCTTTCTAAAATGGGGTAATTTGTGGGGTTCCTATACTGTCCTGGCATTTTAGGGGCCCTAAACCGTGAGGAGTAGTCTTGAAAAGAAATTTCTCAAAATGACCTGTGAAATCCTAAAGGTACTCATTGAACTTTGGGCCCCTTAGCGCAGTTAGGGTGCAAAAAAGTGCCACACATGTGGTATCGCCGTACTCAGGAGAAGTAGTATAATGTGTTTTGGGGTGTATTTTTCCACATACCCATGCTGAGTGGGAGAAATATCTCTATAAATAGACAATTGTGTGTAAAAAAAATAAAACAATTGTCATTTACGGAGATATTTCTCCCACCCAGCATGGGTATGTGTAAAAATACACCACAAAACACATTATACTACTTCTCCTGAGTACGGCAATACCACATGTGTGGCACTTTTTTGCAGCCTAACTGCGCTAAGGGGCCAAAAGTCCAATGAGCATCTTTAGGCTTTACAGGGGTGCTTACAATTAGGCACCCCCCAAAATGCCAGGACAGTGAACACTCCCCACAAATGACCCCATTTTGGAAAGCAGACACTTCAAGGTATTCAGAGAGGAGCATAGTGAGTCCGTGGCAGATTTCATTTTTTTTTGTCGCAAGTTAGAAGAAATAGAAACTTTTTTTTTTTCTTTTTTTTGTCAGAAAGTGTCATTTTCCGCTAACTTGTGACAAAAAATAAAATCTTCTATGAACTCACCATGCCTCTCACTGAATACTTTGGGATGTCTTCTTTCCAAAATGGGGTCATTTGGGGGGTATTTGTACTATCCTGGAATTTTAGCCCCTCATGAAACCTGACAGGTGCGCAGAAAAGTCAGAGATGCTTGAAAATGGGAAATTCACTTTTAGCACCATAGTTTGTAAACGCTATAACTTTTACCCAATCCAATAAATATACACTGAATGGTTTTTTTTATCAAAGACATGTAGCAGAATAACTTTTGCGCTCAAATGTATAGGACATTTTACTTTATTTGAAAGATGTCAGCACAGCAAGTTAAAAAAGTCATTTTTTTGCCAAAATTCATGTCTTTTTTGATGAATATAATAAAAACTAAAACTCGCAGCAGCAATCAAATAGCAGCAAAAGAAAGCTGTATTAGTGACAAGAAAAGGAGGTAAAATTCCTTTAGGTGGTAGGTTGTATGACCGAGCAATAAACCGTGAAAGCTGCAGTGGTCTGAATGGAGAAAAAGGCTCTGGTCCTTAAGGGGCGAAAAGACTGTGGTCCTCAAGCGGTTAAGCCTGGTACACACTTTCAACTAAGATTGACCAATCACTGACCAATTGTACCACCTCCCCATGTAGTATGAGAGTTAACAAATATTGAATAGTATGAGCAGATTGTGAAGGTAAACCCTCATACTGTAGTATGAGGGTTTACCTACACAATCTGCTCATATTATTCAAGATTCTATATTAGAGGTGGTAAAATTGGTCAGTGATTGGTCAATAATAATTGAAAATGTGTACCAGGCTTTAGCAAAATATACTGAGGGCTTAAAGATTGTGCAGGCAAGCTCTCATATTACATGGGAGTACATCAATGCCTCTAAACATAAACACATATTGGTACTCACCATTGTAGAAGATGTAGAAATGTGGAAGTCAGATGGTGTTTGGCAGCCATGCCAGGGGTTCAAAGGTGTTCGTCAGCCCTGCCAGTGGTCATAGTGTGGTTGGTCATCCGTGCCAGAGGCCAGAGTGTGGTTCAGCAGCTGGTCCAGAGGTCAGAGGGTGGTTAGGCAGCCCTGCCAGGGGTCAGAGTGTGGTTGGTCATCCGTGCCAGAGGCCAGAGTGTGGTTCAGCAGCTGGTCAGAGGGTGGTTAGGCAGCCATTCCAGGGTCAGAGTCTGGTTGGTCATCCGTGCCAGAGGCGAGAGTGTGGTTCAGTAGCTGGTCCAGAGAGCGGTTCGGCAGCAATGCCAAAAGTCTGAGAGTGGTTGCTAAACATGCCAGAGGTCGATTCCAAAGAGTAGTTGTCAGCCATGCCAAAGGTCAAATCCGAAAGTCAAGTAAAGTTCAATGGTAACATAAACATGTGGGCAGTGAAAGGGTAAAAAAAAAAAAAAAAACCTAATAATTAAGGACTGTGTGGTAGGTTTCAAAGCAGGGATTCAGGCATAGTGCTGCTTTTGACGGACATTTTGGACAATGATACCGTGTGTCTCTTCTAATTCCATGTTTCCTGCAAACTCTGCATCTTTTTTGGGGCCATTTTTTTGATGGAGTGGGGGGGAGTGGGGCAGGAAAATGATTTCCCTCAAACCTAGCGATGTTTTCGGCACGAAGTTGGTTTGGGGCAGGTTGTCCAGATTCAAATAAAAGAGTTGTTATTACAGCCTCCTGAAACCTTAAAAAAGGGGGCCTGTTGCCTGATTTTTTTTAGATGATGAAGGCGTTTTGTAGGCACAACTGAAAGAAGTATAGAGCCACTTTTTTATACCAGATCTTCCTCTTCCTGTCGAGCCTGTATGGTGACAAAAACTGGTCGGACAAGTCCACTGCCCCCATGAATTTGTTATACTGCATGATGGCCAGTGGTTTCACAATTTCTTGTGTACGAGTCCTCACCATTCTTGTTTCCTCAGAGTGGATGGTGGTGAGGGCTAAAACATCCTGCTTGTCCTTAAATTTTAAGGCGAGCAACTCATTGCTCCTTTGGCTGAAGGTCTCACCTCTTTTTAGTTTTTTGTGTACAACCTCTGCTGGCAGGCCTTTCCTATTTGCCCTGACCGTTCCGCAGGCTGGAGTCTGTACAGAAAATAAATGCTTAAAAAGTGGGACACTGGTATAAAAATTGTCCACGTACAGATGGTAACCCTGGTGGAGTAGAGGGTTGAGCAGGTCCAGGACTATCCTCTCTGTTGTGCCCATGTAGGGAGGGCGTCCAGGAGGCTCTATCAAGCTGTCCTTCCCTTCATAGATCTTAAGTTTGAAGGTATACCCACTCCCACTTTCACACAACTTGTAGAGTTTAATCCCATACCGCGACCTTTTGCTTGGTATGTACTGCTTGATTGCTAGCCTCCCGTGGTATGGGATTAGGGACTCGTCTATTGCTATTTTCTGCTCCGGCACGTAAGCTTCTGCAAACACTTTATTTAAATGGTCGATGAAGGGCCGCAATTTAAATAATCTGTTGTGGGCTGGGTTGTCAGTGCCAACGTCATCATCATTATTGCTAAAATGCAAGCAAGTTAGCAGCATTTGGAAGCGGCATCTGGATATTTTGGCTGAATAGATTGGAATACAATGAATTGGATTTTTTGTCCAGTACATTTGTTGCTCAGGTTTTGGACAACGGGCCATGTTGAAGATCAAACCCAAAAACATTTTTAAATCCTGGGTAGTTACAGGGGTCCAGTGTGCTGCTAAAACAGAGGTGGGCTTCTTCGCTATACGTTGGTTGGCATATATATTTGTCTGCTCACAGACATATTGCAGGAAGTTTTCTGGCAAAAAGATATTTAAAAAATCAATGGGCTGCATATTGGTGGTATCCACTTGTAGCCCTCTCCTGGCTGTGAAGGGAGGGAGGTTAGGGGTCTCCATGTTAGATGGCAACCACTGTGGGTGACATAGTTCATAGGGTAGCGGAGGCCTTTGTGCTGCCCTTGCTGGCATGCTCTGCCTTGACCTGGCAGCCCTCTGACCTCTGGGGTTAGCATTGCTGGAGGTAGGTACAGGTGATCCTCCTTCAGAAGCAGTGTCAGTGTCACTGATGTCCCTTGCCTGCCCCTCGCTCCTAGATTGCTGAGCTGTGGATGGCCCAGCAGACTCCGAATCGCTGTCCGTTAAGTCACTTTCTGACTCAGACTCAGGCAGCCAATCAATATCTGACTCTGACAATTCTTCCTCAAATTCGCTGCTGCTGTTGCTATCCTCCTGCAGAATGACGGCTGCCTCTTCAGCAGAATAAAATCTCTTCGCCATCTTTATAGCAATGGAGTGGCTAAATTCAATTAGGGATTTTTTTTTTTTTTTAGATAAATGGTCACAAAGACCACAAAAACACAGCAGATGTCTCCTGTAAATAGGGAGAAGGCCTAAAATCAAAGCTGACAGAGGCACAAAAACATCAGCAGATATAAGTCTGCTGTATATATAAATAGGGAGAAGGCCTAAAATGTAAAAAAAAATGACAGGTGGAGGAGAGGGGATAAAATTAGAATGGCAAGGAAGGCTAGGTGAAGATCAGGGGAGTAGATCAGAATAGATCAGTGGTGATGGGGTTAATGGATCCTGTGTTTTAAAAAAAAAACACTAGGTGGCAGACTAGGCTCACAGATCACAGTGAAGTAGATCCAGTTACCTGAAATCCCTCTCAGGAGTGATTTCAGTAACAGTATCTACTTCACAAGTTAGATACAATGTTTATAAACTTTCTAATGAATGAGCACTGCCATTGGCTAAGGCAGTGCTCATTCAAACTTTTGTGCACTTTGATTGGGTGATGGGAATATCCATTCCCATTCACCAGTCCCCAGGCAGATTAACATAGGCTGGTGTGCGCGATCGCGGGTGCGCACGCGTGCACGATCGCGGGTGTGCGCGATCGCAGGTACGCGCGCGCGATCGCACGCAATTAGCATATCAATGAACTGACTGCTTACTACGCCCCTGATCCTTCCGTGAAGTTCAGAGGGGTGTAGTTAAGCGTGCAGAGGATCCGTAAGTGGTTAAAGTTAACCTGCAGACTAAAAATCTACTCACCAGCACTGAAAAGGCTTGGTGTTTCTTTAACAGTTTAACAGCAACAGAACTTTATTTTTCTTACCCAAGGCTAATTTTTAGCTGCACAGAAGCTAAGCTCTGCCCCATCAAAAAAAACTGCCCGGGCATTTTTCTCCTGATGCTGTGCAAAACATGATGGGATTTCTGATGTTGTTCTCGTTTTGCTGTTTTGGTGCAAATTTGTTTTTTGTTTTATTTTGAATTTGAGATTTGAAGCATAGCGCACACAGCTGGGAGGGGTGATCAGAACACAGGACAGTTGGAACTGTGTCTCATGCTCCCTGTCACCTCCTTTCATATCATATACAATGCATGGACCAATCATCTTCAAAGGACAATACCCTTTGACCACCTTTGTGCAGACCTGATGGGGAACTGGCTGTGCAACTAATGCCTATTGGTGTATTGACCTGCCATTCTTCCTCCTCCATCTCACATGTTTGTGTTGCATTGCATTGACCAGGCTTTACACACTTCTGTGTTGTGCCTGCTGGGGGGTCACACCCCCAGTGAATAGACATTGGTCACTTGGGAAGTGGAGGTGGGGACATCCAGGTGGCTGCTCCCACTCGTGCTATCAATTTCTCATCAGAAAGGGGCGTGGTCTGGTTGGTGTGGCACAGCCTGAACAGTGGGAGGTTTGTGAGATGGAGGAGGGTGAATGGCTGGTCAATACACCAATAGGAATTAGTTGCAGCTAGTTCCCCTTGAGGTCCGCACGAAGGTGGATGACGGCGATTGGCCTTTAAAGATGATTGGTCCATGTGGTGTACAGTGCTGTCCATAATTATTCATACCCCTGGCAAATTTTGATTTAAAGTCACTTTTATTGAACCAGCAAGTAATATTTTGTACGGGAAATGACATAGGTGCCTCCCAAAAGATAATAAGACGATGTACAAGTTGAATTATTGTGGAAAAAAACATTTCTCAGCTTTTATTTACATTTGAGCAAAACGTTTCCAGTCCAAAATTATTCATGCCCTCAATAATCAATAGAAAAGCATTTATTAGCTATTACAGCAATCAAACGCTTCCTATAATTGCAGACCAGCTTTTTGCATGTCTCCACAGGTATTTTTGCCCATTCATCTTTAGCAATGAGCTCTAAATCTTTCAGGTTGGAGGGTCTTCTTGCCATCACCCTGGTCTTTAGCTCCCTCCACAGATTCTCTGTGAACTAAGTGATGTTGTCATTGAGAATCCTCATGTATTGCTCTTTTTTCATTATGCTGTTTACTGTGATTAGGTTCCCTGGTCCATTTGTCAGAAAAATCAACCCCAAAGCATTAGGTTCCTACCACCATGTTTGACAGTGGGGATGGTGTTCTTTGGGTTGAAGGCTTCTCCTTTTTTACGCCAAATGAAGAAAACATCATTGTGACCAAACAATTCAATTTTTGTATCACAGAAGACCAGAAGTCTTCTTTTTTGTCCAGATCAGCATTTCCAAAGGCCAAGCGAGCTTTTGTGTGCCTTATCTGAAGAAGTGATGCCCTCCTTGTTCTGCATCAGTGAAACCCAGCAGTGTGCAGTGTCCGTTGGATTGTTTGCCTTGAGACATTGCCACCAGCAGTGCCCAGATTCACCAAGGCGGTGGTGATCCTTGGATTCTTTATCACCTCTCTCACTATCCTCCTGGCCAGCACAGGTGTCCCTTTTGGCTTCCGATCACGTCCTCTGAGATTTTCCACAGTGCAGAACATCTTGTATTCTTTAATAATACTTTGCACTGTAGCCACTGGAATGGGAAAACATTTAGAAATGGCCTTGTAGCCCTTTCCTGACATGAAATCCGAATGAGTTTAACCTCCTTGCCGGTTATCCCGAGCTCAGCTCGGGGTAACCTGCACAGGAGGATTTCTCAGGCCCCGCTGGGCCGATTTGCATATTTTTTTTTTGTTACAAGCAGCTAGCACTTTGCTAGCTGCTTGTAACATCGGATCGCTGCCGCTCGCCGCAACGTCGCGCCGCCCCCCTTCCCCCTCCAGACCCCGTGTGCAGCCTGGCCAATCAGGGCCAGGCAGCGCTGAGGGGTGGGCCGGGATTCTTTATGACGTCCCGACGTCGATGATGTCATCCTGCCCCGTCGCCATGGCAACCGGGGAAGCCCAGCAGGAAATCCCGTTCTGAACGGGATTTCCTGCTTACTCCGATCGCCGGAAGCGATCGCAGTAGCTGCAGAGCTGCCGCTGCTCAGCGGCTATCATGTAGCGAGCCCTAGGCTCGCTACATGATTTTAAAAAAATAAAATAAAAAAAAAAGTGCTGCGCTGCCTCCTTGCCGGGGAATTAGACCGGCAAGGAGGTTAATTCAGATTTTATTCCCTTAATTTAATGCAGCTGAGTGGGTGGGTGAGGGGGGATTAAACTTACCCAGCATACGTTTTCTTTCATCCGTCCCACGGCACCACCCACGCTGCGCTCCAAGCCGCGTCATGTGATTACAAACACTTCCTCCTTCCAGGTTGAAGGAGCAAGTGTTTGTAGTCACGTGATGCGGCTTGGAACGCAGCGTGGGAGGCACCGTGGGATGGATGAAAGAGGACGGATGCTGGGTAAGTTAAACCCCCCCTCGCCCACCCACTCAGCTGCATTAATTAAGAGGATGAAATCCGAATTAAACTCATTCGGATTTCATCCGAATACAATCTGGAGTTATTTTACAATTTCTGCAGTACTTTATAGAGTACATAGTCATGTCACTTACTGTCCTCAGAGGAGCTCACAATCTAATCCTACCATAGTCATAGTGTAATGTCGTAGCATATTATTATTATTTACTTACAATTTCAGCAGCACTTTACAGAGTACATAGTCGTGTCACTGACTGTCCTCAGATGAGCTCATGATCTGCTGACTTATAAACAAACCTAGCAGATAATCTGGGCTTTGCTGTGATGGAGCTGCATGCACCCCAGAGGACATGGGACCCCGGTGCTGCCGCACGGCCTGCACGGGCCTATGTCCACCACTGTGTATTATTGCTGCAGTGGAGCTTGACAAATGATCAGGACACGCCAAAACGTTGCTGTTTAGCCCTGCAATAAACGGAATAAAAAGTTGAAAGAGCTGAACGACGGTGCCAGTCTTTATTCATTAATACGTTTATTTCTTAGTGATATATTTCACACAGTGGGAGATACTTCAAACCAGGTCATGGTCAATAATTCTTACTGTGCTCTAATTTACTACATAGAGTGGCCCGATTTTGTCTTAACATATACCCATAGTGATAGGAGATTACATTTTCTTATTTTAATTTATAAGCAATCAAGATCTTTTGTCTAAAAACTCAACCTATGCTTGTTCACCAGTACATTTGAATGAACCAGTATGATGTTTGAAGATATATAGATATATAGATATAGATAATTATATTTTACTTGATTTTTCCTAATCTGAATATTTGCGTGCAGAATTTGCTGATCTATGGTAAAATGTAATTTCTGAACGCTGATTGCTCAGATTCATGAATTGCATACTGATGATCAAACAAGAATGAGAGAGGGAGAAGTATCTGATCAGAGAGGGATCTTTAAAAACCATGGTAGGCCCTCCCCCCAGTGATTGGCCCCCAGCTATACTTCTCCCTGGGGGCCCCTGCAAAAACTCTCTTCTACCTGGCCAGCGCGCTCCTTGTGTGCTCCTGTCATCTACCGGCAGTGTTATATGAGTATGTATACACTGCTGGGTCACGGGTGCGGGCACCAGGAGATGATTGCAGCACACAAGAGGCAGCATGCAGACTGTGCAGGTCAGTGAGAGTGCGCTGCACTGTGCTAATTCTCTGCAGGGGCCCCAGGGGAGCAGAATAGGTGGAGGTAGACCTGGAGGGCAGTCACCGACTCTATGCTCGTAGCCGGAAATTGATCGAAATTACTATTGAGCAGCATGTTGGATATTGATTTGAGATTTGATCACAGTCATCGAATCTGCTGGGGAAAATTTGCATAGTGTATGTCACCTATAGACCTGGGTTACTTGAGATTGCTTTCTTAAGCATTATCTTCTTGTTGGCAACTGCCTCCTTTAAAGAAAATCTGTAACTAAAACAAGTTCCCCTGGGGGGTACTCACCTCGGGTGGGGGAAGCCTCCGGATACTATCGAGGCTTCCCCATCATCCTGTGTCCCACGTGGCTCCCAGAACGTTGGGGATGTAAATATTTACCTTCCCAGCTCCAGCACAGGTGCAGTATCGGCTCTCCGCTCAGAGACAAGCAGAAATAGCCGATCGCTGTCGGTCCGCTCTACTGCGTAGGCACAAGTCTCCTGCACCTGCATAGTAGAGCGGACCCGACAGAGATTGGTTATTTCCGCCTATTTCCAAGTGGAGAGCCGCAACAGCGCCCCCGCTGGAGCCAGAAAAGGTAAATATTGCACAGCCTGACAAATTGTCGGCTGTGTGTTCCGTGGGCTGCAGCGAGACCGCCATGGGACACAGGAGGATGGGGGAGAGGTTTCCCCCTACCGAGGTGAGTACCCCACAGGGGAACTTTTTTTGTTACAGAGTCTCTTTAAAATCTGTATTGCAGTTAAAGCAATTTCCTACAAGGAGTTAAATATCTTGATCTCAAGCAATTATTCTTCCTTGTGTAGCCTGAGCCTTTGATCTGTTCAGTAAAAGTAAAGCTGTGTGTTTCTAATTTCAGCTGTTTGTTGCTGTCTTAATTGTATAGCAAAGTCTGGCCTCGCATCTGAGGCCCCATGTCTAGCTAGGTGCGCTTTGTCATATGTGGGTAGTTGTTCAGTAAATTAAAGTTTCTGTCCTAGCTCTGTGTGAACCCTGCATCATTATAATTATCATCACTCATCACAGACCTCAGCAATCAGACACCGCTACAATGTGACAGAACTTGAGACATTGCTTCCATTTCAAAGTAAAGAACTGGCAAGGATTGCTTTTCATATGGCAGCTGTATATCTGATTGTTGTTTGCAGTGAGCTACATGTGATGATCATGTCAGGTTACCACAATGATATATTGTGTGTGTGTGTGTGTGTGTGTGTGTGTGTGTGTGTGTGTGTGTGTGTGTGTGTGTGTGTGTGTGTGTGTGTGTGTGTGTGTGTGTGTGTGTGTGTGTGTGTGTGTGTGTGTGTGTGTGTGTGTGTGTGTGTGTGTGTGTGTGTGTGTGTGTGTGTGTGTGTGTGTGTGTGTGTGTGTGTGTGTGTGTGTGTGTGTGTGTGTGTGTGTATATATATATATATGTGTATATATATATATATATATATATATATATATATATATATATATATATATATATACTGTATATATATTTTCTGTACATAGACACACCTACACCCATCAGTCATAGCATTACAACCACTAAAAAGTTACGTGGATATTGTAAATTATATCATATCATAGGCACCCAGTTGTTAAAGGTGATGTGTTTGAAGCAGTGAGAGTGGTCAAGTATAATAATTTGAGTTTTGTTACAAGAGGTCAGCGCTCACAGCAAGTATTAAACTGATCAACCAGTTCGCCTCCTCTTCACACTTAGATATATATAAAACAAGAGATGGCGCTCTGGCAATTAAAACACATCCATATAAACACCATAGATCAAAAGTCCATGTGCAATACACCTAAAATTCTAAAATGTCCATAAACATCTGAATCTTTGAGGTTATCTTCATCTAATATAGAATCATGGTCTGATGCATATCCTGCCAAGATTGCATGTGAGTGGACCACCACCAACACCCTTTGTGTGCCACTCACCGCTGTATTAGACCAACCAATGGTCTATATACACCTTGGGACCGTTCCCGGGTCGTCCCCCACCTCTCGATCACAATGCTCTCTTAAATCCAAATATGTCTTCTTATGCAACAGTGTCACCTCAATGAAAAATACTCCACATCGCGTAATACTGCTAAAAACGTTTTAATTATAAAAAGCAATTGCACTTACAATCTCTATGCTTTTATGACCAATTGGAGATTGTAAGTGCTGGTCCACTCACATGCAATCTTGGCAGGATATGCAGCAGACCATGAATCTATATTAGATGAAGATAACCTCAAAGATTCAGATGTTTATAGACATTTTAGAATTTTAGGTGTATTGCACATGGACTTTTGATCTATGGTGTTTATATGGATGTGTTTTAATTGCCAGAGCGCCATCTCTTGTTTTATATATAATAATTTGAGTGACTTTGACAAGAACCAAATTTTGACAAGGGGATGGCAGAATGACAGGGTCAGAACGTCTTCAAAATGGTTGGTCTTTTGTGGTGGCAGTGAGTATACAGGGATTAGTACCAACTGACCATAGAGTTATGTGTGCCCAAGGCTTAATGATGCCCTTGGGGACCAAGGGCTAGGCCAATTGGTCTAATACCACAAGATCAATATAAGCTGAACAGAGGCGCCAACAGGATAAAACCAGTAATTAAAAAGTTAACAATTCGCTGAGAGGGCTATGGTGGCTCCGCCCCCTCCAAGCAGAAAACACAAAAGCTGTGTAATATAATCAGAATAAATTTATTGGTACACTCCAGGGTATAGAGTGTACCAATAAATTTATTCTGATTATATTACACAGCTTTTGTGTTTTCTGCTTGGAGGGGGCGGAGCCACCGTAGCCCTCTCAGCGAATTTTTAACTTTTTAATTACTGGTTTTATCCTGTTGGCGCCTCTGTTCAGCTTATATTGTACTTTACATCCACCCTTGGTGGAGGGGGATACCCTTTTTCTCATCTACAGAGAGCGACTTTTTAATCCTGAGTGGGGACAGGTCAAACTCCTCACCTGCCTATACAGTGGTTACCTGGAGGTAACCCTGGTTTGTGAGTATAATTTTACTCTTTTATATTATACTAATTGTCAAAATTTACTACACCATATTGGGCTCTCGGTTCTCACTCCTTTTAATACCACAAGATGGCTACTAGGCTACTATAGGATAAGTTGATGACAAGTTTAATGCTGGCTTTGAGACAAAGGTGTCAGATCACACAACGTGTCTTGCATAGCCACAGACGAATTAAAACGTCCAGACTGACCCTGTTCACTGCCCATTGTGTCTACAAAGGGGAGGGAAACATGAAAACTTGATATAAGGAAAAGCAGGGCGCTCAACATCAGCACAATTTAAAAAGTAGATTATTGATTCACAACCCAATCATGCTTGTGGGTTTGTTTCACACTATGAAAAGGACAAGTCCACTCCATAGAAACACAGAACCAAGTCTCTAGTTTACAGTTTTCTCAAAGTTCCAGTTCTATTAAGTTCACAATTTCTTAAATTTACCCAATGCAATAACGATTTATGCTGACCACATTGCATGGCCGACCAAATGAGATCAGCATAACACGTGTTTGGCCTAGCCAGTTAACAGTTGTCCCGCTCTTGGCCCTCCAATATCTTCAGTACTGTGTACAGCAATAGTGTGATACTGTGTAATCACTCAGCCCATAGTAACACCAGTGCTCCCCGGTACTTAGTTGTAGCCTTTACGCGCAGAAACCTTTGCACGCGTCAGATCGCACGGTAACTGCATAGCACAGTTATCACGCTTTTGTGAATCAAGCCCCGTATGTGTAACAATAACCCAAGGGGAGTGACCAACCAGCACCTGCCAAGCAGTACCTGGGATACCGAACGGTACAGGTACATACACACGTTGTTTTTTTTGCAAAATGACCGATCGTTTGGACGTTTGAACTTCCAGTCGTTTAGACGTCAAATTGGGCGTGTGTCGGTCATTCAGCTGATAAGACTGGATTTGACTACTTGTAAAATAACAGAAGATATAAATAATTTAAAGCACTATAGTGCTTTCATATATCAACTGGTAAACTCAATAAATGAATAAAATTGTTAAAAGAAAATAATATAAGTTTTTATTACATTTATTTATTATATTTATTTACAAGTTATTTTACTGTCTTGGTGACAAAATACACAGAAGATATATACAGTATGATACAACCTTCATTGTTGGACGCAATGCTGTTATAAAAGGTCAGAAAGTCTTACTCAGAAATCAAGGAAATGGCATACTGTGGAGCCTTACATTATCTGGTAAGATGGCATATTGTAAGCTATGAAGTTAACTGGAAAACGCAAGAAAGTATAAATGTGACACTAATGTTCTCTTCCTTCTTCACTTTCTCTTTACCATCGTGTCTGTAACAAAAAGACACATTAATCATGTTGCTTTGCTCCTCCATAACTCTTCTCTCTTTCTGTACATCAGTTCAAACATCTTATTACATTAGTGCTAAAAGGTTCATGTTCAACATGGTCCTCCAAGGTCATATTCACTAGATACCATTAGGCGCAGTCGGTAACATATTGGATGTCATTTGCTAATCATATATCTAAAATATACGGTAAGATGTAGCTCAGTAGCACAGCTACCTGGAGGATCATTCACTTTATGGCATACTTTGCCGTGAGGATTGTAAAAAAGAAATGCTGACTGTTGAACAGTATAACAAAAAAAAAGACCTGACAATCATGCATACTTAGCAAATGCTTGATAGTTCTTTAAATTTCTAGGTGCATATAATGACTATAATTGGAATCCCAGAGAGCCTGTTTCTGGAAGGCATCATTTTGTGTTCAAATATAGGGAATGTTTTTCTTACTACAGTGTATGTGGTTAATTAACCACTTCAGCCTACACTGTTGTTCACCTTATGCATTCGAGCAACTTTCACCTCCCATTCATTCGCCAATAACTTTATCACTAATTATCACAATTAATTGATCTATATCCTGATTTTTCTGCCACTAATTAGGCATTCTTTGGGGGGTACATTTTGCTAAGAATTTTTATTTTTAATCCATTTTAACAGGAAGATTAAGAAAGAAATGGAAAAAATTCATTATTTCTCAGTTTTTGGCCATTATAGTTTGAAATGAATACATGCTACTGTAATTAAAACTCATGTATTTTATTTGCCCATTTGTCCCGGTTATTATACCTTTTAAATGATGTCCCTATCACAATTTATGGCGCCGATATTTTATTTCGAAATAAAGGTGCATTTTTTCAATTTGTGTCCATCACTATTTACAAGCTTATAATTAACCACTTCAGCCTACAGCTTCGAAAATCTTATGCATCAGAGCAATGTTCACCTCCCATTCATTCGCTAATAACTTTATCGCTACTTATCAAAATTAATTGATCTATATCTCGTTTTTTCCGCCACTAATTAGGCTTTCTTTAGGTAGTACATTTTGCTAAGAGCCACTTTACTGTAAATACATTTTAACAGGAAGATTAAGATAGAAATGGAAAAAGATCATTATTTCTCAGTTTTTGGCCATTATAGTTTAAAATTAATGCATGCTACAGTAATTAAAACCCATGCATTTTATGTGCCCATTTGTCCCGCTTATTACACCATTTAAATTACGTCCCTATCACAATTTATGGCGCCGATATTTTATTTAGAAATAAAGGTGCATTTTTTCAATTTGCGTCCATCACTATTTACAAGCTTATAATTTTAAAAAATGTAATAAGATACTCTCTTGACATGTATATTTAAAAAGTTCAGACCCTTAGGTAACTATTTATGTAGTTTTTTTTTTTTTATTGTAATTTTTTTTATTTTTTTTTTTAATACAAAAATGTATTTGGGTAATTTTAGTTTGGGAGGTAAATAGCCAATTTTAGATGTAATATAATGTATTTTTTTATTCAATACAGGTATGTGGGTGCAGTTTACTATTTGGCCACAAGATGGCCACATTCAAAAAATTCCTGGATGCGAACGATGTCGCATCTAGGAACTAAAATGAAGAGAAGAAGTTTCCTGGGGGCAGAAATACCACGCTCTCTGATGAGAAAGCGTCGGTATTTCTGCCGGGGACTTAGATCGGTGAATGGGAATTATATTCCCATTCACTGATCGGGGGGGGGCAGCGGGAGGAAGCGGGAGCGCGCGCGGGCGCGAGCCCGATCGCGCGCACCACACGGCTGCAGCACCACTGCCTATCTGGACGGATATATGCGTCCAGATATGGCGAAGTGGTTAAAAAAAATATATTAATATACTCTCTTGACATGTATATTTATAAAGTTCAGACCCTTAGGTAACTATTTATGTTATTGTAATTTTTGTATTTTTTTTATTAAAATATGTATTTGGGTAATTTTTGGTGTGGGAGGTAAACAGCTAATTTAAAATGTAATGTAATGTAATTATTTAATAAAAAAATGTATGTGGGTGCAGTTTACTATTTGGCCACAAGATGACCACAGTCAAAAAAGTCCCGGAAGCGAACGATCACGCTTACAGGAACTAGAAAGAGGACGGGAAACTTTTTTTTTTTCAGAAAGACCACGATCTCTGATAAGAGACCGTCGGTTTTTCTGCGGAGGACTTAGATTGGTGAATGGGAACTATATTCCCATTCGGTAATTGGGGGCTAACAGCAGACGGTGGGCGTGCCTCAGGCAGCAGGAGCTGCACATATATATATATATATATATATATATATATATATATATATATATATATATATATATATATACAGAGGGTGCTGCAGCACACAACAGGAAAACAGTGACAGGGGCTCTTAATTACGCTTTAGAGTCCTACACTAACCAGGCAAAAATGCTAGTTTTGACCAGCGTTCTAGTGGGAACCATGCCAAAAGCCCAGGGGTCAGCTAAATGGGAGAAATGAAATTAAAAACACCTCACCTTCTGCTAGCTACTAACTGAACTATGAGCACCGCTCATGTATATGCTTAAAGGAGAACTGTAGTGAGAGGTATATGGAGGCTGCCATATTGATTTCCTTTTAAGCTATACCAGTTGCCTGGCAGCCCTGCTGATCTATTTGGCTGCAGTAGTGTGAATCACACCAGAAACAAGCATGCAGCTAATCTTGTCAGATCTTACAAAAATGTCAAACACCAGATCTGCTGCATGCTTGCTCAGGGTCTAGGGCTAAAAGTATTGGAGGCAGAGGATCTGCAGGATAGCCAGGTAACTGGTATTGCTTAAAAGGAAATCAATATGGTAGCCTCCATATACCTTTCACTACAGTTCTCCTTTAACTGTGCTAGAGATGGGCGTGGTTATGCACGCTCACAGGGGAAAATAATATAAGCCGAGGGATGAGCAGCACAAACTGAATTTTATGCAATACTATGCAAAGCATGCACGCAGCACTGGAGAACCCCAATCTCCATAAGAAATATATAAATACAGAGGGTACTGCAGCACACAACAGGAAAACAGTGACAGGGGCTCTTGGTTACGCTTTAACGCATTTAAGCTCACCAACTGTGCCAAAGTGTCCCCGATCTGGTGAGTCCTACTCTAACCAGGCAAAAATGCTAGTTTTTATCGGCGTTCTAGTGGGAACCATACCAAAAGCCCAGGGGTCAGCTGCTCATCCCTTGGCTTATATTATTTTCCCCTGTGAGCGTGCATAACCACACCCATCTCTAGCACAGTTAAGCATATAAATGAGCGCAGTGGCGTAGCTACAAACCTCTGGGCCCCGATGCAGAATCTGGATGTGGGCCCCAGCCCCCCCCCCCCCACGACAACAACAGCGCCCCTCCCCCGGCAACACCCGACGCACACACATATCTGAATCCCTATAGCCAGCTATAGGTCCCCCCAGTATAGGTAGCCAGGCATAGGCAAGCCAGTATAGTTGCCCCCGGTATAGGTTAGCCAGGTAGGTGCCTCCAGCATAGGTAGCCAGTATAGTTGCCCCCAGTATAGGTTAGATAGGCATGCGCCGCCGGTATAAGTTAGATAGATAGGTGCCCCCAGTACAGGTTAGCTAGGTGGGTGCCTCTAATATAGGTAGCCAGAATAGTTGCCCCCAGCATAGGTTAGATAGGTAGGTGCCCCCAGTATAGGTTAGTTAGGCAGGTGCCTCCAATATAGGTAGCCAGTATAGTTGCCACCTGTATAGGCTAGCTAGGTGCCCCGAATACAGGTTAGACAAGTAAGTGCCCCCAGGTTAGATAGGTAGGTGCCCCCCAGTATAGGTTAGATTAGGTAGCTGCCCCCCAGTATAGGTTAGATGAGGTAGGTGCCCCCCAGTATAGGTTAGGTAGCTGCCCCCCAGTATAGATTAGGTAGCTTTCCCCCAGGATAGGTTAGATTAGGTAGCTGCCCCCAGGATAGGTTAGAGTAGGTAGCTGCCCCCCAGGATAGGTTAGAGTAGGTAGCTGCCCCCCGGGATAGGTTAGAGTAGGTAGCTGCCCCCCAGGATAGGTTAGAGTAGTAGCTGCCCCCCAGGATAGGTTAGAGTAGGTAGCTGCCCCCCAGGATAGGTTAGAGTAGGTAGCTGCCCCCCAGGATAGGTTAGAATAGGTAGCTGCCCCCCAGGATAGATTAGTTAGCTGCCCCCCAGGATAGATTAGGTAGCTGCCCCCCAGGATAGGTTAGATTAGGTAGCTGCCCCCCCCAGGATAGGTTAGGTAGGTAGCTGCCCCCCAGGATAGGTTAGGTAGGTAGCTGCCCCCCCCCAGGATAGGTTAGGTAGGTAGCTGCCCCCCAGGATAGGTTAGGTAGGTAGCTGCCCCCCCAGGATAGGTTAGGTAGGTAGCTGCCCCCCAGGATAGGTTAGGTAGGTAGCTGCCCCCCCAGGATAGGTTAGGTAGGTAGCTGCCCCCCCAGGATAGGTTAGGTGGGTAGCTGCCCCCCAGGATAGGTTAGGTAGGTATCTGCCCCCCCCCCCAGGATAGATTAGGTAGGTAGCTTCCCCCCCAGGATAGCTTAGGTAGGTAGCTGCCCCCCCCAGGATAGGTTAGGTAGGTAGCTGCCCCCCCCCAGGATAGGTTAGGTAGGTAGCTGCCCCCCCCAGGATAGGTTAGGTAGGTAGCTGCCCCCCAGGATAGATTAGGTAGCTGCCCCCCCAGGATAGGTTAGGTAGGTAGCTGCCCCCCAGGATAGATTAGGTAGCTGTCCCCCCAGGATAGGTTAGATTAGGTAGCTGCCCCCCAGGATAGGTTAGATTAGGTAGCTGCCCCCCCAGGATAGGTTAGGTGGGTAGCTGCCCCCCAGGATAGGGTAGGTAGGTCCCCCCCCCATAATGAAGGGGGGAGCCGCAGCTGCGGGGAGGGCAGCCCGACCTCTCCCTCCCTTCCTCTCTCCGTGGCCCCCCCTTCAAATGCAGAGTGCGCGGACGACGAAAGCGCTGTAGGCAGAACTCACCTCCGTCCCTGCGCCGCTGATCTCCTCCCGCTGTATAGACGTTGTTACGCACTGCTTCCTGTTTAGCCGGAAGCAGTGTGTATCAGCATCTATACAGCGGGAGGAGATCAGCGGTGCTTGGAACGCAGGGACGGAGGTGAGTTCAGCCTACATCGCTTCCGTGCGCCGCTCACTCTGCATCTGAAGGGGGGGGGCCCGGGGAGAGGTAGGGAGGGAGAGGTCGGGCTGCCCTCCCCGCGGCTGCCCCCTCCCAATAGCGCGCACGGGCCGCACGGTCGCCACTACAAAAAGACATGGGCCCCCCCAGGCCCCTCCCCCGCCTCTTCAGGAGCCGGGCCCGGTCGCCGTGGTGACCGTTGCGACCACAGGCCCTACGCCCCTGAATGAGCGGTGCTCATAGTTCAGTTAGTAGCTAGTAGAAGGTGAGGGGTTTTTAATTTCATTTTTCCCATTTAGCTGACCCCTGGGCTTTCGGCATGGTTCCCACTAGAACGCTGATGAAAACTAGCATTTTTGCCTGGTTAGAGTAGGACTCACCAGATCGGGGACACTTTGGCGCAGTTGGTGAGCTTAAACGCGTTAAAGCGTAACCAAGAGCCCCTGTCACTGTTTTCCTGTTGTGTGCTGCAGCACCCTCTGTATTTATATATTTCTTATGGAGATTGGGGTTCTCCAGTGCTGCGTGCATGCTTTGAATAGTATTGCATAAAATTCGGGTTTGTGCTGCTCATCCCTTGGCTTATGTTATTTTCCCGTGTGAGCGTGCATAACCACACCCATCTCTAGCACAGTTAAGCATATAAATGAGC
The DNA here is from genome assembly GCF_040937935.1 of Hyperolius riggenbachi. NCBI lineage: Eukaryota > Metazoa > Chordata > Amphibia > Anura > Hyperoliidae > Hyperolius > Hyperolius riggenbachi. The sequence continues at coordinate 217,644,639 of NC_090649.1, read as the reverse complement.
GGTGCTCATAGTTCAGTTAGTAGCTAATAGAAGGTGAGGTGTTTTTAAAGAGGAACTCCAGTGAAAATAATTTAATAAAAAAAAGTGCTTCATTTTTACAATAATTATGTATAAATGATTTAGTCAGTGTTTGCTCATTGTAAAATCTTTCCTCTCCCAGATTCACATTCTGACATGTATTACATGGTGACATTGTTACTGTGGGCAAGTTATGTAGCTGTTTCTAGCTGCTCTGGCTGTTACAGACAGCTTTAAACAGCCATTTCCTGTTTGTGAACATTGTTACATTGTGGCAGTTTGCCCAGAGTACCGCGGTATTCAGAGCCTCTTGTGGGAGGGGTTTCAGCACAAAATTAGTCACACAGCGCTCCCCTGATGGTCTGTTTGTGAAAATCATTCTATTTCTCATGTAAAAGGGGGTATCAGCTACTGATTGGGATAAAGTTCAATTATTGGTTGGAGTTTCTCTTTAATTTCATTTCTCCCATTTAGCTGACCCCTGGGCTTTTGGCATGGCTCCCACTAGAACGCTGATAAAAACTAGCATTTCTGCCTGGTTAGAGTAGGACTCACCAGATCGGGGACACTTTGGCACAGTTGGTGAGCTTAAATGCGTTAAAGCGTAACCAAGAGCCCCTGTCACTGTTTTCCTGTTGTGTGCTGCAGTACCCTCTGTATTTATATATTTCTTATGGAGATTGGGGTTCTCCAGTGCTGCGTGCATGCTTTGCATAGTATTGCATACAATTCAGTTTGTGCTGCTCATCCCTCGGCTTATATATATTATATATATATATGTATATATACGTCCAGATAGACTTAAGTGGTTAAAGGGAATATTGAAACGAATATAAAGTTTGAGATAAAGTACTTTTTTCCCAGAGTACAATCCTATATAATAATGAGTCTGTGTCGCTGCGTCCAGCAGTTATGCATCAGGGCGGGCAGTTGCGTGCGCGCGTGGCGGGCATGCCCGGCGGGTGCGCGTGCAAGTGCAATGACTGGCGGCGGCAGTAAAAAAAGACTAGTGCACTATAAATTACTTTTTGTCCTGTGTTGCTTTGAGTATTAACTTGAAAACTGTAAACCTCTTACTAACAGGTTTTGGACTTGCATATGCCTCAAAGCAGTAGAGACAGCCATACTATCCCAGGAAGGAAAAAACATATATTACTAGATAACTACTTGTTCTACTTACATAACAGTTGTATTGTAGTGTTCACTTTTTTATTTCAGTGAATTTTATATAGTAAATAAAGAGAATTCTGTTCCTGGCATTTTCTATCCTGTTTCACTCCGACTGAATGCCAATCCCGATGTTATTTCCTCCTTTACTTTTTTTTGTTCTAGAAACTGCACTGTCATAGCTAGCTTGCTTTGTAAATGCATGTGAGCAGAGCATGCATGTGAGCATCTCACTAAACTTCCCTCAGCCAATAAGTGAGGAGCAGGAATGTGGGGGAGTGATGAAAAGCTTCCTTCTTGTTGGCAATCCAGTACAGGAAGAGTTAAGAAACTTACATAGTTTTCTATGCAAAAACCGAACTTGGGTCAAAGACAGTACTGTTTTCTGAAGTACTTATCTCAACCTGTCTCTCACTGTTTCTTGTATGTTTAAGGTTTTACTGCAGCAAAGTGTTAAGGGTCATTAGCTCTGCTCTGTTTTGTAATTTAAAATATAGTGTGTGGTTTGTACACTGCAAATATGACCAGAATGATGCTAAGTTTATAAAAAAAAAAAAAGCTTTATAACTGAAAATAAAAATGAGACTTTCTTCTTTTCTACTAATGTTCTACTCATTTTTTGTACTACACATACAATTCATCAGCGGTTGAAGGATTTTGCACTCAGACCGCCTTGTCCTTTCATTGAACAACACCAGGTGTCCTCAGCAGTACTTCCCAGCAGTAATCAGATAGCAGCTGTGAAATAGCTATTTAAAGGACACCAGAGGCAAAAATAAACTAATGAAATATATGATTGTATCTATCGTCCTTCTCCTAAAAATGACTTTTTAAGATATTCCACAGTTTTATTTTATGTTTAAATATAATTTTAAGTTTTAACTGTTTTATTGTTTTTGCTCAATGTCACATTCATTGAAGTATGCCAGAGCTAAAATCTATGAACTATTGAACCTTTTTATCTCTTTCCTGCTCTCAGAAGCCATTTTCAACTAGGAAAGTGATTTATAGTTGGAATTTCTTATCAGTGAGGGTCACACTGTAGTCACTTCTTGTCTGAGTCAGGACTGATTCAGCCACTTACATACCTGATATTTAACTCTTCCAGGCAGAGAAAGAAAAAAAGGAACACAGCATAGTTATTTGTGTGCTAGGCACTGTACATACCAATGTTCTTTAAAGTGAACCTAAACTGAGAAGGATATGGATTTTCCCTTTTAAAATAATACAAGTTGCCTGACTCTCCTGCTGATCCTGTGTCACTAATACTTTTAGCCACAGCCCCTCAAAAAGCATGTAGATCAGGTGCTCTGACTGAAGTCAGACTGGATTAGCTGCATGCTTGCTTCAGGTCTGTGATTCAGCCACTACTGCAGCCAAAGAGATCAGCAGGACTGCCAAGCAACTGGTATTGTTTAAAAGGAAACATCTATATCCCGCTCAGTTAAGGTTCCCTTTAACCAGTTCCATCCAGCAAGAGCTGCTTAATGGCAATCTGGATGAATTTATCCATCCAGCGGTGTTGTGGTGAGTGGGCGCGAATGCATGCGCACACTCGGACTGTGTCCGGTGGGTATTACAGGCGATCGATTAGTGAAGGGGAATGAATGTTCCCCTGAGCCAACCGTAGCCTCTGTGAATTAATCAACATGCCTCGAATCACGAGGCATGTTGATTCATAAAACTGAAAGTAAGAAGTTGTAAAAAAAATAGAAAGATAGAGCACTTCCTGGTACCTACCAGGATAGTGCTTACCGTAAAATTAAAGTGAATAAAATAAAAATAAAATAAATACTGTATATATTTAATAAAACCTCATTAGCCCTGACCCCACCCAGGGCTGGATTTACCATAAGGCACTGTAGGCACGTGCCTACAGGCGTCTGATGATGGAAAAGCGGCTCACTCCCCTCCCCTAGTTCCTCCCTCTGTCCCTATTCAAAGCAGAGTGAATAAGAGGTTACTCACCCAGCTTTTGGCATTCACTGACAAGCTTACCCTTCAGTCAGGGGCACCACTAGCTACTTAATACTGAGGTTACCTAATGCTAAGGGACACCTGTAGGTGAAGGGCAAGGGAAGCAAGGGAGAAGTGACAGCAGGACCAGCCAGCACACTTGCGGTGTGGTTCGGTGGGGGTTTGTTGGTTCATGGAGGGCAAAGTCTAGGGTGCCAGGACATGTGTGCCTATGGGCTCCTATGATGTAAATCCGGGCCTGACCCCACCCTTAACCTTTTGCCGACCGCGTCACGCCGATGGGCGTGGCCGCGGCGGCAGCCCCAGGACCGCCTAACATCAATTGGCGTAAAGTCCTGGGGCTCTGTTTTGAATGAGATCGCGCACACGCTGCGCGCGCATCTCATTCTCGGAGGGCGGAGCTCCGCCCCCTCTCCAGTCTCCGAGCGGCTATTGCCGCTCGGGAGACTGTTAGATGGCGTAATTGCCGTCTAATTACCCATACAGCGGTGCGATCAGCAGCAGCGCTGTACTGGGGACAGCCGTGTGACACGGCTGTCCCCTCCTGAGCCACAGAGGTGATCGGTTGTCATAGGCTGAAGCCTATGACAGCTGATCACAGGGATTGGCCGGCGGGGGGAGGGAGGGGGGTATACAACAGGGAAAAAAAACACTTTTTATTTAAAAAAAACAAAAAAACCCAAACATAAATAAAGAAACAAACACGGGGGGGGGGGGGGGGGGGGGGCGATTAGACCCCACCAACAGAGAGCTCTGTTGGTGGGGAGAAAAGGGGGGAGGAATCACTTGTGTGCTGTGTTTTGCTGTCCTGCAGCTTGGCCTTAAAGCTGCAGTGGCCAATTTAATGAAAATGTGCCTGGTCTTTAGGGGGTTTTAACACAGCAGTCCTCAAGAGGTTACTGGGTAGTTGCCAGAGCTTCAGTTGGTATTAGGCCTCTGCTTGCTGCTAGCTGCCTGAACTCCTGGTCCCGTTGCCTGTTTCCTGATATCGCTGGTTTGACCCCTTGCCTGTTTATTACCCATCTGTTGGAACCTAATTTTGTACTTGTCTGTTTATTACCTATCTTTTGGAACCTAATTTTGTACTGCGTTGTAATGAAAATCATGTATGTCCAGTCACAAGAGCCTTGGTGAGATCATACTTAAAAACTTAACACCACTCTATAATATAAAGCTTTAAAAAACAATTCCTTTGTGATTATATATTAAACAAAAAGCTGGCATAATGCATTATGTGTGTTCCTTTTGTTTACTTATAAATACAGCATAAAAAATGCACGAAGAAGAAATAAGCAATTGTTCGGTGATACGGCACTTTCCAATCCAATAAATCTCATTTGATCAAGATTATCGCTAAGATTAATTTGAAGGTGTTCCAGTAGCATAAGGTTTGTATCTGTCTATTTAACAGCCCCAGGGTGTTTCACCTGTTCTCTGACTCATTTGTCTCATGCTTGTGTTCATGTACATTAAGCAGCGTGAGCACTTAAGTAGGCATGCAGCTGAAGATGTAAAAGTTTTAATAAAACCTCTGCACAGGGATATCTGCCATGAAATGTATCTGTATAGAAGTCACCTTGGGAAGAGTACATCAAATAGGCTGATTCTGTAATACATGAAAAATGTAAAAATTCTTCAATGATCTGATGTTCAACCTTTATCAAGCCTGGATTACAGAGCTCAAAAGATACAGAACTACTTACACATTGTCACACAGCTCAGCAAGATACAGGTCTGCCTACACACTGTCACACATCTCAACAAGATACAGGTCTACCTACACACTGTCACACAGCTCAGCAAGATACAGGTCTGCCTACACACTGTCACACAGCTCAACAAGATACAGGTCTGCCTACACACTGTCACACATCTCAACAAGATACAGGTCTACCTACACACTGTCACACAGCTCAGCAAGATACAGGTCTGCCTACACACTGTCACACAGCTCAACAAGATACAGGTCTGCCTGCACACTGTCACACACAGGGCCGGCCCTAGACTTTCTGCCGCCTGAGGCAAATTTTTTTAAAAAATTGCCGCCGCCGCCGCCCCCCACCCCCCCCCCCCCCCCCGGGCGGGGAGGACGCTCACCTCTTCCCAGCGTGCGCTCCACTGACGTCACTTCCTGCAGCGTTGCAGGAAGTGACGTCAGTGGAGCGCACGCTGGAACGAGGAAGAGGTGAGTCCTCCCCGCCCGTTCCTCTTACACATAGCGGCTGCTTCTATTTAAGGCTGGAGGGGAGTGGAGGACGGGGGACCCAGGCGAGGGAGGGGGGGGTCCGACCCCCCTCCCCACCGCTGGCCCAATACCCCCGTCCTGCCAGCTACCCCTCCAGCTCGGCGGCCGGCTCCCCGCACCCACGGACGGGCAGGTGCCGCCCCTGGAAATTTGCCGCCTGAGGCAAAAGTTTCACCCCGCCTCATGAGCGGGCCGGCCCTGGTCACACAGCTCAACAAGATACAGGTCTACCTACACACTGTCACACAGCTCATCAAGATACAGCTCTGCCTACACACTGTCACACAGCTCAACAAGATACAGGTCTGCCTACATACTGCCACACAGCTCAACAAGATACAGGTCTACATACACACTGTCACACAGCTCAACAAGATACAGCTCTGCCTACACACTGTCACACAGCTCAACAAGATACAGGTCTGCCTACACACTGTCACACAGCTCAACAAGATACAGGTCTGCCTACACACTGTCACACAGCTCAACAAGATACAGGTCTGCCTACACACTGTCACACAGCTCAACAAGATACAGGTCTGCCTAAACACCGTCACACAGCTCAACAAGATACAGGTCTGCCTACACACTGTCACACAGCTCAACAAGATACAGTATGTAAACAGGTAGATTTGCGCCCACTCAATATAAAATGAATTCAATTGGCTGCAGTCAGTGATAAATGGGGTTACTCACACCCCCACCATTCAAGCATTCATAAAGTTTTAAAAATCACTCATGCGCCTATATATACCATCACATATACAGTTTTATTCAATTCATAAATTCAAATTCATATATATTACATTAATATGCAAGCAAACACTAGCCAACTTTCTCAGTCCCACCTCCCTATGGTAAACAGTCTGGCACACGCCACAACATATACGTATAGATTGATTCGCTGAGTAAACTTCGTTTTCTAGCATAAAATTGCACCAATCCCTATAGCACCTTTCCAATGTTAAAAAGTGTTTTTGCACCTTAAAAATGGCAATAATAGCCTTTCTTGTTCAAAAATCAATAAAATAAAAATAAAAATAATGTCCTGTGAGCTCACAAAGGTATAATTCATAAATCCAACAGGAAAAAGTTCATGTTAAATAGCTTGGATCTCGTCTTGCAAAGCTTTAGGCATACAATTTCATATACATCCACCAGGAGTAAAGTGGCTAATTCCGCATTCCTTGGTATGCAAATTAGATCTTGCAGGATTTTGTATAAGCAGATTGCATTTGCACAGACCTCTAGAAACAAATAGCGTCCTGCAGAACTTTACAAAAGCAGAACTTTTCAAAAACAGATAATGTCCTGGCTAATTCCGCATTCCTTGGTATGCAAATTAGATCTTGCAGGATTTTATATAGGCAGATTGCATTTGCACAGACCTCTAGAAACAAATAGCGTCCTGCAGAACTTTACAAAAGCAGAACCTTTCAAAACTTTTCAAAAACAGATAACGTCCTGCAGACTTTTCAAACTTCCATTTCTTTGCATAACATTCAAGCAAAATAGCGTGCTGCGGGTCCAAAGGACAGTTCAAATAACTCACGCAGCTTAAGGGGTAGATAACTGATTCCTTTATGCTTACGGTTCCGCTATGTCTTCTGGCAGCATGAGCCCCGGCCGGTGGCTCCCGTGTTAACCTGACGTCTGCCGCGGATGTTAAGCACTTTGCTGAAAAATCGTTCCTCAGATTCAATCTGGAACTGTAGAGGTGACGTCACCACTCCGACAACCCAATGCCGACTAGTTTCGGTAGGATACGCCTACCTTCCTCAGGGCGTGTTCTCGTTTGCTTCTCAGCTCTTTTTATGTCATAGCTCCACCCCTGTCTCTATGCTATTTGCTACAAATGCCTGCAGTGTGTTTTTCTCCATAGATCTGCATGAAAACATATAAGAACATTCCTTATGTAAAAGCGAACAGTTCCACATCTAAATTCAATCCCAGCGGAGCCAAACTGTTCAATATATAAATCCAATTGGTTTCTTTTCTTGACATGTTTTGAATAAAGTCTCCTCCCCTCCAATCTTTCTCGACAGTTTGAATTGCATAGAATTTAAAAGTCTGCAGGCTTCCCCCATGACATTCCCAGGAATGTTTGCTTAGTGGCAATTTATTATTTCTTTTTTTAATACTGTTCACATGCTCTCCAATTCTAGATGAGAGTTTCCTTTTTGTTCTTCCCACGTATTGCTTATTGCAACCGCATTCTATGATATATATTACACCTTTGCTGTTACAGTTTAAATTACCATAAATATCAAATTCTTCCTGGGTCACTGCTGATCTAAATTGTTTTATTGGTGCATTGTACTTGGTGCTTTTGCATGGAACACAAAAACCACACCTCCTAAAAGACCCTTTCTGTTTCTTTACTCTCTTGGTTTCAACAACAGTTGGTGCAATCATATTTTTCAGATTATTTGCTTTACAAAATGTAAACCTTGGTTTTTCGGTTAAAATCCCATTTAGGGTCCTATCCTGTTGGAGAATACCCCAATATTTATCCACCACCCTCTTGATATCTCTAGACTGTTGGTTATATTGCATTTTAATGCTTAATGGTGGAGTCAAATCTTCTTTCCTTCTGCTTTCTAGTACCCTTTCTCTAGGACAATTTCTTACTTCCTTTAAGGCATGTTCAACTAGTTCTTCCTCATACTTTTTTTCTAAAAACCTATCCTTTAAGATGTCTGCCTGCAAATCGAAGTCCTCTAGGTCGGTACAATTCCGCCTAATACGAGTGAATTGATTCTTTGGAATGTTCGTTAGCCATTTCAACATGTGACAGCTGTCCATAAAAATATAACTATTAGTATCCACCTTCTTAAAAAATGTCTTTGTTTTGATTCCCCCTTCTTGAATAAAAATAGTTAAATCTAAAAAATTAACCTGGTTGGTACTAAATTCACTCGTAAAGACCAAATTGTACTCTTTACGTTTAACCAATCTAAAAATATACGCAACTTGTCCTCACCTCCTACGAGAAGTCTACGAGAAGATCCCAATATTATTGTCCGACCAGCTGAGATACAGGTCTGCCTACACACTGTCACGCAGCTCAACAAGATACAGGTCTGCCTACACACTGTCACGCAGCTCAACAAGATACAGGTCTGCCTACACACTGTCACACAGCTCAACAAGATACAGGTCTGCCTACACACTGTCACACAGCTCAACAAGATACAGGTCTGCCTACACACTGTCACGCAAAAAAGGCATGAAAAAAAAAAAAGCCTTTTTTGCCTTATCATAATATACTGCTGCACTCACTCCTGCTGTACTCACTCCTTTAAAAACTAAACCTTTCTCTGTTTCTCCCTGTTTTAAATTAATGTTTTTACTGTCTTATCATTTTACTAAGAGTGACTCATACTCTGCCTTTATATTATGGATATGTGCACTGTCACTTTATACATGCTATTTGCACACGTTCTCAGTCTATTTTGTATGCATATCTTGCTGTTAAATGCATATTGCACATTTTATTGCTGTAGACTTGTGGTGCACCTTTGGGTGCCTGGTATTTGCGTTCCTCTGGCAATCCCCTTTTTTTTCCTTTTGTTTCCCTTCCCCAGCACCCTCCAAATAATCGTTTACCTGAAGAAGCGGGACTGTTACCCGTGAAACGCGTTGCACTTTTGGAGTTACTAATAAATGTTACTTTAGACTGTAAGTAACCTGTCCATTGTCCGGCCATTTTTTTCAGAAGGGAGGTGAGTCCACCCACTTCCCCCTTTTTAACAATTTTAACTAATTTGATTCTGCTTGGCGCCTCTGTTATCGTATTTCAATATCAACAAGATACAGGTCTGCCTACACACTGTCACACAGCTCAACAAGATACAGGTCTACATACACACTGTCACACAGCTCAGCAAGATACTGCTCTGCCTACACACTGTTACACAGCTCAACAAGATACAGCTCTGCCTACACACTGTCACACAGCTCAATAAGATACAGATCTTCCTACACACTGTCACACAGCTCAACAAGATACAGCTCTGCCTACACACTGTCACACAGCTCAACAAGATACAGCTCTGCCTAGGTCTACCTACATACTGTCACACAGCTCAACAAGATGCAGCTCTGCCTACACACTGTCACACAGCTCAACAAGATACAGGTCTGCCTACACACTGTCGCACAGCTCAACAAGATACAGCTCTGCCTACACACTGTCACACAGCTCAGCAAGATACAGATCTGCCTACACACTGTCACGCAGCTCAGCAAGATACAGCTCTGCTTACATACTGTCACACAGCTCAACAAGATACAGCTCTGCCTACACACTGTCGCACAGCTCAACAAGGTACAGCACTTCCTACACACTATTACACAGCTCAACAAGATACAGCTCTGCCTACACACTGTCACACAGCTCAGCAAGATACAGCCCTGCCTACATACTGTCACACAGCTCAACAAGATACAGCTATGCATACATAATGTCACACAGCTCAGCAAGATACAGCCCTGCTTACACACTGTCACACAGCTCAACAAGATACAGCTCTGCCTACACACTGTCACACAGCTCAATAAGATACAGCTCTGCCTACACACTGTCACACAGCTCAACAAGATACAGATCTTCCTACACACTGTCACACAGCTCGCTCAACAAGATACAGCTCTGCCTACATACTGTCACACAGCTCAATAAGATACAGATCTTCCTACACACTGTCACACAGCTCAACAAGATACATCTCTGCCCACACACTGTCGCACAGCTCAATAAGATACAGACCTGCCTACACATTGTCACACAGCTCAACAAGGTACAGCTCTTCCTACACACTGTCACACAGCTCAGCAAGATACGACTCTGCCCACACACTGTCACACAGCTCAACAAGATACAGCTCTGCCCACACACTGTCACACAGCTCAACAAGATACAGCTATGCCTACACACTGTCACACAGCTCAACAAGATACAGCTCTGCCTACACACGTTCACACAGCTCAACAAGATACAGCTCTGCCTACACACTGTCACACAGCTCAGCAAGATACAGCCCTGCTTACACACTGTTGTGCAGCTCAACAAGATACAGCTTTACCTACGCAGATACAGCACATGCATACCCACACACTGTTGCACAGCTGAAAGAAATACAGTCCTACCTACTCACTGTCATACAACTCTAAAAGATAGAGCCTTACTGTCAGGAACCGGCCCCGCCTGCAGATACGGTTCCGACTGCGGGTTTGACCAGATCAAGCGGGGAGCAGTCCTATGCAAGCTACAATAAGGCTGTCGCCCCTCAAAGCACTTCTCACTGCCACCACTAGCTGCTGCTAGACACTTCAACGATTCACACTCTGCTGTCCAGTGATCTGCACGCAGTCCACGTTTTCGTATTTGGGTCAGCTTTGTGCTTAGGCCAAACACAGGAACGCCACACACACAATACAATTGTACAGTAGCAAGGCACAATCAGGCACTGAACTTGTAACGTAAATCACACTGCAGTCTCTTTCTAGGCTATGAGCTAGTTTAGTACATCAGAAGTCAAACTTATTAAATAAAGATTTAATATTCCAGAAAAAAAGTGGAACAATGCAGAAAATAATATATACAAAAGATTTACAAAAACAAAGTAAAAATTACAAAGATACACAATAAGATAGTTTGCTTAAAATAAAATGGGAATAACGTTACCAATACGAGATCTGAGAGTTGTTTGCGGGAGAACGCGGTCTGGCCAGTAGTCAGGGCAGTTCTAGCATCTTTGTTATCTCCAGAGAACTACAAGTTGTGACTATCCTAGACCAACTTATATAGTCCAAAGTGTCGCCTGGGGGGTGCAAGTCCAGACATACTTTAATTTCTTCAGGTTTTCACAGAACGTCGGTCATATCCTTTCTGGCTGTGATAGGCAACTTCAAAGCTTTCCTGTCCCACCTTGAACTTTGCAGATATTTCCCATCTCCCCATAGATCTAATTTCCACAGGTAAAATTGTAGTTTAACACACACATCAAAAGACTTCTGATTAAGGGTTTCCTGTTAGCATTTGAAGTTCCCAGACTCAGTTGGTCCTGATTTGTATATTGGGACAATGGGGCTGTCTACATATACACAGAGTTCAAAAGCCATGCAGACACAGACTATCCTTCGCCAAATGGCTGCTAATTAGCAGCTTCCTGCTTCCAGAGGAACTGAATGCTAATGTACTTCACACTGCCATACAGACAATCACATTAGCATTCAGTTTCCACCAGCCAGGTGACCAATGCATACCCTGAAGCCAGCTGCTAGCCTGGCCTCTTAACCACTTAACGACCGCCCACTGCACATGGGCGGCCGGAAAGTGGATCCCGCAAGGACCGCTGCATGTACGAGAGGCGGCGGTCCTTGTACGGGCAGGGGCGGAGCGATCGCGTCATCCGTGACGCAATCCTCCGCCGGGGATCGATGGCCGGGGATTTAGCCTCCAGCTCGCCGGCCACTTAGCAGCGCCGGCGGGCGGAGGAAGGAAAAAATCCACCGATCCATTTGTATAATAGGCTTTGCAATGTATACAAAGCCTATTATACAGGCTGCCTCTGCCCTGGTGGTCCCAGTGTCCGAGGGACCACCAGGGCAGGCTGCAGCCACCCTAGTCTGCACTCAAGCACACTGATTCCCCCCTCCCTGCCCCCTGATCGCCCACAGCACCCCTCGTAAAATGCCAGGGCGGTATAGGAACCCCACAAGTGACCTCATTTTAGAAAAAAGACACCCCAAGGTATTCTGTTAGGTGTATGACGCGTTCATAGAAGATTTTATTTTTTGTCAAAAGTTAGCGGAAATTGATTTTTATTGTTTTTTTTCACAAAGTGTCATTTTTCACTAACTTGTGACAAAAAATTTAATCTTCTATGAACTCGCCATACACCTAACGGAATACCTTGGGGTGTCTTCTTTCTAAAATGGGGTCACTTGTGGGGTTCCTATACTGCCCTGGCATTTTACGTGAGGAGTAGTCTAGAAAACAAATGCCTCAAAATGACCTGTGAATAGGACGTTGGGCCCCTTAGCACACCTAGGCTTCAAAAAAGTGTCACACATGTGGTACCGCCGTACTCAGGAGATGTAGTATAATGTTTTGGGGTGTATTTTTACACATACCCCTGCTGGGTGGGAGAAATCTCTCTGTAAATGGACAATTGTGTGTAAAAAAAAATCAAACAATTGTCATTTACAGAGATATTTCTCCCACCCAGCATGGGTATGTGTAAAAATACACCCCAAAACACATACTACTTCTCCTGAGTACGGCGGTACCACATGTGTGGCACTTTTTTACACCCTAAGTACGCTAAGCGGCCCAAAGTTCAATGAGTACCTTTAGGATTTCACAGGTCATTTTGCGACATTTGGTTTCAAGACTACTCCTCACGGTTTAGGGCCCCTAAAATGCCAGGGCAGTATAGGAACCCCACAAATGACCCCATTCTAGAAAGAAGACACCCAAAGGTATTCCGTTAGAAGTATGGTGAGTTCATAGAAGATTTTATTTTTTGTCACAAGTTAGCGGAAAATGACACTTTGTGAAAAAAAAAAAACAATTAAAATCAATTTCCGCTAACTTGTGACAAAAAATAAAATCTTCTATGAACTCACCATACTCCTAACAGAATACCTTGGGGTGTCTTCTTTCTAAAATGGGGTCATTAGTGGGGTTCCTATACTGCCCTGGCATTTTAGGGGCCCTAAACCGTGCGGAGTAGTCTTGAAACAAAAATGACCTGTGAAATCCTAAAGGTACTCATTGGACTTTGGGCCCCTTAGCGCAGTTAGGGTGCAAAAAAGTGCCACACATGTGGTATCACCGTACTCAGGAGAAGTAGTATAATGTGTTTTGGGGTGTATTTTTACACATACCCATGCTGAGTGGGAGAAATATCTCTGTAAATGGACAATTGTGTGTAAAAAAAATCACCCCCCAAAATGCCAGGACAGTAAACACACCCCACAAATTACCCCATTTTGGAAAGTAGACACTTCAAGGTATTCAGAGAGGAGCATAGTGAGTCCGTGGCAGATTTCATTTTTTTTTTGTCGCAAGTTAGCAGAAATGGAAACTTTTTTTTTTCTTTTTTGTCACAAAGTGTCATTTTCCGCTAACTTGTGACAAAAAATAATATCTTCTATGAACTCAATATGCCTCTCAGTGAATACGTTGGGATGTCTTCTTTCCAAAATCGGGTCATTTGGGGGGTATTTATACTATCCTGGAATTCTAGCCCCTCATGAAACATGACAGGTGGTCATAAAAGTCATAGATGCTTCAAAATTGGAAAATTCACTTTTTGCACCATAGTTTGTAAACGCTATAACTTTTACCCAAACCAATCAATATAGGCTGAATTGTTTTTTTTTTTAATTAAAAACATGTTTGTCCACCTTTTTTCGTGCTGCATGTATACAGAAATTTTACTTTATTTGAAAAATGTCAGCACAGAACGTAAAAAAAATCATTTTTTTTGACAAAATTCATGTCTTTTTTGATGAATTTAATAAAAAGTAAAAATCGCAGCAGAAGAAAGCTTTATTAGTGACAAGAAAAGGAGCCAAAATTCATTTAGGTGGTAGGTTGTATGAGCGAGCAATAAACCGTGAAAGCTGCAGTGGTCTGAATGGAAAAAAAGGGTCTGGTCCTTAAGGGGGGTAAAGCCCACGGTCTTCAAGTGGTTAACATACATACACATCTGACATAATACACAAAAAACAGACAGAAAATGTGAAAATATGGCTTCTGTATTATCCCAACATCATAACTAGCTGCTATATCATGACACTTACCTACACAAATACAGCCTGACCTACACACTGTCACACGTGTCAAAAAGATACAGCCTTACCTACACAGTTACAGCCCTACCTACACACTGTTACACATCTCAAAAAGATACAGCCTTACCTACACAGATAATGCCATACCAACATACTGTCACGCATCTCAAAATGATACAGTCCTACCTACTCACTATCATACAACTCAAAAAGATAGAGCCTTACCTACACAGATAAATCCTGATCTATACAATTTCACACAGCTCAAACAGATGCAGTTTTGCCTGCACACTGTCACAAAGTTGAAAAAGATACAGCTCTGCCTACACACTGTACCACAGCTCAAAAACATTCAGCCCAAGCTACACACTGGACACTATCACACAGCTCAGACTGCGAAAATACCAGCCAAACCTACACAGTCACATTGCTCAAAAAGATACAGCTGACCTAACCGTAGTCACACAGCTCAAAACATACAGCCCTACCTGCACACTGTCACACAGCCTAAAAAGATATAGCACAACCTACACACGGTCACACAGCACAAACATCAAATATAGAGTTCAAAAGGTGACAAAGCGTCCAATATGAATCAACAAACCGACTGGTGCAAAATTTTACACTTCAGGGTTAACTCCACAGTCCAGCTGGATATCAAAATGCTTCTGTATGCTGGGAGCCAGTTTCTTAGCAGCTTGATTGTCTCAGAAAATACCTTAGATCATGCAGGCAAATGATTGTAGAAACAGATAATTGGGTAGTATGCTTTTTAGGCAGTGACATGCACCGTCACCCCTAATAACTCATGAGGTAAACGTGCAAGCAAACCATTGCCACCACCGGCATGCAAGACTCAATACTGCCCTCACCAGGTGTAGTTGCTTCCTCAATAACAGACCAGCAATATGCATTTAAGTTGGTATCACTTTCTCTTATGTTTCCTTTTGTACACACCAGCCGCCTCAATGCCTATATCAAACTCCAGAAACAATCACCATAGCATACAAGTATTTATTAAAAGGAAAAGATAAACTGGAGTGCACTCACAAATTTCTTCATGCTAAAAAAGCCAACAAAAACAACTCTGTATATCCACGTTGTATGTCCGGAAGCTCTGCACCAACATCTCTGTGTCAATGCTTCATAAGCTCCACCCAGAAGCAGTCTTCACTAGATCACATCTTCAGTTCTATCCAAAACTGTATTTTTTGTTGCAGTTCACTCACTAAATCCTAAACACAATCCAAATACTGATATCAACTAGAAAAATAATTGCACAAATGAATGCATTGATATACACCCAATACATTTTGTTCGCTGTTATATGTTTAGATTGTTCATCAAGTTATGTATTGTTTTTGATTTGTTGGAAATCTCTCTACAATATTTGTCCCCCAGGGACTGAATGTACCACATCTTCCCATCCTATGGCCATAGCACATATCCCAGTTGATCCAGGGGAAGGCAAAAAACCTTACAAGGCCTTGGCCAATTAGCCTTAAAAGGGAACAATTCCTTCCCGAATTCAGATAAATTCCCTGAATCAACTCTTCCGGGAATTACCTAAAAATTATAGCCATGGATGCTCTTCAATGCAAAGAAAGCATGAAAGCCCTCTTTAAATGCAGATAGAGTTTGCCATAACTACTTCCAGAGGTAAGATGTTCTAGATTTTAACTACTCTCACTGTAAAGGACCCCTTTCTAAATAGATGGTAAAAACTTTTTTCTTCCACACGCAAATCATGTCTCCTTGTCCGTCATAAAACCCTAGGGACAAAAAGCTAATCTGCCAAGCTTTTGTATTGTCCTCTGATGTACTGTGGTCACAGCGCTTTGAGTCCCCAGAGAGAAAAGAGCTATATGGTGGTGGCTTATGATGTAATGGTTAAGGGCTCTGCCTTTGACACAGGAGACCAGGGTTCGAATCTCAGCTCTGCCTGTTCAGTAAGCCAGCACCTGTTCAGTAGGAGACCTTTGGCAAGTCTCCCTAACATTGCTACTGCCTATAGAGCGCGCCCTAGTGGCTGCTGCTCTGGCGCTTTGAGTCCGCCAGGAGAAAAGCACGATATAAATATTATTTGTCTTGTCTTGTCATATAAATATTATTGTTATTGTTATTTATACATGTTAATCAGGTCACCTCTCAGTCGCCTTTCTTTCAAGCTAAATAAGCCCAGTTTGTCCAACCTTTCTTGGTAAGTGAGATAGACAAAGACAAGACAAATAACATTTATATTGCACTTTTCTCCTTGCGGACTCAAAGCGCCATCTTCCATCCCTCTGATTAATTTAGTTTCTCATCTTTGTACCCATTACAGAAGGTCAATGTTCTTTCTATAGTGTGGTGCACAAAACTGTATTCCATACTCCAGATGTGGCCTCACAAGTGATTTATACAGAGGGAGTAGTATACTAGCATATCAGAATATTATTTCCTTTTTTATACATTCCAGAATTGTATTTGCTTTGGCTACCGCTGCTTGGCATTGTATACGATTACCTAACATGTTATCAATCAGTATTCCTAAGTCCTTTTCCAAGTCAGATGTTCCCAGATGTATGCTATTTATTTTATATGATGATCTACCATTGATATGTCCAAGGTGCATGACTTAACATTTATCAAGATTACATTTTATCTGCCATGTGCCTGCCCATATGGCCATGTTGTCAAGGTCCTGTTGTAATATGTCCAATACACAGAAAAAGAACAGAGTCTCCGGGCACCTTCCGTCCACTCGTTTTTATTGCAGTGTACAAATCGTGCGTCTACATTGCAGCCATACGACTGTTCCTCAAGTGGTGATGTGGTGGAGGTGGGGGGGGCACCGAGCACCAGTTGGGGCCTGCGACGGCCGTTTCGCGTCTCAGTGGACGCTTGGTCACGCTATGCTCCAATGTAAGGCGAGATGCGGCTTTCCGGTATATCGCGGGAATATGTCCCGCCCCTTCCGGTTGTCGCACTCGCTATTGGTGGATAAAGATCAAGTGGGATATTCTGGCCAACAGGGGACCGCCTCCTCCGTGTCAGGACTACCATGCCCACAAGGCTGTGCGGCCTAAAGGGCACAGAGGGGCTTGTGCACTTTCGCTGCGTTTCATTGGCTACCAAGCAATCTGTATAGCCAACCCTACCCAAATTACACCGCCTCCAAATCGGCTGCATATATTTTAGCAACACTGTCTAAGCTGTCTGGGCTTCATAAAGGCGGGGGGAGAAAAAGTAAAAAAACTTTGAAGAAAGCTTCCCCTCTAATCCTCTCTGTCCCGGAGGAGGGTCTCCTTATATGGCATATCCCTAACCATTATGTGATAGTGCAAATGTGATACACCATTTTAAAAGGGATAAAATCCGGGCATTTCAGACCCAGCTGCAGTCAAAACCGCTCTAATGTTACAGTAAATCACCATAAACTTGTAAATATCCTATTGTGTAACTTCAATTTACACGTTTTTAGGACAGCTAGGGGGAGGGGGAAACAATATTGGATCGAGGGGACATAAGTGGGGCACGTTTGATGTCTATAACCTCCATCACACCACCACCCCAGAACGTTTAAAAAGATATCCCAAATCACATATACAAAAAACTGGCAAAGTCTATGGGGTGCCCTCCCATCATAGATGTATCCATTCATGTCACCCATACTGCCGTACTGAATGCGTATTTATGGATCTAACATACATGCCAATTCTATTTTGTCGTTCAGACCAGCTGGTCCCATTGCTTCCGTACGCAATATAATACATGTTTCTTTCCTAAGGAGCAACTTGTCCCTGTCGCCCCCTCTTCTTGGGGCTTCCACTCTGTCTAATACTGCAAATTTCAGTCCAGAACAACTCCCTCCATGTTCATCCTTCATATGTGATACCAATCTAGTGCAGCTCTTCCCAGCTTTAATTGTACTAGCATGTTCCCCAATTCTTATTTTAATCGGTCTTGTTGTTTGTCCGATATAAAATCTTTTGCAGGGGCAAAAAATCACATATACCACATAATCAGTTAAACATGTGTATAACCCTTTCGTATGAAAATCCACTCCTCCCACCGTTATGCATCTTTGTGTAATCATTTTGGGACAATATTTACAAAAACCACACTTAAAGTTCCCTTTAGTAGCGTATCTATTCAACCATGTTGTACGTCTGGGGGATATAAACTCACTCCGGGTCAGCAAATTGGCCAGTGTGGGTGCTCTCCTAAATGCCACCCGTGGGGGTTGTGCAATTTTACTGGATAGCTCTGGATCTTGTCTGATTATCTCCCAATGTTTAAAAATACTCTCCCTTATCTTATCAGCCAAAGGGGTATAGTCAAAGGAGAAAACCATCCTCCTATCACTTTCACCCTGCTTAATATTGCCCTGCAGCAGTGTTTCTCTGTCCTTCTCAGCAGCCCGACCCCTAGCCCTCACTAACTTCTGTGGGTCATACCCTCTTTTCACAAATCTGTGAGTCAAATCAGTAGCTTGGCTATCGAACGTTGCCTGCAACCGATTGTTCCTTCTCAGGCGAAGATATTGGCCATAAGGGATTGCATCCACTACATGCTTCGGGTGGAAGCTCCCGGCATGAAGGACCGAATTGGTTGCGGTTGGTTTTCGATAGCCTTCGCTTATCAATTTATTGTCAACTATTTTCAACCTCAGATCCAAAAAGACCACCTCGTCACCTATCATCTCCGAGGTGAATTGCATGTTTATGCTGTTGACATTCAAATATCTCACAAAGCTCAGGAACTCGTTATCAGTACCAGACCACACCACCAGGACGTCGTCCACGTACCTGGACCACTGTCTGATGAGACCTCGGAAAGGATTCAAATCCGAGTGCACCGCAGACTCCTCCCACGCCCCCAAGAAGAGGTTAGCAAAGGAGCATGCCACTGGGGTCCCCATAGCAGTCCCCGCCACCTGATGGTACCAGCGCCCGTCAAATAGAAAAGCATTATGTGTCAAAACAAAATGCAAACATTGGCAAATGAATTCAATATACTCATCATCCTTATTGGTGCGTTGCAAATATTTTCTGACGGCCTGCACCCCCAGGTCTTGGGGAATTCTGCTATACAGACTGACCACATCAATCGTGGCCAGCCTGTCTCCTGGGACCCAAGTGGCACGCTCCACATTCTGCAACACCTCCAGAGTATCCCTCAGATAAGAGGGCACCCCTCCAAGTAAGGGGCGCAGGAGATGGTCCAGATACCTGGACAGCCTCTCGGTGAGAGACCCACAGCCAGAGACTATGGGACGTCCCGGCGGTGCGGTCAAAGACTTGTGAATCTTTGGGATATGGTACCACACTGGTCGTCTAGGGTAGCTCGGGATCAGATCTCTTACCAATTTCTTGGAGAGGAATCCCCTCTCCCTCCCTCCCTCCCTCCAATAAGACCTTCAACTCACCCTGGAAACGGGGGGTCGGATCACGAGGAAGCGGGCAATAGGTATCTCTATCATTCAATTGCCTTTCAGCTTCCATCTTATACTGTTGAGTCGCCATTATGACCAGATTACCCCCTTTGTCCGCATTCCTTATGACCAACCCCTCGCTTCTCCTCAGCCAATCAAGTGCCTTTCTCTCCTGTACACTCAGATTAGGAGTGGCTTGATCATAAATCTGGGCCTTAAGATCTCTCAACACAGCATCAAAGAAATGGTCAATACTGGACCCTGGGGAGACTGGGAAGGGCTGCACCGATTTACAGGCTCTAAAAGTACTGGGATCTCCCAGTTGCAGGTCCCCTGTGTTCGAGACATCAGACTTATCCAGCCGCCCACCTTCCTCCCACAGATCATTTAATATTGCCTCAATCTCCTCATCCGTGGGGTCCCACCGCATTGCTGGGTCAAGACCCACACTGCCGGTGTCCATCCCCTGTGTCATTTGAGGAGGCAGGATTTTAACACCCTCACTAGCCTGGTTGATTAATCCCGGGGGAACTCCCGGTTCCTCAACACCTATGGCCTGTGTCATTGGGCATACGTGGGGGTCAGGTGGCTTTGGAACTTGAATCGTTTCCAGCTCCTTGTCCAACTCTCCAAACTTCTGGCAAATAGCCAACTTGCGTGTAGATTTAAATAGATCAACAGTGAATGCTACTATATCGAAGTTCTGTGTTGGGCAGAAATTTAACCCTCGACTAAGGAGGGATATGCATGCTTCTGGAATGGTAACCCCCGAGATGTTTACAACCTGGGGCACCTCGGGTTCCCTATTTCCCTCTACATGGTTGCTTTTCGCTTTTTCTTGGGTTGCTTGGCATCTTTGATTCCCTCCCAATGAACTGTCTTTGATGTCCCTTCTTGGGGTACGTCCCCTTCCTCGTCGGATCCTTGATCTAAAGGGCCCTCTGCTCCAGCACATTGTGAACCTGTAGGGTCCTTCTTATCTTCTTTTTTGTGAGTTTTTGGATTTTTCCTTGGTTTCCTTTTTGGGAATTTTCTAGATTGTTTCCCTTGGTCCTGATCACTATCTGAACCTGAGTCTGTTGTCCAATATCCCCGGCCTTTAGGGTTCTTTGGGATTTTATATCGGACAAACAACAAGACCGATTAAAATAAGAATTGGGGAACATGCTAGTACAATTAAAGCTGGGAAGAGCTGCACTAGATTGGTATCACATATGAAGGATGAACATGGAGGGAGTTGTTCTGGACTGAAATTTGCAGTATTAGACAGAGTGGAAGCCCCAAGAAGAGGGGGCGACAGGGACAAGTTGCTCCTTAGGAAAGAAACGTATTATATTGCGTACGGAAGCAATGGGACCAGCTGGTCTGAACGACAAAATAGAATTGGCATGTATGTTAGATCCATAAATACGCATTCAGTACGGCAGTATGGGTGACATGAATGGATACATCTATGATGGGAGGGCACCCCATAGACTTTGCCAGTTTTTTGTATATGTGATTTGGGATATCTTTTTAAACGTTCTGGGGTGGTGGTGTGATGGAGGTTATAGACATCAAACGTGCCCCACTTATGTCCCCTCGATCCAATATTGTTTCCCCCTCCCCCTAGCTGTCCTAAAAACGTGTAAATTGAAGTTACACAATAGGATAATTACAAGTTTATGGTGATTTACTGTAACATTAGAGCGGTTTTGACTGCAGCTGGGTCTGAAATGCCCGGATTTTATCCCTTTTAAAATGGTGTATCACATTTGCACTATCACATAATGGTTAGGGATATGCCATATAAGGAGACCCTCCTCCGGGACAGAGAGGATTAGAGGGGAAGCTTTCTTCAAAGTTTTTTTACTTTTTCTCCCCCCGCCTTTATGAAGCCCAGACAGCTTAGACAGTGTTGCTAAAATATATGCAGCCGATTTGGAGGCGGTGTAATTTGGGTAGGGTTGGCTATACAGATTGCTTGGTAGCCAATGAAACGCAGCGAAAGTGCACAAGCCCCTCTGTGCCCTTTAGGCCGCACAGCCTTGTGGGCATGGTAGTCCTGACACGGAGGAGGCGGTCCCCTGTTGGCCAGAATATCCCACTTGATCTTTATCCACCAATAGCGAGTGCGACAACCGGAAGGGGCGGGACATATTCCCGCGATATACCGGAAAGCCGCATCTCGCCTTACATTGGAGCATAGCGTGACCAAGCGTCCACTGAGACGCGAAACGGCCGTCGCAGGCCCCAACTGGTGCTCGGTGCTCCCCCACCTCCACCACATCACCACTTGAAGAACAGTCGTATGGCTGCAATGTAGACGCACGATTTGTACACTGCAATAAAAACGAGTGGACGGAAGGTGCCCGGAGACTCTGTTCTTTTTCTGTGTATTGGATGTACTGATGGCTTTCTTCTTCTATCCCGATGTGCACACGTCCCAGCAGCAGGAAGCGTCGATGACCCGGTGAGAATGGTGGTTTTTTTTGCCCATATATACCTACACTGCTCCAGGTTAGCGAAGGGAGTGCCACTCATATCCACTTTATCTTGACAACACTATCGATGAACTTTCTTCTTATTTGTTTGAGTTGAGCACCCCTACCATGACTTCATGTTCCAATGATGCAATGAATGGAGCGGATATACAATATGAAAGTGATAACGAGATTGATTCATTAGATCTCGATTCATTATGTGTAGGGGATAAGGTAGCAGTTGGTAGAGAAGATCTTACCAATTTCTTCTCAAATAACGCTGCTTCCACAGAGGCAAATAAGGAGGTGGGGGCCCGAGTTTTAGAGATCAAACTGGGAAGACTCAGTGAGCAAGAAACCAAGCTCTTCTGGACAGTCACCACACTTAAAAAGTACAAGAAGGACGGCATAGTGGCCAGGGGGTTCAGACGATATTGGGAACCCTCCGAATATCGTGAGGATAAACAGTTTATTGAGGATTGGACTGAGGCACATTTAGAACTTGCCAAAAGACTGCAAAATATAGTCCTCACACGCACCACCGTAGAATATAATAAGGTATCTGCAGAACTCAGTGATGTGAAACAGAAATATGAAAGTTCCGTCACAGAGGAAAAGTTTACAGCTGTAACCTCGAAATTAGAAGACAAAATCATTAAGATACAGGATGAGATAAAAACGAGAAAATTGAAAAAGTTCTTTCGTGACCAGGAAGATTTTGACAAGGGCAAGATATTCAATTGGGGTACTGCCCCTTTCCCAAAGAACCCTAAAGGCCGGGGATATTGGACAACAGACTCAGGTTCAGATAGTGATCAGGACCAAGGGAAACAATCTAGAAAATTCCCAAAAAGGAAACCAAGGAAAAATCCAAAAACTCACAAAAAAGAAGATAAGAAGGACCCTACAGGTTCACAATGTGCTGGAGCAGAGGGCCCTTTAGATCAAGGATCCGACGAGGAAGGGGACGTACCCCAAGAAGGGATATCAAAGACAGTTCATTGGGAGGGAATCAAAGATGCCAAGCAACCCAAGAAAAAGCGAAAAGCAACCATGTAGAGGGAAATAGGGAACCCGAGGTGCCCCAGGTTGTAAACATCTCGGGGGTTACCATTCCAGAAGCATGCATATCCCTCCTTAGTCGAGGGTTAAATTTCTGCCCAACACAGAACTTCGATATAGTAGCATTCACTGTTGATCTATTTAAATCTACACGCAAGTTGGCTATTTGCCAGAAGTTTGGAGAGTTGGACAAGGAGCTGGAAACGATTCAAGTTCCAAAGCCACCTGACCCCCACGTATGCCCAATGACACAGGCCATAGGTGTTGAGGAACCGGGAGTTCCCCCGGGATTAATCA
Organism: Hyperolius riggenbachi; assembly: GCF_040937935.1. NCBI lineage: Eukaryota > Metazoa > Chordata > Amphibia > Anura > Hyperoliidae > Hyperolius > Hyperolius riggenbachi. Next base: position 217,621,187 of record NC_090649.1, on the reverse strand, counting down.
ACCAGGCTAGTGAGGGTGTTAAAATCCTGCCTCCTCAAATGACACAGGGGATGGACACCGGCAGTGTGGGTCTTGACCCAGCAATGCGGTGGGACCCCACGGATGAGGAGATTGAGGCAATATTAAATGATCTGTGGGAGGAAGGTGGGCGGCTGGATAAGTCTGATGTCTCGAACACAGGGGACCTGCAACTGGGAGATCCCAGTACTTTTAGAGCCTGTAAATCGGTGCAGCCCTTCCCAGTCTCCCCAGGGTCCAGTATTGACCATTTCTTTGATGCTGTGTTGAGAGATCTTAAGGCCCAGATTTATGATCAAGCCACTCCTAATCTGAGTGTACAGGAGAGAAAGGCACTTGATTGGCTGAGGAGAAGCGAGGGGTTGGTCATAAGGAATGCGGACAAAGGGGGTAATCTGGTCATAATGGCGACTCAACAGTATAAGATGGAAGCTGAAAGGCAATTGAATGATAGAGATACCTATTGCCCGCTTCCTCGTGATCCGACCCCCCGTTTCCAGGGTGAGTTGAAGGTCTTATTGGAGGGAGGGAGGGAGGGAGAGGGGATTCCTCTCCAAGAAATTGGTAAGAGATCTGATCCCGAGCTACCCTAGACGACCAGTGTGGTACCATATCCCAAAGATTCACAAGTCTTTGACCGCACCGCCGGGACGTCCCATAGTCTCTGGCTGTGGGTCTCTCACCTAGAGGCTGTCCAGGTATCTGGACCATCTCCTGCGCCCCTTACTTGGAGGGGTGCCCTCTTATCTGAGGGATACTCTGGAGGTGTTGCAGAATGTGGAGCGTGCCACTTGGGTCCCAGGAGACAGGCTGGCCACGATTGATGTGGTCAGTCTGTATAGCAGAATTCCCCAAGACCTGGGGGTGCAGGCCGTCAGAAAATATTTGCAACGCACCAATAAGGATGATGAGTATATTGAATTCATTTGCCAATGTTTGCATTTTGTTTTGACACATAATGCTTTTCTATTTGACGGGCGCTGGTACCATCAGGTGGCGGGGACTGCTATGGGGACCCCAGTGGCATGCTCCTTTGCTAACCTCTTCTTGGGGGCGTGGGAGGAGTCTGCGGTGCACTCGGATTTGAATCCTTTCCGAGGTCTCATCAGACAGTGGTCCAGGTACGTGGACGACGTCCTGGTGGTGTGGTCTGGTACTGATAACGAGTTCCTGAGCTTTGTGAGATATTTGAATGTCAACAGCATAAACATGCAATTCACCTCGGAGATGATAGGTGACGAGGTGGTCTTTTTGGATCTGAGGTTGAAAATAGTTGACAATAAATTGATAAGCGAAGGCTATCGAAAACCAACCGCAACCAATTCGGTCCTTCATGCCGGGAGCTTCCACCCGAAGCATGTAGTGGATGCAATCCCTTATGGCCAATATCTTCGCCTGAGAAGGAACAATCGGTTGCAGGCAACGTTCGATAGCCAAGCTACTGATTTGACTCACAGATTTGTGAAAAGAGGGTATGACCCACAGAAGTTAGTGAGGGCTAGGGGTCGGGCTGCTGAGAAGGACAGAGAAACACTGCTGCAGGGCAATATTAAGCAGGGTGAAAGTGATAGGAGGATGGTTTTCTCCTTTGACTATACCCCTTTGGCTGATAAGATAAGGGAGAGTATTTTTAAACATTGGGAGATAATCAGACAAGATCCAGAGCTATCCAGTAAAATTGCACAACTCCCACGGGTGGCATTTAGGAGAGCACCCACACTGGCCAATTTGCTGACCCGGAGTGAGTTTATATCCCCCAGACGTACAACATGGTTGAATAGATACGCTACTAAAGGGAACTTTAAGTGTGGTTTTTGTAAATATTGTCCCAAAATGATTACACAAAGATGCATAACGGTGGGAGGAGTGGATTTTCATACGAAAGGGTTATACACATGTTTAACTGATTATGTGGTATATGTGATTTTTTGCCCCTGCAAAAGATTTTATATCGGACAAACAACAAGACCGATTAAAATAAGAATTGGGGAACATGCTAGTACAATTAAAGCTGGGAAGAGCTGCACTAGATTGGTATCACATATGAAGGATGAACATGGAGGGAGTTGTTCTGGACTGAAATTTGCAGTATTAGACAGAGTGGAAGCCCCAAGAAGAGGGGGCGACAGGGACAAGTTGCTCCTTAGGAAAGAAACATGTATTATATTGCGTACGGAAGCAATGGGACCAGCTGGTCTGAACGACAAAATAGAATTGGCATGTATGTTAGATCCATAAATACGCATTCAGTACGGCAGTATGGGTGACATGAATGGATACATCTATGATGGGAGGGCACCCCATAGACTTTGCCAGTTTTTTGTATATGTGATTTGGGATATCTTTTTAAACGTTCTGGGGTGGTGGTGTGATGGAGGTTATAGACATCAAACGTGCCCCACTTATGTCCCCTCGATCCAATATTGTTTCCCCCTCCCCCTAGCTGTCCTAAAAACGTGTAAATTGAAGTTACACAATAGGATATTTACAAGTTTATGGTGATTTACTGTAACATTAGAGCGGTTTTGACTGCAGCTGGGTCTGAAATGCCCGGATTTTATCCCTTTTAAAATGGTGTATCACATTTGCACTATCACATAATGGTTAGGGATATGCCATATAAGGAGACCCTCCTCCGGGACAGAGAGGATTAGAGGGGAAGCTTTCTTCAAAGTTTTTTTACTTTTTCTCCCCCCGCCTTTATGAAGCCCAGACAGCTTAGACAGTGTTGCTAAAATATATGCAGCCGATTTGGAGGCGGTGTAATTTGGGTAGGGTTGGCTATACAGATTGCTTGGTAGCCAATGAAACGCAGCGAAAGTGCACAAGCCCCTCTGTGCCCTTTAGGCCGCACAGCCTTGTGGGCATGGTAGTCCTGACACGGAGGAGGCGGTCCCCTGTTGGCCAGAATATCCCACTTGATCTTTATCCACCAATAGCGAGTGCGACAACCGGAAGGGGCGGGACATATTCCCGCGATATACCGGAAAGCCGCATCTCGCCTTACATTGGAGCATAGCGTGACCAAGCGTCCACTGAGACGCGAAACGGCCGTCGCAGGCCCCAACTGGTGCTCGGTGCCCCCCCACCTCCACCACATCACCACTTGAGGAACAGTCGTATGGCTGCAATGTAGACGCACGATTTGTACACTGCAATAAAAACGAGTGGACGGAAGGTGCCCGGAGACTCTGTTCTTTTTCTGTGTATTGGATGTACTGATGGCTTTCTTCTTCTATCCCGATGTGCACACGTCCCAGCAGCAGGAAGCGTCGATGACCCGGTGAGAATGGTGTTTTTTTTTGCCCATATATACCTACACTGCTCCAGGTTAGCGAAGGGAGTGCCACTCATATCCACTTTATCTTGACAACCCTGTTGTAATATGTCACTATCCATCTTAGAGTTGATAATTCTGCATAATTGTGTATTATCTGCAAAGATGGCTACATTACTCTGTATTCCTTCTACTAGTTAATTCATAAATAAATTATGAGCTATTAATTAAATGAGGCAGAGTTATTAATTATTTAGCTACTTCCAGTCCAGTGAGGAGCTACAACTTTATGTTATTGGGAGAAGGGAAAGTGAATAATATACAAATATTTATGAATTTATTGGACTTGAAATTAAACCAATCAAGTCCAACCAAGGTGTGATTTAATCAGTGAAAGCTGCATTATTTTAGAATGATTTGCATCTCATTGACCATCCCTAATGGTGAATGATGGAAGTCCTACACCTGTACTCTTCCCATATCCTACCAGGAGATTCTGTGTCTGTATTTATTCACTGTAGCCACACCACTGTGTTCTGCCTGTGGCACATAGTTAATTGCCTCCCAGGAACCTCTGTACTGTGCTCTAGGCATGTGCATGCACACACACACACACACACACACACACACACATATCTTCTGATTAGGCCTCTCTTGTTTATCTTTTCCCCATGTTCCCATTAGTGATGGGTCGTTCGCGAACGAGCCGGCTCTAAGAGCCGGCTCTTTGAAGTGAATCAGAGGAGCCGATGCTCACTCTGAGAAGAGCCGATGCCTCAGCCGCCCCTTTTAGCTCTGCTTTGCTCCGTAATAAAGGGCGCTGAGGCATTCTGGGAGATGTAGTCCTCCTCTTGCAGCTTGTAGGAGTGTTTGGAGTGGAGCAGAGCAGTAGCAGGAGGGATTGCCTCAGTCAGAGAAGTAGTCTGGAGTTGGCATGGAGACGGGGGCGGGCTTTTAATCCGATTCTGAGTGGTGTCTAGTGATATTTAATTAAGAGCCGATTCAGAGCCGTAAGAGCCGGCTCTTTAATGGGAGCCGATTCAGAAGAGCCGATTCTCTGAGAAGAGCCGGAATTCCCATCACTAGTTCCCATAAGACTGCAAAATTGGTATTCTGGACATTTTCAGTGGGTAACACAAGGACAACAGATGTGACAACTAAAACCTTTGTCTAACTTAAGGGCTTCCCACTGTACGATTCCTGGAATGGTGCTATTTCCAGAACAGAGCACACCCCTGCATTATGAAGCACAGCGATATGCCTGACCTGGACCTTGTAGCACTTTCAACAGTCAGGTTTCATGCATTTGTGCACATATATACAGGTAGTCCCTGGTTAACGAGATAGGGACTGTAGGTTCGTTCTTAACCTGAATCTGTTCTTAAGTCTGTGCCATCTCTGTCCCCTGTTCCTCCCCTGTGCCTCCATTGTCCCCCTCTGTGTCACCTCTGCCCTCTGTACCTGCTTATACAAGTTTAAAAGCCATGTTTTCTTTGATTTTTTTTAAAATCTATTTTCTCAAAAACTACAAGTCCAATTTAAAAAAAATAATGGCTTGTTCCCACAGAATCGCAGAATCCATGCCGTTTGTATTGGCGGGACATTCGTAAGTTGGGTGTTTGTAAGTCGGTGACTACCTGTATATATATATATATATATATATATATATATATATATATATATATATATATATATATATATCCTACCTAATAAAAGGCAAGTGTCGCTGCATCCCATGTCCGTCTGTCAGTGCTTTTTGTTCACTGCGCATGTGCAGGGATGCAGAGACACTGCCGAGAGCCTAAACGAGGAAGTGATGGGCGCGCGGGCGACAGCTGCGCGGCGTGCGCGTGACGGGTGCACGGTGGGCACGTGCATGCGTGCGCTGCATTAAGGACAGACCTAGCCCATTTTTAAACGGGCTTAGGTCCACTAGTATATATATATATATATATATATATATATATATATATATGTACATGTACAGTATGTAGAGGTATAATTTTATAAGTGCGCCTGTGAAAGCTCTGTGCAGTGACATCATCACATGGGGCTCCATATAAAAATTCCAGTGCACAATTAAGAGACAACTGTTCTTGTAACCTTGCATGCTTACAGGCGAGCCAAGTGACATCAGGTCTTGTGACCTGTCCTGAACTGGGGTGTGCACCCATGGGTTCCGTGTCACGGCTCTAATGTTGCTGGAGTTATTTTTGTTTCATTGCTGAGATTTAATTTAGTTAAATGCACCTTTCAAACTTGTGTATCTTAATTGGCTTTCTAGTAGTCTTCCACTTTTAAAATTTTAATTTTTATCTCCATTAGTTGGAAATTGATTGGGATAAATAGTTAATGCGTTGAATAGCAGATTGTCATAAAGTGCACCGCAGCTGAATATAATCTTTACCCTGAAAATGTCTGTTATTTCCAGCTTTCTTAGCCTAGGGCTGTGGCTGGATGTGTTTCCCAGCACTAGTAGCAAGTCAAGCATGCCTTTTTCTGCAAACAGCACAGCAGCAACTGGTGCCTTTAGAGACAGGCAGCTGTTCTGTCGCAGAAACCCTTGTGCTAGTTAGAAGCTGACATGCTAATGACTGACTGGCTCCATTAACTTTGCAGGTTATAAATAATCAGACCTTGCTCGATGGTTTTCCACCACTGCATTGTAAAGTATTTCCTAGAACAAGTGAACTAATTCTATTGTTTGTTTTGCCAACCATTTAATTCCTATACCTTGTCTTCCTGTGCAATATTTTAACTTAACCACTTCCCAACTGAGGGGTTTTACCCCTTCAGCATCTGAGCAATTTTCTCCTTTCAGCGCTCCTTACATTCATTCGCCTATAACTTTATCATTACTTATCGCAATGAAATGAACTATATCTTGTTTTTTTTCGCCACCAATTAGGCTTTCTTTAGGTGGGACATTATGCCAAGAATAATTTTATTCTAAATGTGTTTTAATGGGAAAATAGGAAAACATATGGGGAAAAAAAACCATTATTTTTCAGTTTTCGGCCATTATAGTTTTTAAATAATGCATGCTACTGTAATTAAAACCCATGAAATGTATTTGCCCTTTTGTCCCGGTTATAAAACCATTTAAATTATGTCCCTATCACAATGTTTGGCGCCAATATTTTATTTGGAAATAAAGGTGCATTTTTTTCAGTTTTGCGTCCATCCCTAATTACAAGCCCATAGTTTATAAAGTAACAGTGTTGTACCCTCCTGATATAAATATTTAAAAAGTTCAGTCCCTAAGGTAACTATTTATGTATTTTTTTTAATTGTAAATTTTTTATTTTTTTTTTAATTACAAAAAAAAAAATGGGGAGTGTGGGAGGTAATGAGTTAATTTTTTGTGTATAAGTAATGTATGTGTGTGTAAAAAATAGTTTAGGGTGTAGTTTACTATTTGGCCACAAGATGGCAACAGTTTAATGCGACCTCCAAGCGTCCTTCCGGAAGCTTGGAGGAAGTACAAAGAGGCTGGGATTTTTTTTTCTTTTTCACAATGATCGCACTGCTTAGCGAAAGCAGCAGATCATTGCGGGGGCAGAGATCAACGAACGGGAATGTATTTTCCCGTTCATTGATCTCCGGGCGAGCGGGCAGCGGCGTGCACGATCGCGGGAGTGCGAGAGTGAGAGCGGACAGCGGCGGTAGCGGCGGGGGTACGTATATCTACACTCCGGGCGGGGAAGTGAAGTCCAAAGGAGCGTAGATATACTGTACGCGGGCGGGGAACTAGTTAAAGCATTTAAATGTTTATACATTAATGGGGAGCTCACTTGTCAGTGTATCTTTGTTAGGACTGCTTGACTAAGTTAGGGCTGTTTCACACAAATGGCTGACAGCAGTACACTTAACTGCTTGTCAGCTGCTTCTGTTTATTTGCAGGGTGCTTGCAGCTAGCCGCAAGTATCCAGCACAGGTGGTGGCCTCATGCACATATGAGTAGGCAAAAGCTGACCGCTAGATATGAAATTATTATTATTTTTTTACAGGCGGTAACCTCACTGCGTGTCAACTGATGACATGGATGTGGTTGAATTCACTCCTATTCAGTTGCATTGTTTTGCATCAGTAAAGTGTTTACTATCTTGCAACTGGGTGGCTAAACAGCACATTAAACATACCATTTTGCCACCCATGTAAAAAAAGTGTCGGTCGGGAGGGGAGGGGGGGTTGGGTTAGGGGTATATGGGTGGCAGAGAGGAGATGCTGAATAGGGGACACTGAACTATTAGAATACACTATAGAGGCCAATAAAGAGCTAGAATGCATCTCGGAGACACTGATATGCTGGAATACAACACAAGGGGCATTGGGAAGCTTTAATACATTACAAAAGACACTGGAAGGCTGGCATATACTACAGAGACATTGCAAAGCTGGAATACAACATAGAGAATACTTGAAATCTGGAATTCATCACATTGACATGCAATGCTTGAGTACATTATGGGAAACACTGAAAAGCTGGAATATACTACAAGGACACTGAAAACTGGAATACACTACAGAGGATGCTGAAAACCAGAATATCTTGAAGGGGATGTTGGACAGCTGGAATGCAGTATATGAGGACACTGCTGGAATACATTACAAGGGAGAATAAAACACTGGAATGCCAGAAAAGTTGGGATGCGCTACAGAGGAAACTGGAAATCTAGGGTACCACAGGGAAACTAACAAGATGGAATACATTACAAATAGACTGCAATACACTACAGAGGATGCTGGAAAATTGGGATACACTACAGGGACACTGGAAAGTTTGAATACACTGAAGGGGATGCTGTGATACACTACGGGGGGACACTGAGAATCTGAACTTCATTAACCCATTCAGGTTCCGTCATTTTCACGTGAGAAATGTTCACCTCCCATTCATTAGCCTATAACTTTATCACTACTTATCACAATGCACTGATCTATATCTTGTTTTTTCCGCCACCAATTAGGCTTTCTTTGGGGGGTACATTTTGCTAAGAGCCACTTTACTGTAAATGCATTTTAACAGGAAGAATAAGAAAAAAATGGAAAAATTCATTATTTCTCAGTTTTCAGCCATTATAGTTTTAAAATAATACATGCCTCCATAATTAAAACTCACGTATTGTATCTGCCCATATGTCCCGGTTATTACACCGTTCAAATTATGTCCCTATCACAATGTATGGCGACAATATTTTATTTGGAAATAAAGGTGCATTTTTTCCATTTTGCATCTATCACTATTTACAAGTTTAAAATAAAAAAAAATAGAAATATTTCATCTTTACATTGATATTTAAAAAGTTTAGACCCTTAGGTAAATATTTACATTTTTTTTGTTTTATTATTGTAATGGTTTTTTTTTTATACTAAACATTTTATTTGTGTACTTTTGGGAGGGTGGGAGGTAAACAATAGATCTATAATGTAAATGTGTGTTAATTCTGTTTTTTTTTTTTTTCAGGTGTAGTATTACTTTTTAGCCACAAGATGGCGGCCATGAGTTTGTTTACATGACGTCACTCTAAGCGTAGCACGCGCTTAGAGTGACGCATCAGGAAGAAGACGGCCAGAAAAAGCTCAGCTTCCGAGAGAAGCTGTCGCTTTTTCAGCGGGGGAGAGGAATCAATGATCGGGCTCCGTAGCCCGATACATTGATTCCGTGGCTACCGAATCCGCGGCCGGGAGTGCGCGTGCACGCGCGCGATCGGCCGCGGGGGCGCACGGTAGCGCGCATGGTTCCTGGACGTAGAAACTACGTCCAGGAACCAAAATAGGTTAAAGAGATATTGAAACATTTGAATACACTAAAGCAATACTGGAAAGTTGGGATACTGTAGAGGGGACACTGGCATGCTAGAATTCAATACAGGGATACTGGGCACAGTGGGAAGCTGGAAACACAGAGGACAATAAAAGATGAAATCAATTACAAAGGACAGAGAAAATCTGGAACATGTTACAGGAGAAATTTCAGAATACACTATGGGGACATTGCAGATCTATGATACACTACAGGGGACACTGGAAAGCTGGGATACAAGACGCAGGAAGCATTTGAAAAACAGAATACACTACAGAAAATGCTGAAAAGCTAGAATCTTGTCTCAGAGACACTGGGAAGTTGCACTACACTACAGGACACACTGGCAAGCTGTGATACACTACAGGGAGCACTGGATAACTGGAACAGTCTATGTCAGGGGTCCCCAACCTTTTTCGATCCAGGGACCGCTATCCAGACCAAACTTTTCCCTGGGCCTGGGGGCGGGCGGTGGCTTGATGTCGTGGGTTACCCCAATATAAGGAGTTTAGTTGCCCCAGTATAGGTAGTCTAGTTACCCCAGTACAGGGAGTTTAGTTGCCCCAGTATAGCGAGTTTATTTGCCCCAGTATAGGTAGCATAGTTGCACCAGTATAGCTAGTATAGTTACCCCAGTATAGCGAGTTTAGTTGCCCAGTATAGGTAGCATAGTTGCCCCAGTACAGTTAGTATAGTTACCCCAGTATAGCGAGTTTAGTTGCCCCAGTATAGTTAACATAGTTACCCCAGTATAGTGAGTTTAGTTCCCTGTCCGCCCCTCTCTTCCATGCCCGTCTTTTTCTTTCACAGCAGCGCTTCCTGCGTCTACTGTGAAGAGGCAGGAAGCAGAAGAGCGGTTCCCATGGTAACAGCGATATACCTTGCCACTACAGGAAGCCGCTCTCTTGCTCCCTGCCACTTCACAGCAGACGCAGGACGCGCTGCTGTGAGAGAAAAAGACGGGCATGAAGGAGAGGGGCGGACAGGGAAATATGTAAAAGGAAGTGACTGCAGGGGGAGTGGGGAGTCCTGCGGACCAGCAGAAAGCGGCCCATGGACCGGCAGTGGGCCACGAACCAGTGGTTGGGGGCCCCTGGTCTATGTGACAGAGATAAACTTTGTTAAGAACATTACCATGTTTTTCCTGCTTAAAGAGACTCTGTAACAAAATTGTGAGCCTTATTTATTCTATTCAATAAGTTCCTATAGCTGTTCTAATGTGCTCTGTCTTACTGCAGCCTTTTCTAGTTGCACAGTGGCTGTGTTATCTCTGTTATATAATCTAATCTTCTCTCCTCTGTCGGCTCTGTCGGGTTCAGGCAGTCTGGCTGAAATGTGCTGTGCTGCTTGTGATTGGATAGAAGCTATACACACCCTCTCCAGGCCCCCTGCACACTCTGTATGACTCACACACTGAGCTAATTCTCACCTTATCACTTGCTATGTCTTTTGTTTGTAAACACTGCATAAAAATTGGCAATTACAAGCCAGGATTGCAGCAGGGAGTGGCAGAAACAGCACAGAGGGGCACAGGAGAACATAATGAATAGAATGGTATGCTTTTTATTGTAAGAATTTTACAGTACAGATTCTCTTTAAAACAGTTTGTGTGTACTTTGGCTTTTGCAGCCCACTGGCAGGTGGCCTTTTTTCAACCTTTGAACTATTCCTACAACTCCCTGTGTCACCTGCAGGTGGTATCTAGTGCACCACAACCCTGTATTGTTCCACTAGCAGGTGCATACCATTAGTTTGGGAATGATTAGGCAACACCTGGGGATTTTTTTAACAAAGGCTCTTTTTACCTAGTTAGGTTTATAATGTCTCCATTTGAATGCTAGTGTCAGCCCCCCCAAAAGTAGGTTAACTATAAGGGATCCAAAAACAAATATAAGATATATATATACACACGCACATACCCCCATTCTTAATCCAGCTAGTCAGCTCATATATATAAAATCTATTTTTTTTTTGGGGGGGGGGGGGGGCTAACACTAGCATTCAAATGGAGACAGGGGGATTGATTGAACATGGAAGGGCTGAATGTAACATTTTGAGTAGTGGCAACATATGGAAGATTTATTGCTTGGTCTTGTGAGATCACATAAACATTATATTACAACTCACAGTGTGTGGATGACCAAAATACTTTGCTGATATATCTATTACCCAATTACAGTTGAAGTATTTTGCTGCAAATGTTGTTGCAAGTATATGTAGGATATTGATGGTTTGTTACTGTACATAGTGCCCCAATGCAGTCATATATAAAGGCATAGATATGACTCTGTCAAAAGGTGCATTGGATGGAGATACATTATTATTATGAAGTTGAAGCTAATGCCAAAATATACATAGCTAAACAAGAATAGTGGCCTACATTTTACTTTTCGTAGCTGACAGGTGGCATTAGGAGAATAGGTTGGAATCAAATGATGCACCTATGAGCTATCTTTTGGCATCCATATGCTTATTATTTTGTTATAAAGGCTATTTTATGCTGTATCATGTTTGTATGTTGATGGTTTAATTTTTCCATGCCCCACTTTTTGCATATGTTATATGCATGTTGCATATGTTATATGCATGTTGCACATTTTTTTTTATCTACAGCTGCTCCTTGTTTTATATTGCCTGAGGAAGCGGGCTTGGACCCACGAAACGCATTACAAAGATTGTTGGAGTCAGAATTAATTTTTTTTTAACTAGCACCATTGTGTCCTTATTGTCATCCTTTACCCCCCATTTTAGAAGTTTTAGAGTGTTTTATTCTTTCTGGCGCCTCTGTTATCTTCCTGGTCTCTGTTCCTGGCTCGCTCCCTAGCCATGTTCAGGAGGTCCCTCTTAAAATGCCTTTTTTCAGGCATTGGGTAAGCTCCTCAGACTGTGTGTCAAAGGCCTCTAAGCTGGAATTATTTCTCCTCAGGCGTAAGTATTGGCCGTATGGCAGGGATTCTTTCACATGCGCAGGATGGAAGCTGTGCATGTGCAGCAAGGAATTAACGGCTGTCTGTTTTCTGTATCCTTCACAGATCAGGCCTTCACCACTCGGCCTTATTTTCAGATCCAGGAAGTTGATTTCCCTATTACTAAATTCACTGGTAAAGCGCATGTTGACCATATTGGTGTTTAGATACACCATGAACGCCTGAAATTCCTCACTGTTGCCCTGCCACACGGCCAACACGTCTTCCACATAACGGGTCCACACTCTGATCTTATCACGGAAGGGGTTGTGGGGGGTCAGGACATAGTCCTCCTCCCAGGCCCCCAGAAAGAGGCCTGCATAAGTACATGCCACAGATGTCCCCATTGCCGTCCCAGAGATTTGATGGTACCACCTTCCGTCAAACAAAAAAGTGTTATGCGTTAGGACAAATCTGAGACAGTCATCGAGATAGTCTTTATACCCGTCGTCTTTGTTGGTTCTGTCGAGGAACCTGCGTACTGCTGATATCCCTTCTTTGTGGGGTATCCTGCTGTCCAAACTTTCCACGTCTATTGTGGCTAATAGGCAGCCCGGCTGCCAGTCCACGTTCTCCACAATTTTTATTGCATCTAGCGTGTCTGCCAGATAGGCTAGGACTCCCTTCAGGAGTGGGCGCAACAAATGGTCCAAGTAGCGGGATAGCCGCTCCGTCAGAAAGCCGCACCCCGATGCTATGGGCCTTCCAGGGGGGTTGTCCATCGACTTGTGTAATTTGGGAAGGTGGTACGATACAGGGTGTCTGGGGGATCAGGTCAAGGGCCAACCTCTGTGGCATGTACCCCATCTCGACCCCCCGTCTTAACTGAGAACGGAGGGTCGACTGGTACCTGGGGGTAGGGTTACCACCCAGTGTCACATAGATTTCCCGGTTGCCAAGCTGCCTGTAGGCTTCCTTTGTATAGGCCTCACTTGACATGACCACAACATTCCCCCCCCTTGTCCACCTGCTTCACCACCAGGTCACGGTACTGTTTCAACCACTTCATCGACCGTCTCTCTCTGGCACTGAGATTGGGAGGAGACTCGTTGTAGCATATTGCTTTCAGGTCCGCAGCGACCTGGTGGAGAAACTGGTCCGTGGGGGAACCTTGGGGGACCAGAATGGGTCATGTAGATTTACAGGCTCTAAAAGAGTCATGATCACTCAAATTTAAAGCCGGGGGCACCCCACCACATCCTCCTGCATGCAATCACCACCCTCCTCCCAAAGCTCCTCCAGTATCCAGAGTGCCTCAATCTCGGTCTCATTCCAATCGACCATGGAACTGAACCCTAAATTCGATATGAGGTTCTCTGTGTTAGAGGGGCCTCCTTCACTCTGTCCTTGGAGCTGACCAATATCATCGTCTTTGTAGTACACCTGACTGATCATCATTTTCCTCGTTTGCTTTATATAGATCTACAAAAAAGTCGACGTAATCAAACTTCTGTGTGGGTGAAAAACCCAGTCCCTGTTTGAGGAGGGTCACACAGGCCTCGGGAAGTTCTGTCCCAGATATATTGATCACCTGTAGTTAGTCCTTAGGTCCTCCCCTAGGCCTTCATCTTCCTCTTCTTGTTGGCATTGCTGCTGCCTGAGGGTCTGGTCGTCACAGAGGAATCCCAAGGGACCACTCTTCCTGTGTCTATTGTGGTTTCTTCCTCCTCGTCGGATGCGTTTCCTAAAGGGATTGTTGTTCCACTTATGTTTGGCATGCCTTTCCTTGTACATATTGCTGTAACCCTTAATGAGCATTTCTTTCACTGTTATTTGGTGTCTGGTGATCAGAATATTGCTGCAAAAAGGGCTCATATGCTTATTTGACTTTGCAATTTTGCATTCCATTACAGACACTGAAAAGCTAGAATTAATCACAGGAACATTGTGAAACTTTAATACACTACAGGGCATGTTGGAAAGTGGGCATACACCACATGGGACACTGAAAATAAAGAATACAGGGAACATTGTAAATCCGGAATATACTCTGAGAACAATGCAAAGCTGGAATACACAACAGAGAACACTGAGAGAAAAGCTGGAATACATTACAAGAGGCACTGAAAATCCACAATACAGTACAAGGGACACTGGAAATCTTGCGTATACTACAAGAGACACTGAAACGGTGCCATAAACTACAGAGTTTACAGAAAACCATAATATACTACAAGGGACACTGAAAAAAATTATCACAAGGTGCACTAAAAAGCTGGACTATACTACAAAGGGCACAGAGAACATTACAGGGAATATGGGAAAGTCAAAATAGGCTGCAGGGGACACTGGAAAGTCTCCATGTGCGGGAGGCAGGCCAACAATAGCCCAGGGACTGACTAACAACAAGGAGACCTGGCAGGTAGTTGTAACTTTACAGGAGCAGAGGATTTGTTCAGTATGTGTTATTGGCTGGATATCCGCTTTAAGTTACTTTCAGATTGTGTTCAGTGGTGTTTTTTAACAAACCTATTTCACAAATATTTTGTTGTAAATGCGTAGCCCCACTCTTTTTTATTTTGGGGTTTTATGAACAATTTGTGTTCTTAAAAGACTATTATTACTCTGCAAATTTGAAAAAAAACTATTTTTAGCTTAAACAGTCAAAACAAGAGAGCAGATTAAATATATAATGAACTGAAAGCTATTATGTACATAAGAATTCAAATAAATATTTCATCAGATTATACAATATTAAGCAGCATACAGTAGAATTTCAGAATGGATGTCTCGGTTAAGCTACACATGATAATTACAGATAATGCACGTATTAGAAATTCTGATGCGTTTGGGGGGAAATAAAATGTGTTGCTGAAGCAACAGCAATGTTTACTAAAGCATTCCTTAAGGGCATTGGTTGATTATGTTTTATCTTTGCTACAGGTCTATGGAAACCACATCATTGCTAAAGGCTAGAGCAGCTGCTAGGTGGAGCTGCTCAGCTACAGAAGCCATAGAAAAGACGGAGTTTGTGAGACGGGGGAGGAAAATAGACTGCTCAAGAAGAAATGTGAAATCAGCACATTCTCTCCGCTCCATCTCTATACTATAGTAACACATCAATACTATTTGCAGAATTTTACATTGTAGTTTTTGAATTATAGTTCAGATGTTATGCGAAATATTGCTGCAAGAGGGTTTGGCATAATGATTTGCACATTTGCACATTTTACTATAAATAAAAATCCATTTTCAGACTGTCTTATTTTTGCTCACTCTTATTATTCATTCTGATTTACTGCTTAAACGTAGCCTTTCTGCATTTGTTATAGCCATGTATGATTATACGTTTTGGACAGACTGCAAGAAGGAAGTCTTTTATATCATGTCTCAAAGGCTCAGTGCTGTTCGGACAGAAATATCCAAGGGCATAATTTACCAAGCAGTGTTACAGTGTAAGGTCTGTAATTGTCTGCCACTTGCATATGACTCACTCATTACAGCTGGACTCTGTGTATTATGTCATTCAAATGTTAACCCAAATGCATAAACCTATTAGCTTTAGAAGAAAACTAAAACACCCTTTAGAAATAAGAACATGAGAGTGTAATATATGAGGCAGAAGAACTCTGCTATGAACATTTTAAACTTTACTGGAAGCTGATCTTAGAACATATTTGTTGTTGTTGTTACTGGAAGCTGATCTTAGAACATATTTGTTGTTGTTGTTACTGGAAGCTGATCTTAGAAAATATTTGTTTTTGTTATTGTCAAACTTAAAGGAATACTATCAATTAAAGCAGTTTTAATGCTGTATGTTAGGTCACACATTACCACAAGTACTAGGAGCAATTTCTTTCCTCACACAGCTCTGCCTCCATGCTGAAAAAATCCTCAGTCAGGTTTAGATACAAAAGTGTCTTAAAGGGCTAGGCTATGTACCTGCGCAGGGGGGTTGCTATCAACTCCCCAGTGTATAGTTTAATAATCACCTTGCTGAAAGAATCTTATTCAGATGGTGGTAAGGGGTTAAATATGCCAGCAATGTGTGTTCCTTGTCTTCTGTTCTCTGAGTAATAAAGATCCTTATAATGCCTTTGTAAACAGCGTCTCTCCCTCTCATAGCAGCCTATGAAGTAGATGCAGCCTGGAGCATATCATCACAAGCAAGCCAGTCAGTCAGTCAGTCAGGAACGGTGTATACACATCTCCCTGCTAGTTACATGTTACAGCAATATTACAGCTCATCTTGTTACCTCCTCAGATCAGCCTCCTCCTCATGTCTCCTGCATGCTTTGACACAGTGAAATATATTTGTGAGCTGTGCGAGGAATGAAGGGAGAGAGGAAGAGAGAACTGGGTGAATAAATAAAGTGCCCCTAGCACTAGTGGTAATGTGTACCCTAATATAGAGTATATAAAAAAAGTTGTTTTAATTGATAGTATTCCTTTAAGTAACAACACATTGCAGCTGCAAGAAGAGAAGCATCAGTTGGGCCAGTAATGCTATGATGTGCAGGCTGTGTCATGCGGCAGGCAATCTGTGGTTCAGTTATCACCTTACTTGCCGCAGGAAACCTGTTAGGCTTGGTGGGCTTTTCTCCACAGTCAGCATGCAACACATAAGCTGACGTGAAGGAGGTACACACACCAGCACAAGGAATCAGGATATCCCCAGTTTAGTGGAGGAGAGGACTGACTCCAATAGGAGATTGTGGTGCACAGAGCCGGTGCAGATCCGAACAGCCACAAACAACACTTTCGTAATAACGTCTCAGCGCAAAGTAGCGCTGAGCGCATAAACCAGGACTGAGGAGATCAGGACAGGTAGACAGAATGAACGCTTGCTTAACTAGCCACTACTTAGTGACAGCAAGCGTCCACAACAAGACAGGCTGGAATGAGGCAGCCAATGCGTAGCAGCGATGGCGTGCCTCACAAAGACAGGACAGGATAGTCAGGAAATAGGAGGATCAAGATAGATGAACGTAACACAGACAAATATAATATTTGTATGTTTTCCTAGCGTATTACAATTACAGCTATCAATGAAACTATTTGTAACGTCTGACTAACATATGTATATATCAGCAATGAACCGATATATGACATAAGCAGGAACACTGACTAGCACTGGAGCAATACAGGGAACAGGACTCGCTATCTCTTCGCAGAGATGAACGCAATCCACAAACAGAACCAGGAGCAGGATACTAACTCAGCACGGGTGATCACGATGACTAGAACTGGAGTAATACAGGGAACAGGACTCAGAAGGATTCGCTATCTCTTCGCAGAGATGAACGCAATCCACAAACAGAACCAGGAGCAGGATACTAACTCAGCACGGGTGATCACGATACGCGCAACCTACCAAAACGTGCTGGAAGGCTGACTAACTGAACACAGGAAATAAACAGTTCGTGTACGTATATATCAGCGACACTGATGTATCAACGTAACACGAATACAAGGAAAATAACAAAATGTGCAAGTATGCGTATATATTGGCGATGAACCAATATATGACACAAGACAAGCAGAGTAACAACTTCTAGAACAAGAGCAGAACTAGGAGGACTCGCTGACCCCTTCGCAGGAGTCAGCGCAGTCCACACGGACTAGGAACGAGGTGGGGCACGAGCAGAGTAACAGACAGAATCTGAGACTATGGTAGCCCATGAAGCATTGCAGGAAGCAGTTCTTTATACTGAGGTCATCCAATGGGAGCAGACCTGCAGATTCCCACACAAGTGAATGGTAATTAATCACAGGCTGACAGCAGGAAAAGGCAGACAATGATATGCAGCCTGCATGAAAGGGATTGCCACCCCATTGCAGCAGACAATGGTTGTTTACACAAAAGCATATTAAACTGTCATTAACTTCAGAGCGACTGCAGATAGAGTCAGCAACTAGTTTGAGTGCAAACCAAACTATGCAAGCAAATGCATGTAATGACATCAAAAACTGCTTGTCTTCAATCAAACTGCAGCCAACAATACATGCTGCAGACATGATCATAACAACCTCCCAGGTTTTTTTAAAATTCTGGCTTCTGCTCAGATCAGACTGAAATTAGACATACATTATGCAATATTTGCCCTGGATAATTAAAGAACACATATCAAAGAAACGTTTTTTCTGTAAAACCCACATTCCTATAGAGCTTTTAGCCAGTAATAGTAGAAGGTTTTTCATAGGTCTCTCATCTCAGCCTATGTGAAAAAATAGCTTTATTTATCAGCTGTTTGTAACAATTGTGTCAGCATCAGGGGGGAGGCAGAGCCGATTTAAAATGTGGCTAGGCTACACTTCTCCCTGGCTGTAAACAGTTTACTTTAGACTGCATGGCAGAGAGAGACACACACAAACAGGATCAGGCACACAGCTGTAGCTGATGATTATTTACACACTATTTGAAGCTATATTTCTACTTTCTATCATTCTGAACTCATTTTAGTCACAGTATTACTGCTAGTGAGGACCGTTTCTGTATGCTAGATGTCAATGACACAGCCCTCCATAGTAATGCCCACAGTGACTCTTCTCTGTCATTTTTTCTTTACACAAATGAAAAAAAAGACCTTGTACTGCTATTTGCTAGTAATTACTGGAAAGATATGTAGCATTTAGAATTTTAGTTATAGTTTGATAGTTGTCCTTTAATATTCCCCTGATTGAAAGTCAATCAAGAACAATCAGTCATTTTTCCACCACTCAAGTAAAATATGTATTGTTTGAGAACACCTATTTTTTTAGAAGATTAATGTTGATTAGAGCACTAGAGTTGTTTATAATGTTAAATGCACCCTCTCTGTACCCTATCTCCTCATACTAACCCTCCTATAACTAAGCCTAAAACTAACCTAACCCTATCTCACTAACCCCTCTGTAATTGAGCTGAATACCTCACAGCTACACAGCCCAAAGTGAGGTGATGGCACTCAAATTAACAGGTCAGAGCCAGTGCCCAAAGATTCTGCTTCAAGTGGAGTGGAAATCGAAGTAATCTCACATCCACATTTGTTACTCATCAGCAAAGTAAACCAGAAAATGATTTGAGTATCCACATCACACCTATCAGATGTCCTTACACTATACAGCCCACAAGGTGGTTTGATATAAAAATAAAGCACCCACTAAGCAGGATTGGAGGCCAAATTTTGGGGCACTTTTAAGGTATGGGAGAGACAGCTTTAAACCCTTAGCCCAGTTTATTTTTATAATTGCTTACCATAAAATGTAACTGTAAAAAAAGGGCATGCAAATTTATATTGCAGAAACTTTTAGATATTGCAATATTGAATCTAAAGTTTTTAGTGCAGGCTATATACAGCCGCTTTCCCTCCCGCTCCCTATCTGCGTCGCCTTTCATCTTGCTACTAAAATTAGGTAGCTGTAAGTTGCAGTATGTCCTCTTCTTCCCAGTATGCTTCCTTTGTGGTAGTGCCAGAAAGCCCTCATGATGTAATTCTATGGCCTCTGTACTACTACAGAGGGTGAATTAGGTGGGGGGGGGGAGGGGGGGGTGAAATCTTAGTGATACTGTCAGACTTTCCTGGCAAACATGGACCTACTAGAAGCGCCCGGGGGTTTATAAAACTGAGTTAAAAACGACAGTAAAAACAGTAAATGAGGTGGCTTACCTCAATAAGGACATTCTCGTAGGAAAAAAAAGCGAATTTTATTTTTCACAGGCCTGTTTTATAAACCCCTGGGCGCTTCTTTACCCTCATTCTGCTTAGTCACCACCCCCCACCCCCCACACACACACCTTTTGTGGGTGGGGTTCAAAAATGGACCAGTTTTGAAGCCGTTATTGTCTTTTAACCTCCTGAGCGTTAGGCCTCGTTCACACTGAACGCGTTTCCTTCCTGCATAGAGTGCACTGTCTGATGTTCACACTGCTGCACACATTTTTTCCCAAAACGCGCTGCTGTCCCATTCACTTTCAGTGAATGGGATCAACCATGCAACGCATACAAACGCGGATGGCGTGCGTTCGTACGCGTTGCGTTCCGAAAGCACGGCCGTCCGCGTTTGGTAATGTGAACAAGGCCTTACGCCGCTCAGGAGGTTTTGTTATTTTTTGCCCGATTCTAAGATAATTGTCCCCAATGGCTATAAATCCTCTAGCTAGCACTAGGCTAGCTAGAAGAAGTCTCCGGCACCCTTTGATCGCCGCCGCTCCCCCGTTTATACGTTACCCAGCCTGGATCCAGCGATCGGCGCAGCCTCCCGGGTCAGCTATGGGGAGGATCGCAGATAACGTCATGACGTTGCCGAAGTCATGATGTCATGCACAAACCCGATCCTCCCCATAGAGAGACCGGAGCTGTGCCGGGAGGCAGCGCGATCGCTGGATCCAGGGGGGGGTAACGTATAAACTGAGTGATCGGCGGGGATCAGGCGGTGTCCGACACTCTTACTAGCTAGCCTAGTGCTAGCTTAAGGATTTACAGCCATTAGGCACATTTATTTATTTATGGGGGACTCCTGGGGCCACAGAGCGGTATGCCCGACACAGTGTCGGGCATACCGCTAAGGAGGTTAAAGAAGAAGCGACCACGACCAGTCCCAGTCTGAGACACCCCGAGTGGAGATGGGTTCATTATCTCCACCTGCTTCCTGTGGTCGGTTGCCCCCAGCAACCCAGCTTTGTGAGTTGCCCTTTTCATTATATTGTTTACAGTGTTACTAACATACTACACCATGAGGGCTGCCGATTTTTGTTTTGTCTCTTCTTTCCAGGGTGTCCCGACACCCCATCCACTGCATGGACCTACTAGGGTCACAGAAGGCATACTTTATTAGATAGCCAGTACGGGATGTGCAATAAGGTCGCGCTACGAAAGTCTTATTATTTTTTCTCTTTTTCATTGTACGTGAGTTCAGGGCATTCATAGGTGTTGCAGTCTGAGGTGAGTCTTTATCACACTTAAATACAAGAAAAAGAGCCCTTCATTTAACACATTCGCAGCTAATGTCACTACACCTATTTTTTTTGCTAACAACATCTTCTGGTCTGACAGATGCAGAAGCATAAAAATCTGTTGTTCCGCCTGCTTATCAATTTTACAGTTTGCCTCAAGTACTATCATGCAACAGAGTGGAAATAAACAATTGCAGTAACCATGGGCAATCTTTTAAAATTATTTTACAAAAACCCCTCCCCCATGTAATTAGCAGGCATATTAATTTTCAAAGAACAGTAGGTAAACAGATGTTGCTTTTATTACTTCCAACAGCCATATGTCTCATCTTGCTACATGTTTTAAAGGAAATACATAGGGAATGAAAGCGCAAGTGCTCTGAACCAAGCAATACCTGTCCTGTATATGGGTGAACAAAAGATGCACTTCACAGCCCACATACACAGGTGGTGATAACTGCATGCAATAAAGACATCAGTTCCACATAAAAGCAAAACTTGTTAGCAGTGACGCCTCATGCAGGCTTCTCTCGTGGTCCCCACCCTTGCCTCATGCAGGCTTCTCTCATGGTCCCCACCCTAACCTCTCTCGAGTGTTACTCCATTTACTTAAAGGAGAACAAGTATGCCATGTGACTTGGTAACAACATTCAAGAAAAAAGACAGTTGAATACATTTGGATTAAATTCCTTGTGGATGATCTTTTCTGTTAACCTCACGAGTCATGGAAGCTGCTGAGGTAATGTCTGCGCTTAGTTAGGACACGTGGCTTGCAGACAGGAAGTGACCAGTGCTTGATGTTGGAGGAGAGGTCCTCTCTGTGATATGCATGTTTTATCTAACTTTGTGAGTAGTACTGCTTTTAATTGGAATAAAGCTGTTACGTTTTTACACTATGGAAACCTTTTTCGTTTGTAGGAAGTTCCTAAGAGCCAGTGTTTGATACCTAGTAAGTTTGTGAGTCTGGTAGTTTTGTGCTATAGCTGCTAATAACAGCCCTGGTGACTACTTATCAGGTGAGTGTGATTCCTGCTGGTGGTGGGCATACTTGGAGTGAAGTGGACCAATAGCAGACATGGTGCTATGTTCATAGCCATTGGTGGTTGTTGTTTGGTAGATGGCAGTCTGCACTATTACAAGCCATTCTGTTTTTGAAGTACATTCAGAAACAGGAGGAACACTGAAAGGTAGATTCAGTTTAGCAGCAAGCAGCGAAAGCCGGCCTTCGGTTTGATGGTGGATATTTATTATTGTATTTTTTCTAGGGTCAGACTGCTACTTCCAATGAATCATACTTCATGATTTTTATTAATACATGTTAATAACACCCCTATAACTCCCCAAAGCATTTTGCCTATTGGTAATATCTTGTATCCAACCTTTTCTCACTCACGAGTCAGGACACTACTAAAATGTTAGTACATGCTCTTATAATATCTTGTTTGGACTATTGTAATATTGTGTTTTGTGGACTACCAATTAACCAACTGGCACTACTCCAATCTGTACTGAACTTGATGGCTAATCTCATATATCTCTCTTCTTATTCTTTCTTTGCTGCTTCTCTCTGCCAAGCTCTTCATTGGCTGCCAATTAGCGAGCGGATCCACTTTAAACTCTTAACCCTAAAATACACAATCTCTCTCTCTCCTATACATTTCTTCACTTGTTACCAGATACCAACCCAACCCCAAACTCAGATCTGCACATGATTTTCTTTTTTCCTCCTCTAGAATCACCTCCTCGCATTCACGTATACAAGACTTCTCACGTGCTTAACCCCTCCTCTGGAATTCCCTTCCACTGCACATCCGTCACTCTCCATTCTTTAAAATCTTTAAACTCACTTTTTCTGACAAGTATATGCTCAGTGTCAGACTGGAAGGTGCGACACTCCAGATGGGAGCCCGGGTGCGTGCATTCTTCAAAAGCCCTTGTTGCAGAGGTTGGGGGGGGGGGGGGGAAGGGTCTCAGCTCTGGATCAATGGATTTCCTCTGGATTTTTCAAACGGCTCCCTCTACGCAGTGTTAACAGTAAAGTGAAGCATACTTTTAATTGACTAAATGCTTCACTGTACCCATCGCAGCATGCGGATAACATGTGACGCCACTGTCCCAATCCATTGCATTCCTGCCATCACAGGAAACACGTCAGCAACGGCCACTGGGAACGTGGCCTAAAATAAAATGACCCTTTTTTTGCTTAAAGAGTACCTGTAGTGAAAAAGTGCCCCAAGGAGGTACTTACCTCAGGAGAGGAAGCCTCTGGATCCTAATAAGGCTTCCCTCATCCTCCTCTGCAGTCCCATTCCAGAGAAATAATCCAGTGGTGCACTACGCAGGCTCACTAGCATCTTTCTGATGGCTCTGGTGGAAGTATCAGAGCCCAATAAGGTCCACTCTACTGTGCATGCACAAGCTTGTCTGTGCCTGCACAGCAGAGCAGACCTGATCAGGCTCAGCCATTTCTGCTGGAGCCTGAGGGGAAAGCCTGCGTGCAGCAGCAGCTGGCATTGTTTTTTGTTTGTCTGTGTTTGGGGTTCCCAGCAGTGGAAGAAGTCTGCGAGAGGTGAAGAGGGAAGCCTCTTCAGTGTCCTGTGGCCTTTCCCTCCCAAGATGAGTACCACCTAGGGGAGGTTTTTCTCATCACAGGTTTACTTTAGCTTGCAAAGGCAGCCTTACATTTTGTTTTATTTTTATGATCCCAGTTCAAGATAACAAAAATTTATAGGAAGAGTGAAAACCAAATGTCAACACCTAGCCTAAAATAGACTATTTTAACACATCATGTCAGGTTCTCAGAGGGAAATCATGCTGGTTAATGAACCACTCCTGTGCAAAGGGGAATTTATGGAGATGGGTACATCTCTGTTTGATTTCTTTGCAATCATTGCAACAAAGTGCAAAAAGCTATTGGAATCTTTAGTGAATAAGAGAGACCACATCATATTGGGTTATGAACCTTTTTATGTGTTATTATTTATATCATTCATATACCATTAACATGTTGTACAATGTTCTGTAGAGGATACTGTCCAATTTACATTATTCCCTTGTCCCTTGAGGCTCACAATTTACTGTTTCTACTACTGTCTAGGACTTATAAAAATGCACCCAAATACAAAAGAATATGCAAATTCCATGCTGATAGTGCCCTACGTTGGATCTGCAGTTGGGACCATACCTAGTATTCTTCCACTAATTGTGTCATATGATTTAGGTACTACATTCATTTTGTTTCTTGTGTGTTCATTTTAATGGGATCATTTGAGGTGTTTCTTCATACAAGCTGCAGAGAGACAGTAGATGGTGCTTAACTACTTTTGCCTTTTGGACATTGCTATTACGTTCAAAAGGCTGCTGCTGCTTTGTTGCGCGTGACTGCGTGCTCCCGTGCCGCCGTTTGTTAGCACCGAGATCAATGAGGAGGAGGCAATTGGGAGTAATAGCTAGTTACAAGCAGAAGAGAGTTTACATCTATACTTTGTATTTCCTAAACATTCACGTGGGCTGTGGAAATGAATTAACAAATTAAGGGGCTTAAGGTGTTTGTTCTTCATTATCAGCTACCAAAAACTATTTAAGGAGTCTGCTAGTTACACAGTCATATAGTAGGCAGACCAGAAAAATGGGAGCTGACATGGAAGACTAGTATCAGTGATTTCAAGCAAAGAATGCTTACACCGGGAAACATAGTACTTAAAGGGAAGGTCCAAGGTGATTAAAAAACAGAAATCTACTTACCTGGGGCTTCCTCCAGCCCTTGGCAGCCACCCTGTGCCCTAACCACAGCTCTGGTGGCTCCCGGTCCCTCCGGTGCAGATGCCAACCTCGCCAGGTCGGCATCTATAGCACTTCAGCGAACAGCTAACGGAGTCACACTGATGTCATCCGGACTGTACTGCGCATGCACAGTAGGCATCTTAAACAGGAGGGGACCCGGGGCCACCGATGGGGAGTGGAGCTGTGACAAGGGCACAGGACAACTGCAAGAGGCTGGAGGAAGCCCCAGGTAAGTACATTTTTGTTTTCTAATCCCCTCGGACCTTCCCTTTTAGCCCTTTCCCCCACCACCCCACACCTATACCATTCTGTTATGTAGGGTGGAGTGCTTCCATAAAGTGAGGGTATACTTACAGGCTTTCAATATCTCTTCAATGGGGTCTGATTTGAGGCCCATTAGTAGAACTGGTTAAACACCTCTTATGTACAGTATAAGTTGTTACTCTATGACTATTAGTAGCAAACTAGGTACAGGTACACTTGAAAATGTGATTTTAAAATGTTGCCCCTCTTCATTCATTTTGTGAACTCCAGCACTTCGTGATCATATGAACTTTTAAATGTCAGATGTGTCTATCAATCATTGCTTTTTTTCAGCTGTTGCATAGGCATGTTTCTAGCCTAGGAAAAATACAAAATGTTGTTACTGCTATTGAAGTCTTTCTTCGAATCTCTTTTGTTGAGAATTTTCTACTTGCACTACTTATCATCTCTGTGCAGATCTATTAGCACCTCGGCACACAGTGGGGAGGAATCCAGGGCAGTTTCTAGGCTAAATTTCACCCAGGGCGAGGGTGTAAAAATTGCCCCCCCCCCCAATGGAGCCAGGCATAGGTGCCCTCAGTACAGGTTAGCTACGTAGGTGCCTCGAGTATAGGGTAGCCTGTATAGTTGCCCCCAGTATAGATTAGATAGGTAGTTGCCCCCAGTGTAGGTTAGATAGGTAGGTGCCTGCTTTATAGGTTATATACGTAGGTGCCTCCAGTATAGGGTAGCCTGTATAGTTGCCCCCAGTATAAATTAGATAGGTAGTTGCCCCCAGTGTAGGTTAGATAGGTAGGTGCCTGCTTTATAGGTGATCTACGTAGGTGCCTCCAGTATAGGGTAGCCCGTATAGTTGCCACCAGTGTGGGTTAGATAGGTAGGTGCCCCTGTATACTTTAGATAGGTAGGTGCCCCCAGTATAGTTTAGATAGGTAGGTTCCCTCAGTATAGGTTAGTTAGGTAGGTTTCCGCAGTATAGGTTAGTTAGGTAGGTTCCCGCAGTATAGGTTAGTTAGGTAGGTTCCCGCAGTATAGGTTAGTTAGGTAGGTTCCCCCAGTATAGGTTAGTTAGGTAGGTTCCTGCAAATAGGTTAGTTAGGTAGGTTCCCGCAGTTTAGGTTAAATAGGTAGGTTCCCGTAGTTTAGGTTAGTTAGGTAGGTGCCCCGCAATATAGGTGTTAGTTAGGTATGGGCGCAGGAGCGGGGGGAGCGGACATAATAGTAATAACTCACCTGCTTCCGCCGAACCCGCACTGCTTCAATGTCCTTCCTTTCCGGCATCTATCTCATTAGTAACAGCGGCGCTTCCTGTGATGACATGCGGTACGTCATCACAGGGGGCGCTGTTACCATGCGACGGACATCGGGAGAGGAAAGATATTGAAACTGCGGGGGAACGGATGAAGAAGGTGAGTTATTACTATGATGTCCGTTTCCCCGCTCCGGCGCCCCCCCCCTCCTGCCGCACAATAAAGCACCCCGGGCGATTGCACGTATCGCACGCCCATAGAAACGGGGCTGGGGAGGATTTACAAAATTCATCTAAGAACGTATTAAACTACGGTGTTGATGAAGCAATAAGGAGTGTTCACACCCACAAATCAAAAAACGAATACAGTGTGGAGCGAGTACCATGAATATTCATACCAATACACATTATTAGAACTATATAATAACACAACACAGTGGAACAGTCTATTGTTTTTTTTAACTTTATTGGTATTTAATAAAAAACCCTATAGGTCATACAATGAAATGAGATACAATGTACTTCACCCTGTGGGGTATTATCACAACAGCATCCACAGTGCAATAAGGCAGACTCAAGAATATGAACAATCCCTTGCTGGCTCATCTCAGAAATTTACATTCAGTATCATCTATCTACATCATTGGAAAATAGCTCGCTTTCTGGACACATATATTTTTGAGTCAGCTTTATTCTACTGTGACTGTTTTGGTATTACCCCACAGAGTGCAGTTCACTGTATTTCATTTCATTTTATTTTATGTAATGACCTTTAATAAGGTTTTTATTGAATTCCAATAAAGATCTAATGTTTTAATCTACAGACTATTCCATTGTGCTTTAATATAGTTCTCTTACGGCGATAGGTATGAATATTCATAGTACTTGCTACATACTGTATAAGAAATGTGATTGTTAGTTGGGTTTAAACCCTCCTTTTTGTTTCTTTGTTATCTGTACGCTAACGCTTTAATGGTGACATTCAGAGGTTGTTGTCTCTTGAAGGAAAATGCCTCTTTTGTTAAACTTTGGTAAGCATTCATTGGTGTTATATCAGTCATTTTTAATTTAGAGTGAAATTATACCTTTAAAATAAAGTTAAACCCTTCATGTTATTTCAGATTGCATAAAATTCACTCAAAATTATTAGCATCTCATTGACAACCTCTAGTCGTCGCTAAGGCAAGGGACCCACTAAGAAAAGCAAATCCCAATAGCTGGTGCAAGCGCCTTGGAAGTGATTTTAGAAGCAATTTCTGCACTCCGATACTTTACATTAGAGCGCAATGGCTCACACAATGTTGCATATCCAGCGATTGGGATTAGGTCTAAGTGCAATCGCCCTGGGTTCATTCAAATGCGTAGCAGTAAAAAAGCTTTATTCTTGCGACTTCATGCGATTAGCATAGCGACACACAGTTGATAAAAATTGTCCTACCCGTTACTCCATGTGGCTGTGGGGTGAGGTGGGAGCAGTGGGGGCCGCCTTACGACCGTTTCGCTCTCTTGAGCGTCTTCAGAGGCAATGCGCACGCCATGTTGTGGGCTCTCGCCGTATATATTCTGTGGGAAACTACCCATGGTGCTAGGCGTGCGGGTCCCCGCCGTACGTCCTCACTTCCGGGAGGTTGCCGTCATCTGACGTCTTCCGCCCGGAAGCTCGGGCGTTCCACGCTGGCTGCAGCACCTGCGCACATAGCTCTGTGCGTCTAACAGTGCTGCAGCCACAAGATGGCAGCAAAGAGTAGGAAAAAGTTAAACTGCGTTCCCGTGTAGCTTGCCAAGCTAACACGGAAAACCACAGCCTTACCAGCTCTAAAAAGATAAAAAATGTTACATGACATATGTTGCGACGCAATGATGTCCTTCAAAATGGCCAGGATAATTGGTGATACTCTCATTAGTAGTGCATAGATACTAAGCACAACCCATTTAGTATTGGATATATTAAACATATTAAAAATGGACACCAAAAGGGAGGGATCAAAAGGATCTAGGGGAGGGAATAGATTGTATAATCATAACTAGGTGGGGGCACAAGAATTTATGGCCCTAACCCCAAAGCCCCAACGGGTGCGTAAAAACCTCCCAATCCAAATTAGAACCCTACTCACCCCTCATACCACTGGTTTTTAACAGGCAATCAACGAGGACAATTGCGTACAACATATTATAAAAGCAACACATAAACATTAGGGAAGGACCACCTAACTATCCAAGCCTGCAGTCCAGCACGTGGGTACACTAACTAGGGATCCAAGAAACAGGCCATATCAATATGGTCGTTCAGACCCAATGCTCCCATCGCATCGGTCTGGATAATCCAGCGAGATTCTTTTCTTAGTAGCAGTTGTTCTCTGTTGCCTCCTCTGGAAGGTAAATTGATTTGTTCTAACCCTACAAATTTTAAACAATTTGGGTTGCTTTGATGGTCTGCCCTTACGTGTTCTATCAATCGGGGCGAGCCCTTACCTGAACCAATAGATCTCACATGGTCCTGAATCCTTTCTTTTAACTTTCTAGTAGTCATGCCTATGTAGAATCGGTGACAGGGGCACCAGATAACATAAACTACATATTTTGTTTGACAGGTGATTAGGGTGCTAAATTTCTTATCTATTGGACCTATTTGTATACGGGGACATTGCTTCATGAGAGGACAGACCGAGCAGCGCCCACACCTATAGTTACCCTTGGGTTGCATTTCCTCTAACCAATTTCTACCTCTTGGCTTATTGTACTCATTTCTTGTAATTTTGTCTCCTATCGTGGGGGCCCTCTTGAATGAAATCAACGGTGGCTGTTTATAAATGGCTCCTAAGATGGGGTCTCTTTTAATGATCTTCCAATTATTCAGGATGCTATTTCTAACCTCTTTGTGCATGGGAGTGTACTCAAAAGTGAATGATGCTCTTTCATCTTTACTCCTATCATCCTTTCTACCTCTCTTCCTTTGTAGAAGATTAGCCCTGTCAATGTGTCTAGCTTTATTCAGAGCTTGTTCAAGTTCTTTCTCGTCGTAGCCCCTCTTTTCCAGGTATATTTTCAATTCCTGTGCTTGTTGCTCAAAATCTTCATCTCTCATATTGTTCCTTCTCAATCTTAAAAATTGGCCATATGGTAAAGATCTGAATGTATGTTCCGGGTGGTAACTTTGGCGATGTAGGAGGGAATTGCCCGATACTGGCTTTTTGTAGCCCCTAGAGATTAACTTTCCCTCCTGTATGTCTAAAATTAGATCTAGGTAGGGTACCTGTTTATTACTAAATTCATATGTGAACTGCATATTATGCTTTCCACTATTTAGGTAGTTAAAAAACTCTAAGAAGGCGTCCCTTGTCCCGCTCCAGAACACCAGGACGTCGTCCACATATCTGGACCATCTCCTGAGGCAGTTGCCATGGGGAACGGCGGGGCCACACACGTATTGGCTCTCCCACCACGCCAAAAAAAGATTGGCATACGTGCATGATACCGACGTCCCCATGGCTGTGCCCGACACCTGCCAGTACCACCTCCCGTCAAAAGTAAAGGCATTGTGTTCAAGGACAAATTTCAGGCATTCGCATATATAATCTACATACGCAGTATCATGATTATTTTTCTCCAAGAAAAATCTTACGGCTGCTACCCCATCTTCATGGGGAATTCTGTTGTAAAGGTTGACCACGTCAATCGTGACAATGGAGTCCCCCTCATTCCAGGACAGGCCTTCAACACTGGTAAGTATGTCCAGCGTGTCCTGGAGGTGGGACGGAACGTGCACGAGCAGTGGCCTCAGGAGATGGTCCAGGAACCTTGACAGTCTCTCGGTAAGGGAACCTATACCGGAGACTATCGGGCGTCCCGGTGGTCTAGAGCGGGACTTATGGACTTTAGGACTTTAGGTAGATGATACCATATTGGTTTTCTGGGGTATTCTGGTAATAAATCTTCCGCCATTTTTTGTTTAAGATAGCCTAACTCTACTCCTTTTCTTAGGAGGGATTGCATGGCCCGCTTGAATTTCATAGTTGGATTAGTACTCAATACTTTATAAGTTTGCTGGTCCTGCAATTGACGCAAGGCTTCTTCATTATAATATGCTGATGTCATCACCACAATAGCTCCTCCCTTATCCGCTTTCTTCACAATAAGATCAGTTCTTGCTTGAAACCATGCCATTGCTTTTTCTTCTTCTTTACTAAGGTTAGGCTGCACTTTTTTATATTGTAATGCTTTAAGCTCCTCTTCTACCTGCAGCTGAAAGATGTCTACTGCTGAACCTTGTGTTACAGGAAATGGTTTAGTTGATCTACAGATTACCAGAATACCCCAGTGTTGAAGGCCTGTCCTGGAATGAGGGGGACTCCATTGTCACGATTGACGTGGTCAACCTTTACAACAGAATTCCCCATGAAGATGGGGTAGCAGCCGTAAGATTTTTCTTGGAGAAAAATAATCATGATACTGCGTATGTAGATTATATATGCGAATGCCTGAAATTTGTCCTTGAACACAATGCCTTTACTTTTGACGGGAGGTGGTACTGGCAGGTGTCGGGCACAGCCATGGGGACGTCGGTATCATGCACGTATGCCAATCTTTTTTTGGCGTGGTGGGAGAGCCAATACGTGTGTGGCCCCGCCGTTCCCCATGGCAACTGCCTCAGGAGATGGTCCAGATATGTGGACGACGTCCTGGTGTTCTGGAGCGGGACAAGGGACGCCTTCTTAGAGTTTTTTAACTACCTAAATAGTGGAAAGCATAATATGCAGTTCACATATGAATTTAGTAATAAACAGGTACCCTACCTAGATCTAATTTTAGACATACAGGAGGGAAAGTTAATCTCTAGGGGCTACAAAAAGCCAGTATCGGGCAATTCCCTCCTACATCGCCAAAGTTACCACCCGGAACATACATTCAAATCTTTACCATATGGCCAATTTTTAAGATTGAGAAGGAACAATATGAGAGATGAAGATTTTGAGCAACAAGCACAGGAATTGAAAATATACCTGGAAAAGAGGGGCTACGACGAGAAAGAACTTGAACAAGCTCTGAATAAAGCTAGACACATTGACAGGGCTAATCTTCTACAAAGGAAGAGAGGTAGAAAGGATGATAG
The DNA here is from genome assembly GCF_040937935.1 of Hyperolius riggenbachi. Lineage (NCBI taxonomy): Eukaryota > Metazoa > Chordata > Amphibia > Anura > Hyperoliidae > Hyperolius > Hyperolius riggenbachi. The sequence goes on along the minus strand of NC_090649.1, from coordinate 217,589,839 downwards.
GAGTAAAGATGAAAGAGCATCATTCACTTTTGAGTACACTCCCATGCACAAAGAGGTTAGAAATAGCATCCTGAATAATTGGAAGATCATTAAAAGAGACCCCATCTTAGGAGCCATTTATAAACAGCCACCGTTGATTTCATTCAAGAGGGCCCCCACGATAGGAGACAAAATTACAAGAAATGAGTACAATAAGCCAAGAGGTAGAAATTGGTTAGAGGAAATGCAACCCAAGGGTAACTATAGGTGTGGGCGCTGCTCGGTCTGTCCTCTCATGAAGCAATGTCCCCGTATACAAATAGGTCCAATAGATAAGAAATTTAGCACCCTAATCACCTGTCAAACAAAATATGTAGTTTATGTTATCTGGTGCCCCTGTCACTGATTCTACATAGGCATGACTACTAGAAAGTTAAAAGAAAGGATTCAGGACCATGTGAGATCTATTGGTTCAGGTAAGGGCTCGCCCCGATTGATAGAACACGTAAGGGCAGACCATCAAAGCAACCCAAATTGTTTAAAATTCGTAGGGTTAGAACAAATCAATTTACCTTCCAGAGGAGGCAACAGAGAACAACTGCTACTAAGAAAAGAATCTCGCTGGATTATCCAGACCGATGCGATGGGAGCATTGGGTCTGAACGACCATATTGATATGGCCTGTTTCTTGGATCCCTAGTTAGTGTACCCACGTGCTGGACTGCAGGCTTGGATAGTTAGGTGGTCCTTCCCTAATGTTTATGTGTTGCTTTTATAATATGTTGTACGCAATTGTCCTCGTTGATTGCCTGTTAAAAACCAGTGGTATGAGGGGTGAGTAGGGTTCTAATTTGGATTGGGAGGTTTTTACGCACCCGTTGGGGCTTTGGGGTTAGGGCCATAAATTCTTGTGCCCCCACCTAGTTATGATTATACAATCTATTCCCTCCCCTAGATCCTTTTGATCCCTCCCTTTTGGTGTCCATTTTTAATATGTTTAATATATCCAATACTAAATGGGTTGTGCTTAGTATCTATGCACTACTAATGAGAGTATCACCAATTATCCTGGCCATTTTGAAGGACATCATTGCGTCGCAACATATGTCATGTAACATTTTTTATCTTTTTAGAGCTGGTAAGGCTGTGGTTTTCCGTGTTAGCTTGGCAAGCTACACGGGAACGCAGTTTAACTTTTTCCTACTCTTTGCTGCCATCTTGTGGCTGCAGCACTGTTAGACGCACAGAGCTATGTGCGCAGGTGCTGCAGCCAGCGTGGAACGCCCGAGCTTCCGGGCGGAAGACGTCAGATGACGGCAACCTCCCGGAAGTGAGGACGTACGGCGGGGACCCGCACGCCTAGCACCATGGGTAGTTTCCCACAGAATATATACGGCGAGAGCCCACAACATGGCGTGCGCATTGCCTCTGAAGACGCTCAAGAGAGCGAAACGGTCGTAAGGCGGCCCCCACTGCTCCCACCTCACCCCACAGCCACATGGAGTAACGGGTAGGACAATTTTTATCAACTGTGTGTCGCTATGCTAATCGCATGAAGCCGCAAGAATAAAGCTTTTTTACTGCTACGCATTTGCATGTGCCGACTTTCCTCTTGCATTCTGCTTACCATGACCTGCTGTTTTCAAGTCTGAGCACGCCATTTGTAGCATGACCCGTTACTAATCCTCTAAGAGGCACCCTACTTTAGTCCCAGTGCATGTTGATTGACAGTTGCAGTGCCGGTTCTGTGTATCTACTTAAGTGTTGCCCTGGGTTCATTACCATTGACATTCATTGCCAAAATATTTTTGAAATCACCGGCAATTGTCGGTGATCCAGAAATATAGCCAAAAAATCATCAAACCAATCATTTGATTGGTCTGATTCCCTAAATTTATATAAAATGAATATGAAATATGCTTGAAAATACTAGCAATATATCTACTAGTACTGTATATAAGATGTTTTGAATCAGGATGATACCATTCATTGGCTAACTTAGAAGTAATTTCAGTCAGTTTTCCGCTGATAACCTTCTTCAGACTCAATTCCCCTGAGTTTGACGCTTGTTGGTACAGGAATTAAAGGGAGTATGAAGCAAAAATAAAATAAAAAACAGATACTCGCCTAAGGAGAGGGAAGGCTCTGGGTCCTATAGAGCCTTCCTGGTCTCCTGACGGTGTCCGCGTTCCCCCCGCCGGCTCCCCTGTTAGCAGTCCATGACCAATTGGTCGTGGACTTCTCTCTTCCAGGTTGGGGAGACTTCGGCACAGGCTGCTTGTACTACACGCAAGCGCCCTCTCTCACGTACTCGCACACGCAGTACAGAGCCGCCGGTCTTTGGGAGCCCGAGTGCTTCTGAAGACTGCTGAAGTCTCTCGCAGAGGGAGATTCAAACCAGAGAGCCTGCAGGCGAAGGTGGACACCGTCAGAAGACCGGGAAGGCTCAGTCTATAGGACCCAGAGCCTTCCCTCTCCTTAGGTAAGTATCTGTTTTTTTTTTTATTTTACATTATGCTTCAGAGTCACTTTAAAGAGGAACTCCAGTGAAAATAATGTAATAAATAAAGTGCTTAATTTTTACAATAATTATGTATAAATTATTTAGTCAATGTTTTTCCTATGTAAAATCTTTCCTCTCTCTGATTTACATTCTGATTTTTGCTGCTGGCAGGTGATGTCAGTGGAAGGAGGTGCTGCTTGCTTTTTTGGCAGCTGGACCCAGCTGTAACCAGCTGTTATTTCCCACAATGCAATGAGGTTTACAGACAGAAAACTGTCAGGACCATGGTCCTGACATCACACTGTGGGAGGGCTTTCACCACAATATCAGCTATACATAGCCCCCTGATGATCCGTTTGTGAAAAGGAAAATATTTCTCATGGGAAAGGGGGTATCAGCTACTGATTGGAATGCAGTTTAATTCTTGGTCACTGTTTATCTTTAAAAAGAAACTGTAACCAAGAATGAATGTCATCCCAATCAGTAGCTGATACCCCCTTTCTCATGAGAAATGTTTTCCTTTTCACAATGGATCATCAGGAAGCTCTGTATGGCTGATTTTGAGGTGAAACCCCTCCCATAGTGTGATGTCAGTGCCTCACAGCACTGAGGTACTGACATCACACTGTGGGTGTAACGGTTAGTGTCAGCTGGTGACAGGATTCTGATTATTTGGTGATCTGCAGTATCACCAATAATACAGAAGCTATATCTGATTATGTGGTGATCTGCAGAATCACCAATATTGCAGAGATAGACAGAACAGTCAGTACTTTAATCAGAGTGATCACACGTGATTAGGTGCACAGTACTCAGTAGCACTCCAGGTGATAGCCCCTGGCTATGGGACTATCACCTGAACAGGAGAGGTCGTACAGGCCGGGTCGGTAACTGATCGGTCAGGCAGCGGTACAGAATCGGCAACCAGTACGTAGTCAGAGGATAGCCAAGGTCGGCAGCAATCAGATAGGTGTAGTACAGAATCAGAAGGCAAGAGCAGTGTCAAGGTCGGGCCAGGGTCGGCAACCAGACAGACAGGCAGAGTACAGAATCGTGAAGCAAAGGATAGTCGAGAGTTCAGGCAAGGTTCATACACATAAAGACAATATTAATATCAATTATAATTATAGCTATCAATCAATTCCTATCTTGTGTGAAATCCCCGGTTTCCTCCCGGATCAAAGCACACCGGAACTATCTAAGGTCTGAGAGCTTAACCGCAAAGTATCAGCAACAGCAGACAATGCACTACTGACAACCCGGGACTTAAATGCAAGGGTAATCACCGCTGTTCCGCCCACACCTCTCAGCCAATCAGATGGCAGAGGTCAGTCCCCAGGTGTCAGCTGACTGGCCAGTCAGCTGACCTTTCTCCTCAGCGCATAAAGGTCCTGCCTCTGTGTGCGCGCGTGACCTTCTGCTGTGATACGCCCTGGAGAGACCTGACCAGGTGGGAAGCGATGCCGAGGAGGTGGCGGCGGCATCCGCCGTGACGTCAGACGCGAGAGCGGTGGACGCGCCGCTCTCAGCTGCCGAGGTAATTTTGCTACTACTGACAGTGGGAGCCTTGTTGCATTGTGGGAAATAACAGCTGTTTCCAACTGCCAAAAAAAAGCAAGCAGCATCTCCTTCCAGTGACATCACCTGCCAGCAGTAAAAATGTCACCATATGATAAATGTAAAAATGTAAATCAGGGAGAGGAAAGATTTTACAATGAGTAAACACTGACTAAATCATTTATACACGATTATTGTAAAAATTAAGCACTTCTTTTATTACATTATTTTCACTGGAGTTGCTCTTTAAAGAGAAACTCTGACCAAGAATTTAACTTTATCCCAATCAATAGCTGATACCCCCTTTTACAGGAGAAATATAATGATTTTCACAAACAGACCATCAGGGGGCACTGTATGACTGATTTTGTGCTGAAACCCCTCCCACAAGAGGCTCTGGTACCGTACGGTACTCTGGGCAAACTGCCACAATGTAACAATGTTCACAGACAGGAAATGGCTGTTTAGAGCTGCAAGGCCAGAACAGCTACAAACAGCTACATAACCTGCCCACAGTAAAAATGTCACCATGTAATACATGTCAGAATGTGAATCTGGGAGAGGAAAGATTTTACAATGAGCAAACACTGCCTAAATCATTTATACATAATTATGGTAAAAATGAAGCACTTTTTTTATTACATTATTTTCACTGGAGTTCCTCTTTAAGTCTGAAGAAGGCTTATGAGCAGAAAGCTTACTCTTTTTCTTCTAAGTCAACCAAGAAATGGTATCATCCTAAATTTAAAACTTCTTGTTTTTACTGATAGCTAACACGGTACAATACTCCACTGCTGATATATTTTAGAAGTGCTAAACAAATAAAGAATGGCTGTCTTCTATTTGCACATAAAAATAAACAAGCTGAAAATGTGTTTGATATTTATCCTTGAAGTTTGTAATGCTGTATGCATATTACATGTTTCTTAACAAATGTGGAACTTCCATAATTGTTTTGAGCCCATGATTATTATGGCAAATTTTGTACTGTATATCTCACATGTATTAAAATGCTTTTTCTACAGAGAAAGATATTATGTTGTCATTTTATCATCACAATTTATTTTATGTTTTGCCTCTTTCTCACACAGATATCGTCTATAGTTGCCTATGGGTTTTTTTTTCACATTGGAGTGCAGCCTGGTATAAAACTTAAAATAAATACAAGCATTATACCGATTTTTTTCACAACCTTCAACTAGCATTGTATAAGGGCAACAGCACTCAGTTGTGTTGCAGAATATTTCTGCATGTCATCTCACTGCCCCTACAAATCTTTGGGCCTGTCCACAGTACTGTGTTGTAACTGATCATGTTATTCTAGCTTGCTGCGTGCAGGCTCTGTATTAAAGTCTGTGTACAGTCTCCATTGCAGTTTATACACGTTATAAGATGTGCATTTTGCAATGGACCACTGAGAACCTAGCCTGAAAGAGAACCTAGCCTGAAAGAGTACCTGAGCCGAAGCTCGGGTACAAAATTAAATATGTAACTAAAGAGAGGGAAGCCTCATGATCCTATTTAGGCTTCTCTCCATGCTCTGCTATCCCCCGTCGCCGAGCGCTTTCTCCCAGAAGATTAGGACAATGCATTGTCTCTAATAATATCGGGCCGTGCAGCTCCTCTTCCTCCAGCATGGCCGCACAATAGGCGACCTAGCCCACCCACGCATGCGCAGTAAAGCCAGGGCCACGGGCTCCGTGCTAATGTGCATGTGCTAGCATCCTCGGACGGCTAGTGCGCAGCCACGCTTCAGAAGAAAGAGCTGCACGGCCCCGATGTAGAGGGGGGCCACGCTTAACAATGGAGGGGAGGGGCTTCAAATCAGCAAGGCAAGCCTCAATAGGATTCTGAGGCTTTCCTCTTTTAAAGGAACTTGAAGTGAGAGGGATATTGAGGTTGCCATATTTATTTCCTTGTAAACAATGCCAATTGCCTGGCAGCCCTGCTGATCTTCTGGCATAACTGATGCCTAAGTCAAAACCCTGGAACAAGCACATGGCTTATCCAGTAAAACCTGAGTCAGCTGAGTCAGAGTACCTGATCTGCTGCATGCTTGTTCAGGGTCTATGGCTTAAAGTATCAGAGACACAAGATCAGGAGGACTGCCAGGCAACTGGTATTGTTTAAAAAGAATTAAATATGGCAGCCTCCCCAAATTCTTCTCCAAACATCACGGTAGTAATGAAAACCACAATTCGGGCATGGCAATATCTTCACAAAAAGCTTGCAGCTCCACTCACATGGTCCCCATATACTCCCCTATGGGGTAATCCTCATATCCCACATTTTACCTCTATACCTGACCCGTCCTTATGGGCACAATATGGGATCAAAGTGCTAAAAGATATTACTAAGACAGGAACCTTACTGACCTTTATAGAACTTAGACAAATATACAGTATACCTAGGCAGATGCACTTTAGATACCTTCAATTATCACACGCATTTGCAGCCCAGTTTGGTAGGGAGGGTATACAGCTGGGGTCGGATCCGCTGGAGTCCTTGCTCATACAAGAACACCTAGAAAAGCCCTTGTCGGCCATCTATGCTGATCTTCTTATTCAAATGGGCCATAATACTGAAAAAATCCGTGCACAATGGGTAAGGGATGTTGGTGAAATAGAAGATGAGGAGTGGGAGGGGGTAGTGGGTAGGGGAGCTGCGATTTTAATCTCATCCAGGGACAGACTGATACACCTCAAATACCTCCACAGGGTATACTTTACCCCCAGTAGACTGCATAAAATCAATGCTGCTTATTCCAATACTTGCACGAGATGTGGAATACAGGCAGGGACCTATCTACACATGTTTTGGACATGCCCCAAACTCGAAAGATTCTGGGTACAGGTTGAAAAAACCATTAGAGGGGTGTTGGATTTACCAATTAACCTGGACATTAACCTCCCTGGCGGTAAGCCCGAGCTGAGCTCGGGCTATGCCGCACAGGGGGAGATCTCAGCCCCTGGTGGGGCGATTTTTAATCTGTAAATTGCTGTGCGCGCAGCCAGCACTTTGCTAGCCGCGCGCACAGCTTGATCGCCGCCGCTCTGCGGCGATCGGCCGCACGCAGCGGCGAAAGAGGCCCCCCCCCGCCAGAGCCCGTGCGCTGCCCAGACCAATGAGTTCCGGGCAGCGCTATGGGCTGGATCGGGTGTGCCTGACGTCAGGACGTCGGCTGACGTCCATGACGTCATCCCGATCGTCGCCATGGCGACAGGAGAAGCCAAACAGGGGAACGCGTTATATACGCGTTCCCCTGTTTGCTATAGATGCCGGCGACGATCGCACTAGAGGGACACATGCGCCCTCTAGTAGTGTTTCATGTAGCTACCACTCTGGTAGCTTTACATGAAACAAAAAAAAAAAAAATTAAAAAAAAAAAGGATTTTTGCCAATAAGGCAAAAAAAATTAACCGCCAAGGAGGTTAAAATGGTGATGTTAGGAATCTTTGATAAAAACAGCTACAACAAATACAAACAAGCCATGATTTTTACGGTATGCCATGTAGCTAGGAAAATAATCCTGAAACACTGGAATCAACCAACAATACCTTCTAAGGCTGAATGGATCTCCTTTATTAACTCTATGTTACCCTTATGTAAGATGACATACAAAAGCAGGAACTGCCTAAAAAAATTTGATAACATTTGGTCTAGATGGTGTGATAAACACTGCCGGACAGAGCTGGGACAAGGTCCTCCAGCACCCAAGGCTGAGACACCAAAATGCGCCCCATCATCCCTCCCACCCCAGCTGTCACACACTGATTGCTATTAGACTAAGAGGGCCACAGGGCCCACAACCTCCCCAACACCTTAATATCTGGCTTGCACTCACTGCCATGTATCCCCTTTTTCTTATTTCTTTCTGCTTCATACACAATTAGGAATGACAGCTGAATGAATTGTGCGCCCCCTCCTACACTGCACCCTGAGGCTGGAGCCTCTCCAGCCTATGCCTCGGCTCGGCACTGCTGCCGGAATCTCCAGATAGATGTTTGAATGCCTATGTCTGAATTTAATATAATCTACTGTGGTTGGGTTTCACTGGACTATGGTTGTCTAGTACGGACACATCTAGTATAATGCTACCTCTCTTTAAGGCAAGGTGATTTTATACATGCTATATAGGAGTAATGTTATAGAACGATACATGTGACATAATGATCAGTTTCTTCTGATCTTTCTCTCCTTCTATACGTGCTGCACTGTAATTCAATATGGCTGAGATCACTTCTCTTCTCTTCTCCTCTTTATTTCCTACAACTTCCTTCTCTTCTACCCTCTGGGGACCATGACCTATTTGTAACTAAACGTTCTCTGGGTAAGTGTTAACTGTCTTACCCGAATGTTGTGTTGTAATGTTATGTTATGAAAAATAAGAAAATAGATAAAAACGTACCTTTTAAAAAAAAATATGGCAGCCTCCATATCCCTTTCACCTCGGGTTCTATTTAAGGTATGGCTCTGAATTTGATCCGGAGCTTCGGCTCGCAATGACTTTTAAGGTTTATAAACGCATAGTGGCATCCACCAGAGGGTTCTGGGCCACTTCCTAAAACAGGAACTGTAATGAGATATAGTAGAATGTAATACATTATTCAGGATTTTACATTAATTATCCTGGTTTCTGTAAGGAAACGCGGAAAGGCCGCCGTCTCTCGAGGTGAGGCGGCTGTTTCCGCGTCCAGCATGGCGTCACAACGCGGAAAATACACCGCATGCCGCATAGGCAGTGCGGCGGAATCCGCATCAGAGGTGGCCCCCGCACTAGATACATTGCATGACAGTAGTGGTGTGGCTGGGACTGATAGTCCACCAGGATTCAGACTTACACGCGCGCGAGCACAGAGGCAGAGTTTAAATAGCAGTTAGAAGGGTGTCGGCTGACCAGCTGGGTCAGCTGACAAATTCCACTGCTCTCATTGGACCAGCAATTAGGGAGGTCCTGGAAAGGTCCTAGAGTATATATACTGCTGGTTGTTCACTTGCTCTTTGTCTGGCGTGCGATCACATATGTGGGAGCACCCAGATCCGTAGTCAGATCCGCAAGTGTGCCGGGACCAGCTGGAGCTGTAATCCTACACTTAGCTAGATTCTGTTGATAGCTAAAGTACTAGTTTGATTGTGATTATATGTTATGACTTTTGCCTGCTTTGACTATCCTCCTGAACTCTGATCTTGTACCTCGATATTTCTGATACTCCGACTCGAACCCCGGCTCGTTCCTTGACTCTGTTTCTGCCTCCTGATTTTGTACCCCGATATATCTGATACCCCGTTGCTGAACCTTGCCTGTACTTTGACTCCGCCTTTGCCTCCTGATCTTGTACTTTATCTGTCCGTGTGTGTACGACCTGGCTTGTCCGACCTCGAGAACCGACCTTACTGTTAGAGGCGGTTCCTCGTTCTGTTAAGTGACCCTTCCGCCAGAGGGTTACTTTCAGTATATCCTTCCCGCTGGCAGCCTGACTCCTCCCGCCTTGGAGAGCTCAGGTTTGCGGAAGGAATCTGTACAGTACGCCTTACTGTACTGAGGCCCTGTCCTCTAAGTGTTACTGTTACACCAAAACACTACACTCTACTCAGGTGAACAGAGGTTAGCTAGTATATCGGATTATCAGTGATACTGCAGATCACGTATAATCTGGTATACATCTGTATTCCCATTGATTCTGCAGATCACTGGTAATCAGATCCTCTCTGTGCTTCACCGATCGTTACAGAACGCCAGACCAAAAATGCAAATGGACGCACACACTGACCGTCTGGGCGCACTTGCCACTTCGGTGGAAAACATCAACCAAGTGCTGGGTAGCCACAAGACTATGATTGATGTCCTATCAGGCTCTGTGCAAACCCTCCAGACGTCAGTTGATTCAGTGCGATCCTCTCCTAGTGCTGACATACGTATGCCAGTACCTGATACATTTTCCGGCCACAAGTCTGACTTCCGGAATTTTAGGAGTAGAGTGTTGTCATACTTCGAGCTGAGACCCCGATCCTCGGGGACTGAGACCCAACGGGTCATATTTATTAAAACTTTGTTAACCGGTGATTCCCAGACCTGGGCATACAATCTGTCTCCCACTGATACTGCTCTAACTTCGGTGGAGGAATTTTTTAAGGCCATGGCCGTAATATATGACGACCCTGACCTTGCGGCTACCTCTGAGCGCAAACTCAAACTTTTGCGGCAAGGTAGAGGCTCAGTCGAGGATTACGCGGCAGAATTCCGCAGATGGTCGGTCACTGCCAGATTTGATAATTTTGCCCTGATGGATTACTTCTTGTCTGGGTTGTCGGAGGAGGTCTCCGATTTAATGTTAACTTTGCCCGAACCCAGGACAGTCGATGAGGCCATCACATCGGCCATCCGAGTCGACCGTCGATTACGCCATCAGAGGCAAATTCGAGGCAGTCACCGTGTAAGGGCGACATCCTATGCGGCACCTTCTGCTGCACCCTTAGTAACACCGTCTCCCTCTGTCTCATCCCCTCCGGCCTTGTCTCCACCCGAACCAATGCAGATTGGTCGATCGAAATTGACCCAGGTGGAGCGAAGGCGGAGGATGACGGAACAGCTGTGCCTATATTGTGCAACAGCAGGGCATAGAGTGTGAAACTGCCCTAACAGGTCGGGAAACGAGTTTGCCTAGGAGTAGTGGGGGGTGACACCCTGAGCACACAAATTTCACCCCTTAAAGAGAAAAAATTACTTCTCCCTTGTACAGTTACATGGGAGGATAAATCTGTATCCACTGAAGCTTTTATTGACTCTGGCTCAGCGGCTAATTTTATGAATTTCAAATTTGCTCAGGAGTTGGGGTCTTCCGCTCACTCCCGTGAAACCCCCTATTCAGGTCACAGCAGTGGACGATTCCCCTCTGCAACGGAATCGTGCTCTGTCGCAGACTCGGTGGTGAAGCTCACCATAGGGGTATTGCATGGGGAACAGTTACAATTTTTTGTGTTACACATGTCAACCTCCACTATTATCCTAGGCATGCCGTGGTTGCAGATCCATTCACCACAAATAGACTGGGCCACGGGCCAGTTAACCTCCTGGTCTCCCCATTGTTTTCAGCAGTGTTTGGGGAAGTTAACATTGGGGCAAACCAGAGTTCAGGTGGAAGGTGTACCAGACCAGTATGCTGAATATTCGGATGTATTCTGCCCCAAGGCAGCCGATAAATTACCTCCACATCGCCCTTTCGATTGTCCCATTGATCTCCGTTCTGGTTGTGTACCCCCCCGGGGTCATTTGTACAATTTATCGGGACCCGAAAAAGTGGCTATGCAAGAGTACATCAGGGAGAATCTGGCCAAAGGTTTCATTCGCCCGTCCCGGTCGCCTGCTGGGGCAGGCTTCTTTTTCGTAAAAAAGAAAGACGGAGGCCTGCGGCCTTGCATCGATTACCGCGGTCTCAACAAAATTACAGTAAAGAATAGCTATCCGCTACCCCTGATAGACGATTTATTCACTCAGATCACGGGCGCCCAGATCTTTTCTAAGCTAGATTTACGGGGTGCGTACAACCTGGTACGCATAAGAAAGGGCGATGAGTGGAAAACGGCCTTTAATACACCGGATGGGCATTACGAGTACCTGGTGATGCCCTTCGGGTTATGTAATGCCCCGGCCGTTTTCCAAGAACTCATCAACGAGGTCTTCAGAGAGGTGTTGGGGAGATTTGTTCTAGTCTACCTAGACGATATTCTTATTTTCTCCAACAATCTCTCTGAACATAGGACCCATGTGAGGTTCGTTTTGAACAAGCTAAGGCAGAACCTATTGTACGCAAAAATAGAAAAGTGTATCTTCGAAGTAACATCTGTCGCTTTTCTGGGGTACATAATATCCACCACAGGCCTGTCTATGGATCCTGCCAAGGTCTCCGCTGTTCTGGAATGGCCTCAGCCGGTAGGCTTGAAATCTCTTCAGCGGTTTCTTGGCTTCGCCAACTATTATAGGAGGTTCATAAAGGGTTACTCTACGGTCATTTCGCCACTTACCAGTCTCACCAAAAAAGGGGCAGATACCACTCACTGGTCTCCTGAGGCGTTACAGGCTTTTGCCACCCTGAAGGGCCTATTTTGTTCTGCACCCATCCTCAGACATGTAGATACATCTTTTCCATTTATTGTTGAGGTGGATGCCTCGGAGGTCGGGGTGGGGGCTGTGCTGTCTCAGCGATCTGGCTTGCAGGGTAGAATGCACCCCTGTGCTTACTTCTCCCGTAGGTTCTCCCCTGCGGAAAGGAACTACGATATTGGCAACAGAGAGCTTTTAGCCATTAAGTTAGCTTTCGAGGAATGGCGACATTGGTTAGAGGGAGCGGAGCATACGGTCACGGTCTACACTGACCACAACAACCTAGAGTACATTGAGGGGGCTAAGAGGTTGAGCCCCCGTCAGGCTCGTTGGTCATTATTTTTCTCTAGGTTCTCTTTCATTATTACGTACACCCCAGGTAGCAAAAATGTCAAGGCGGATGCTTTATCCCGGTGCTTCGAGTCAGAGACAGCACAGCCCTCCATTCCAGAGACTATTATTCCCCAGAGGTTGGTACTAGCCGCAACTGAGACTTGGGAGGATTGGAAGGGGACGTTAATTCCCTTTCAACAAGACATCCCGGAAGGGAAGCCCGCAGGGGTGCTGTTCATTCCGCTACCGTTCCGTCTCCAGGTTCTAGAGATGTTCCATGCACATAAAAATGCTGGGCATCCTGGGGCATCTAGAACACAGGATCTGGTAGCCAGATGCGCCTGGTGGCCGTCCTTGGCAGCAGATTGTAAGGAATACGTGAGAGAATGTGCGATTTGTGCCAAGAGTAAACCCTCCCGGCTGGCACCTGTGGGTACCTTGCAGCCTTTACCCACCCCGAGTGAGCCATGGACTCATTTGTCCATGGATTTTGTGGGTGAACTTCCTAAATCAGAAGGTATGTCGGTCATTTGGGTGGTAGTCGACCGCTTCAGCAAAATGGCCCATTTCGTGCCCTTGAAAGGACTCCCCTCGGCCCAGGAGTTGGCTGACCTGTTTATTACACATGTGTTCCGGCTGCACGGCATTCCGGAAAACATAGTGTCGGATCGGGGAGTCCAGTTCATCTCTAGATTCTGGAGGGCATTCTGCCAACAAATGGGCATGAAGCTGTCATTCTCATCGGGCTACCACCCACAGACCAATGGGCAGACGGAGAGAATCAACCAGTCATTGGAGCAATTTTTGAGGTGCTATGTTGCGGAGACGCAGAGCGACTGGGTCAAGTTTCTGCCCTTCGCGGAGTTTGCACAAAACAATTTGAAAAGCTCCTCCACCGGATTCTCTCCATTCCAGGTTGTGTCTGGTAGATTGCCCAAGTTCTCACCATTGCCAGTGGTCTCCACCCCGTTTCCAGCTCTGGAGGCCTGGCAGAGGTCTTTTAAGGACATTTGGCGTACGGTGAGAAATAGTTTACAAAAGGCGTTTCTTACTCAGAAGGGTCAAGCTGACAAGAAACGTTCAGTAGAGTGGAGCTTCCAGCCAGGAGACTTGGTTTGGGTGTCCACACGTCATTTGGCCCTGAAACAGCCCTCAGATAAATTGGGCCCCAGGTTTGTCGGTCCATTTCCGGTAGTAAAAAAGATTAATAATGTTACGTATACCGTCGACCTTCCCACCAGCATGCGGGGGGTAAGGTCCTTCCATGTGTCCCTTCTTAAACCAGCAGTCCAGGTGGGTCCCACTCCTCCTCCTCCCGTGTTGGTAGATGCCCAACCTGAGTATGAAGTGGAAAAAATATTAGATTCTCGCAAGGTACAAAACTCGGTACAGTACCTCGTACATTGGAAAGGGTATGGCATCGAGGAGAGGCGATGGGTACCTGGGAACCGTATGCATGCGGATGAGTTGGTGAGGGAGTTTCATGCCTTACACCCCGAGAAACCTGGTAGGAGTTGTCCGGAGTCCACTCCTCGGGGGGGGGGGGTACTGTAAGGAAACGCGGAAAGGCCGCCGTCTCTCGAGGTGAGGCGGCTGTTTCCGCGTCCAGCATGGCGTCACAACGCGGAAAAGACACCGCATGCCGCATAGGCAGTGCGGCGGAATCCGCATCAGAGGTGGCCCCCGCACTAGATACATTGCATGACAGTACTGGTGTGGCTGGGACTGATAGTCCACCAGGATTCAGACTTACACGCGCGCGAGCACAGAGGCAGAGTTTAAATAGCAGTTAGAAGGGTGTCGGCTGACCAGCTGGGTCAGCTGACAAATTCCACTGCTCTCATTGGACCAGCAATTAGGGAGGTCCTGGAAAGGTCCTAGAGTATATATACTGCTGGTTGTTCACTTGCTCTTTGTCTGGAGTGCGATCACATATGTGGGAGCACCCAGATCCGTAGTCAGATCCGCAAGTGTGCCGGGACCAGCTGGAGCTGTAATCCTACACTTAGCTAGATTCTGTTGATAGCTAAAGTACTAGTTTGATTGTGATTATATGTTATGACTTTTGCCTGCTTTGACTATCCTCCTGAACTCTGATCTTGTACCTCGATATTTCTGATATTCCGAACCCCGGCTCGTTCCTTGACTCTGTTTCTGCCTCCTGATTTTGTACCCCGATATATCTGATACCCCGTTGCTGAACCTTGCCTGTACTTTGACTCCGCCTTTGCCTCCTGATCTTGTACTTTATCTGTCCGTGTGTGTACGACCTGGCTTGTCCGACCTCGAGAACCGACCTTACTGTTAGAGGCGGTTCCTCGTTCTGTTAAGTGACCCTTCCGCCAGAGGGTTACTTTCAGTATATCCTTCCGGCTGGCAGCCTGACTCCTCCCGCCTTGGAGAGCTCAGGTTTGTTGAAGGAATCTGTACAGTACGCCTTACTGTACTGAGGCCCTGTCCTCTAAGTGTTACTGTTACACCAAAACACTACACTCTACTCAGGTGAACAGAGGTTAGCTAGTATATCGGATTATCAGTGATACTGCAGATCACGTATAATCTGGTATACATCTGTATTCCCATTGATTCTGCAGATCACTGGTAATCAGATCCTCTCTGTGCTTCACCGATCGTTACAGTTTCAGCATAAAAAGCCTATATCTATATTTTACTTTATATTGGTATGTATCCCCACCATCCCAATGCTGCTTAGCCTAGGCTGTGATGTCCCAGAGGACTCTGGGAGAACAGGTGTTGTTCCTACTCTCATCACAACAAACATCCCACCATGCCAGCAGTGAAGATGCCACCATCTTTGATAGAATTCGTATTATTTTTATTTATAAAGTGCCAACATATTCCGTGGCGCTGTACAAAATAGGAACACAAACAAGGGGTACATAATGATACAGACAATGATATACTTAAATTATGGACACTAGTACAAAATATAGAACTGGTGATTATTACAATGACAGATGTAACATGATGAATAAAATGTATAACGCAGTGCAAGCTATTAATTTAATAAAATTCCAAGATACAAAAGGGTGACAGTGTTCTCCCTAGGATCAAATAGTGGGGCGGACTGCCCACCTGAAATAAGACCCCGCCCGGCTGCCAACACGTGCCAGGCTCTCTTGTAAGAAGCCAGCGCTGTTCAAAGTTTCTCTACGTATGAGTCTTCGTGCTTCCTGGTGGGCTCCTACTGTCACTGGCCGGCATGGTTAATGGGCGGGACCATTACTGCAGAGCAATCCTCCAGGAACGAGGTACGTGCAGTTTATCTGCCCGTTCTTAGAGCAGGGTCACTGGAGCTTGTGCGACTAAGATATGAGTCAGTCAGGTAGAGTCCATTGAGCAGGGGGGTGAGAAGCAGGACGCTCAGGCATGACTCGGTGAGTCCGAGTCTGTTCTCAATGACCTGTTCGCTTCCTGCTGATTTATGTCCGGCCAGATGCAGCCCTCTGAAGTTGCAGTCGCCTGTCAGATCGGCTGGACAGGAGCCTGACAAAAGTCTCATTTTTCTCTGTAATAAAGTTTGCTGAGAAGGGCCAGGCTGACGAGCTGCGGTTTGATTGCCGGGATAGACAGACATGAGCCATGTCAGGTCAGGTTACATGTCTCAGTTCTCACGTAAAACCTTGCAGCTTTTGCAGTCTTGCAGAGCAGGGCTACCAGAATGGCTTCCAGATTCGTTTAGTACTGTTTGAAATGTCAATATAGCCCCTGTACACTATCTGCAATACCTCACCATAGCCTCCCTCTGCAGTGTGACATTAGTGTGAATTAACAGCCATGTCAAATGCAATAATTATAAATGGGGACACACAGGAGCCTGTGTAGATGATAAGCAAGTATATGTGCACATGTTGTGATATGCTGTGTTTTCACATGCATGTTATTGCATGTGCTATTGCAGATAGTGCGCAGGGGCCATATATGATCATTATCAGATCTATACCGAGATAGAAATATATATGTAGCCCCTGCACACTATCTGCAATACAGCCCCCATAACAGCCATATGAAATAAGTCATGTAAAATTCAATAATCATGAGCAGGGACACTGGAGCCTATGTAGAGTAAAGTAAGCCATACATCAGGTGACTTGGCAACCGATCGATGACAATCGATTCCACCAAGTGCATGTCCGAACAACACTGCGAACAATTTTGGGCCAAAAATAGTTGCATATATCGGTCGGACATGCTGCAAGATGTCGACCATTATGCAGGTGCGCGGATGTAACGGCGAGCGATAAGTTTGGACGAGTAACGAAAAAACGATGAAACCTTCGGCACTGTTCCCCCTAGTGTATAACTGTGTATTTAGACATTACTGGCTTTGTGTTACCACGCATTTCCGATCCATCTTCCTCTTCCATTAGCTATTCATACACTGCAAGTGTATAGCGCATGTGTGTGATGTTGAACGCACCATATGCTAAATGTCCCACCCGGCTACTTTTTCATGCCACCTGGCTGAAAAAAAATTCTGGGGAAAACACTGGGTGAGAGAGCCTTGCCCTTGCGAGCTTACAATCTAAAGGAATGGGGGGGTGGGGAAGTATACAGTATACATACAAGCAGTGCATGTTTAGGTTATTTAGTAAGGAGTAAAACTAGACGCGAGGTTGAAGGGTGAATGGCCTAAGTTAGAGCATATGCTTGTCGGAAGAGATGAGTTTTGAGGAAGCGTTTAAAAATTGCAAAGATGGAATTAAAGAAGTAGCAGAATTAAAGAATTGTAGAATTAAGAATTATTTGGGGTGCGGAAGGATTGGCAAACAATAGACAAACATTGCTTAAATAATTTATAAAGTGATTTTGAAAAAAAAAAATAAGCAGTTACTGTATATTCATTAAGTTATATGCAGTAAAGTTCCTCTTTAAAGGGAACCTAAACTGAGAAGGATGTGGATTTTTCCTTTTAAAATAATACCAGTTGCCTGACTCTCCTGCTGATCACGTGCCTCTAATACTATTAGCCACAGCCCCTGAACAAGCATGCAGATCAGGTGATCTGACCGAAGTCAGACTGGATTAGCTGCATGTTTGTTTTAGGTCTGTGATTCAGTCACTATTGCAGCCAAAGAGATCAGCAGGACTGCCAGGCAACTGGTATTCTTTAAAAGGAAACATTCATATTCCTCTGTTTAGGTTCCCTTTAAATGTCCATATCCAATGCTTAAAAAATTAGTGATGTCTGGGCAGAGATTCATCTGTCGTTCATCTGATGTTAATGCCCTGTGTCGTGCTGCCCTTTTCCGCCGCCTGGAAAAAAACGCTGTTGCAAACTCGCAAATTCAGTGAACCCAGTGATACTATTGATTGCACTGGTACTCGTTTTTGTTGTGTCAAAACATTTCTTGTTGGACAGAATAAACAAGCATTGTAGCGGCTATCTGAATAAGTCGTTCATGTTTTTCTTCTTTTCCTTTAAACTTTAGACATCATTCTCTTAGCCTAGAAAAGTGACCTCGCCTTAAAATGTCATATATTTGAAGGTGCAGGTCAGGCTGTTTGTTTCTCCTGCAGAGCGAGCATAACCCGGGGCTGTATCCAGACATACGTTCGCTGTGTTCCCATCCATGTATAGTTTTTCTATTTCTGCCTTAGCTTCATAAAAATCATTTTTGTCAGAGACAACAGGACAGCAGCAGTGACAAGCCTATGTTCCCGCAACATAATGAGAAATGTATGTAGTGACAGATGAAGCACAGGCCAACCTTTACAAGTGATAACAAGCTACACCTACATTCAGCAATATTCACAGCAGAGATGAAATCATAGAAAACCTGTCAGCGCCACATCGAACCATTCCAAGAATGCCATGGCTGACAGGGGTATCAAACTTCCCATTGGCCCTTTATTTAATCTCTCTGTTTTTTCATTTTATGTATTTATGTGAGCTGAATAATACATGAACAAATTCTTCTGCGTGTGCAATATTGTTTTGCCTATAATGCTATTCATTAATCTATAAGGCACAAACAGTGGGAGCAGGTCAATGTGGTTAAAGGATAATTAGCAATTGATCAGCACCTGTGAAGTCAAATGAAAAGTCACATTTCTTCTTCCAAATGACTTGAGTTGTTGGACTGCTAGGAGACGAGAAGCTTTTTTTTCCAAGTTTGATTCCTCTCTATAGCACTGTATCAGATCAGCCCAGTGTAATTGCCTTCTGTTGCCGCATTAACTATGTATGTGTCCTATGATTTGTTTTTTTTCTTGCCTAGTCCCTTGCGCACTGAATTGGTTATGCCTAAATCTTATGCTGCACCACAGGGAAAATTCATAGATCAAAACAGTCATTATTGCTAACCTTGTCTAGCAAAAGAAAATGTGGGGGATTGCATAATATTAATATTCCTGAAATAGTCATGTTTATTTATTCAGGAAGATGTAGTGTAAAGTTTATGTAAACAGAGCACCGACCTTATTGCAAGCAATCAAAAATCATGTTTCACTCCTCTAATTACAGTAGCAGGCCCACAGACATGGGCTGACAGTTGTTCCTCCTTCATGCCCACGGGTGTAGCTGATGGACTCCAACTGTCAGCTCTCTTGCGACACTAAGCAGGCAGATAAGGAGACCTAAATATAGCATAAAAAGACACCCCACTCACTCCTAGCCAGCCAGAAAGAGGACCAGTCATACTTCTTTCTAATTAGAATTTAAAGTGGACCCAAATTAAAAATACAAGATTTCAGAAATAAAATCTATTTTCTAAATTATAATGATAAATAGCAGCCTTTTTTCAGCTGCATGATGACAAATATAAAATATTTTACATTTATTGGAGGAAACCCTCCCCTCCTTTCATATTGCTGGGATTTTTCCGGCAAACTGGTGGAGAAGATAAAAAACAAAAACAAAACACAGGCTGCTACTGATGATGTCACAGGGGAGGTGATCTCAGCTTCTGTGAGATTTCACATAGATGATATCCCTGTGAGGGAGGGTAGCTGATGACAAACACACCCATGATCTAAAACCTCCTAATAAGCTCAGTGTGCTGATCCGCTCAGCTGGCTGCACAGGCAGACAGCTGTTTGTCCATTCCTCTAGTCTGTGGGATGCAGGTCTCTGGAACAGAGACCTGTCTTTCCATTGCCAGTTTCTGGTCTGTTCTCTTGCTGGGGAATTTGCATACATTCGTTATGCAAATCCCCTACCTGCCTTCTTTGATGACTGGCACTATAAGAGCTTTATGTTTCCCAGAAGGCTTTGCTGGTCATTTCCCTTCCATGGTCTTTTCCTGATGGACACTGCTGGAGTGTCAGCTATTGCTATCTAGTATAGTTAATTCCTGGGGGTTGCTTTAGGCTCCCCTTCTAGCCCAGTCAGGTTGTATTATCTGTATTGCCTGTTCTGTCTTGTCTTGCCTGTTGCCATTGTCCTGTCCCACGGTGGTCGACAGGAAATGGTTCTGATCTCTGTTCTTGGAGTATAGCTGGTGCAGCGGTTGCTACCAGCTATCTCTTCTGTTCTGTCTCCTGGGATCGTGCTAACTACTTTTCGCTAGCGCTGGGGATCCTTCTGTTCTGTCTTCTGGGATCGCGCTAGCTACTTTTCGCTAGCGCTGGGGATCCTTCTGTTCTGCTACTCTGTACCTGGATCGCGCTAGCCACTTTTCGCTAGTGCTGTGGATCCTACCTCTCGCTTGTCCCTGTTTTCGTGGGTCTGTCTTGTCTGCTACGCTTGCTGGAGGCTCGGTGAGGTAACCGTTAAGCAAGCGCTCGCGTCCTCTGTTTCATGTTTGTCTGTCGATGGTTAGTTAGGCGTGCTTGTCTCTATTGTGCTTATCACGTGGAGACCGC
This sequence comes from Hyperolius riggenbachi, assembly GCF_040937935.1. Classification (NCBI taxonomy): domain Eukaryota; kingdom Metazoa; phylum Chordata; class Amphibia; order Anura; family Hyperoliidae; genus Hyperolius; species Hyperolius riggenbachi. The sequence goes on along the minus strand of NC_090649.1, from coordinate 217,569,539 downwards.
GCATAACCGCGTGCACTGTTGCGAATGAGTGCGATGTTCGCGGTTAGCTAGCGTTTGTTATTTTCCGCATCTTCTCATTGTATTATTTGCTGTGCCTTTGCTACCCTCGTATTCTATTCTGATCTGCCTTGTGTCACGTCTGGCGATCGCACCTCTCGCGATCGCGTTCCTATTTCATATCTGCTGTTATGTGTGCGCGGTCGCGGGGTGGCGACTGGATTGGCGCACACACATACAACCTGTCCCTTTGCTCGCTCTCATTCGCAATCGCCTCTCTTGCGATTTGCGTTCTGCGCTTCGTACAATTCCTGCCTGGCACTTATGGAGGTACAGAGGATTGGTTCCTCTGCACTCCCCAGCGCCATCTGCCGACAGGAATTTCCCTCTACAGGTGCTTTTGCTGGGTGCCTGCAAATATACGCTTGTGGAGGATTTCCGCCGTGTCAGCGCACGCGTTGTGCGCTGATCACGGAGAAAGTTCCACAATCGTTACAGAATGACCAGCCAAACCCAAAACCCCAGTGTAGACGGAATTTCCAATTTGTACGATTTTGTCGAATATGGCTCTTGTACCTTTAAGAGATTTAAAAAACTTGAACCTGAATCAGCAGACGAATTTTTGTCTGAGTGTACGAAACTGTTAGCGAACCCTGAATTCCAATGCACCCCAGTGTCTACCTGGGCCCCCCAAATGGTCTACATTCTGTTGGGGGGCGAAATGTCAATGTGGGGTTATGATGTATTAGATCATACCACCCTGAGTCAAAGACCCCTGGAATTCTTGGCCTTTTTAATTCACAATTGGCTGAGATTACCTCAATTACCATACCCCCTTAATGAGTTGTTGTCAGCAGCTCAATCAGCTGTTCCATCTACTCTTTCATCCATAAAGCAGCCATCCAAAGCCTCTAAGTCTAAACGTAAAAGATCTAGGAAGGCTTCCCAGCAGAAAGATCCGTTGCCCATGGCAACCACAGATAGAGAGGTTATTTCTGTCAAGTCTGAAATGGGCAAAACCATGCAGTATGATAATGATGTTTATAATGCATCTGCTGATCAGTTTCCAGCTTATGTGGATCCTGCTATAGGTAGGATCGCACACTACATTAAAGCAGTTAAAAAATCTGTTCTTGTTCCTGAACTCCACCCCTATGGAGATTATCTGGATACTGGCCTGTTTGAACCCCCATTTGCTTCCTGGGATGTTGGGGCCTTGCTGGAGGAAATCGATTTTGATTGGAAAGCCTTTTGCGATTTTTACATCGCAAAAAGCGAAGATGTCTTGAATGCTTGTCTTGATTCTATGTACCTTCTGATTGATTCCGATGAATGTGACAAGAATGATGTGGATCTGGTGATCTATGTATGGCAAACGATTTTGGATGAGTTGCACACACACCAACCAATTGATTCCAATAAAGAGACATCGTTGTCGGATGATTGTTCCTGCCTTTCTGGGGTAAAGCATGAGAGTCTTGACTTTGTGCAATCTGAAATGAATGAGTATGCCGCTGTGGTTGATTCCTGTGCGAATCTTGAAGGATGCTCTCCTGACAGTGTGCAGTTTGAATCTGTGCGATCTGATGCCTGTTTCTCGGATGTTCCTGCAGATTGTGATCGGCATGAGTCTGCCGGTTTCCTCAAGGATGTGTGGGATCCTTTGTCATTTAGAAACAGATCTTTGAGATCTTCCATCTGTGACCCTGCTATGGGGAAAGTTTCTCGACTGTGCAGCGTCAAAAGTAAAATTAATATGCCTAATAAAGATTATCCTGTTGATGTCGCTATTTCTTCTGCAAATGATTCCCTGTCTCACCCTGTTCTCACCTGTAAGGGCCCGTTGCCTGGAGACAGTTGCTCCAGTGTTTCGGTCCTAGATGCCTTGCAGTCTGCTCCGCAGATCGCGAAGGTTTGCGCTATGGAAGCATCAGTTTCACAACCTAAAGTGAATTTTGATTCGCAGGTTTTGCGTTCTGATTCCTCAGATTCGACATTGTTAGCCGAATCTAAGAGTGAGACTGCGCTTCGGTTTTGCGAATCTGATGCTGAACCTTCTTTGCCTTATTCAGAGACGCTTTCTCTGAGCCTGCCCTGTACCATGAATAACAAAACGATGTCCAATCACACTGACATTTGGGAGTCACTTTCTTGCTTTGAAGAAAGTTCTGACTCTCCACCCTGTACTCTGGATGAGTCAATATTGCCTTGTACAATATCTCCTGCCCTGCCCCTAGAGGCTCGTCTAGGTATTGCTGCTGTTTTTACCTGTCTTTCTGCAGTTTTGGAGTTGCAAGCTAGTTTGACTACTACGCAGAATTCTGGGTGCAACGAGATTAAAGTTAGGGAGTCAGTGTGTGGTCCAGTGAATATTCCTGTACGTTCCACTCATGATGATGAAATTCAGTCTCAGTTTATGGTGGAACCTTCCCTGGGACATCTGCCCTGTTCTCAAAATAAAGTTCCAGTTTTGCCCTGTAACATGGATAGTACAGAATCCTTCTTAGACAACTTGGAAAATGATGTTCCTGAGGTCTTGTTTGATGATCTGAAGGTCTCCGAGTTCCTCCCAAAGGGTGCAGAACTTGTAGGAGATGTCTCCTGCCCCCCAGGTCCTTCTGAGGTGTTGCCCACTTCAGTAGGCATTGCTGCCTTGCTGACTACTTTTGCAGCTCTTGTGGAGCTTCATTCATGTGTAGTCAATGATGATATTACAGTTACAGAAAATTTTGAATTTGAGTCCGAGTCTTCTTTTGAAAGACCAATACCTGTGACCTTTACTCGTGATGATTTTCTGCCCGGTACTGGTTTTGGTCTTGTCGTGTCGGACTCTGAGGTTGGCAGTTCCCCGACATGTCCTGAGGTTTCTCCTGTACTAGTGTACCCCGATGTGCTCTGTGACCCAGAAAGCCCAAGTGTGCCTCGGTTACCAGCGTACTCAGATGCTTCCTCAGTGGAGACATGTTCTGATATAGCCTGCCTGCTTGCATGCCCAGAAGTGGTCCCTGAAAGTCCTGATCTTGATGGGTGTCCTGCTAATTTTGAGTCTGGAATGATCATAGGTTCCATAGGGGTTCTTGGTGGTTCTTCATGTGAGCCTGGTGAGCGTTCTGGCTTCTTGGGATCTCTGCGGAGCTTCAAGGCGTTCTGGGAGATTCCGGGAAAGGTTTTGCTTGGTGCCCTGAATACGATCAGCAATGGCTTTGGTGTTGTAAGGGACACTTCGAACAGGTATTGCGGCAGGTTTGGTATTCTTGGACTCTCCTTGGAAGGTGGTGGGTATTGTCTGGAGGGTGTCGATGGCTTCTGCTCTGGTGTCCACAGTCCTGATGGGTGTTACGCTGAGACTTGTAGTGCTGATGGGCATGTTTCGGTGGCTTCTGCTTCCGATGAGGTCGGTTTCGGATGGACTGACTCTGGAATTGGGCCTTGTTGGGCTGTTCCGATCTTCATGAGTCTTCAGTTAGAGTTTTGTGATGATACCAGTTTTGAGGGATGTCTGGAATCCATCCCTAGAGGGGGGGTACTGTGATGATCCCCTCAGCTGGCTGCACAGGCAGACAGCTGTTTGTCCATTCCTCTAGTCTGTGGGATGCAGGTCTCTGGAACAGAGACCTGTCTTTCCATTGCAAGTTTCTGGTCTGTTCTCTTGCTGGGGAATTTGCATACATTCGTTATGCAAATCCCCTACCTGCCTTCTTTGATGACTGGCACTATAAGAGCTTTATGTTTCCCAGAAGGCTTTGCTGGTCATTTCCCTTCCATGGTCTGTTCGTGATGGACACTGCTGGAGTGTCAGCCATTGCTATCTAGTATAGTTAATTCCTGGGGGTTGCTTTAGGCTCCCCTTCTAGCCCAGTCAGGTTGTATTATCTGTATTGCCTGTTCTGTCTTGTCTTGCCTGTTGCCATTGTCCTGTCCCACGGTGGTCGACAGGAAATGGTTCTGATCTCTGTTCTTGGAGTATAGCTGGTGCAGCGGTTGCTACCAGCTATCTCTTCTGTTCTGTCTCCTGGGATCGCGCTAACTACTTTTCGCTAGCGCTGGGGATCCTTCTGTTCTGTCTTCTGGGATCGCGCTAACTACTTTTCGCTAGCGCTGGGGATCCTTCTGTTCTGTCTTCTGGGATCGCGCTAGCCACTTTTCGCTAGTGCTGTGGATCCTATCTCTTGCTTGTCCCTGTTTTCGTGGGTCTGTCTTGTCTGGTACGCTTGCTGAAGGCTCGGTGAGGTAACCGTTAAGCAAGCGCTCGCGTCCTCTGTTTTATGTTTGTCTGTCGATGGTTAGTTAGGCGTGCTTGTCTCTATTGTGCTTATCACGTGGAGACCGCGCATAACCGCGTGCACTGTTGCGAATGAGTGCGGTGTTCGCGGTTAGCTAGCGTTTGTTATTTTCTGCATCTTCTCATTGTATTATTTGCTGTGCCTTTGCTACCCTCGTATTCTATTCTGATCTGCCTTGTGTCACGTCTGGCGATCGCACCTCTCGCGATCGCGTTCCTATTTCATATCTGCTGTTGTGTGTGCGCGGTCGCGGGGTGGCGACTGGATTGGCGCACATACATACAACCTGTCCCTTTGCTCGCTCTCATTCGCAATCGCCTCTCTTGCGATTTGCGTTCTGCGCTTCGTACAATTCCTGTCTGGCACTTATGGAGGTACAGAGGATTGGTTCCTCTGCACTCCCCAGCGCCATCTGCCGACAGGAATTTCCCTCTACAGGTGCGTAGCACCTTTTGCTGGGTGCCTGCAAATATACGCTTGTGGAGGATTTCCGCCATGTCAGTGCACGCGTTGTGCGCTGATCACTGAGAAAGTTCCACAATCGTTACACTCAGAAGTAAGAAGGGTGAAAAGTATGCACTGAAATGCTCATAGGCTTAAAGGTGTGTTTATTTATCTTTATATGTGTCAGAGTGGTGCAATTAAATATTTTGAATTAAAAAAATGTTTGGTTTGGGTCCGCTTTAAAGAAAGAACTATAACTAGATCCAATGTGTCTACAGTCAAGGTTGTATTTACCATCAGGACTTTGAGATCCTATGCCGACAAAGCTTAAAGTACCCACTTTGACAGTGTATTTTAGTTTAATTTTTTCTTCTCCCTCGCTAGAACCGCTGTGCACTTGTAGTGGCATCTGAAGGTGGAAGTACGGGGCAGGGAATGTGGGACAGGCCGTAGCAGTGCAGCAACTCTCTCTTGCTTGACAATGACACCAGCAGTCTTTGCTTTTTACCCCTCTCACCCTATTTGCACCAACAACCGATTACTTTGATCGCAGCTATCAGTTCAGTTCAGCCCAGATACTGACACACCCTTGCCCTTATTAAATTCACTTTTTCTCCTATGCTTTCTCCTCACTGATATTTTCACACTTAATCAATAAAAAGCTTTTTAAGTCACCAGCAAAAAAAGAAAACACTCTTTTTCCTGTACTTTTTTAGTTGTAGAGTGCTGCCTGCTGCTAAAAGAGAACCTGGTGAAGGGAGAGTGGGAGGCGGTTGATGTGCAGACTTGGAGCTCCCGAATGACACTTAATAGGCTGTTCTTTAACAGCTGTTGGGTGACCAGACTTCAGTAGGTGAAAAATGACAGTCCACACATTTCACACCCACCCTCTTCCACTAACGCTGACATTCTCTGCCCACTATTGCTGAAACACATTTTTTCATCATTAAAGAGGAACTGTAGCGAAAATCTTAAAATTTAAAATACATACAAATAAGAAGTTCATTTCCAGAGTAAAATGAGCCATAAATTACTTTTCTCCTATGTTGCTGTCACTTAAAGTAAGTATTTGAAATCTGACATTACCGACAGGTTTTGGGTTAGTCCATCTCTCCATAGGGGATTCTCAACATGGCCTTAATTCTTTATAAAGACATTCCCTGAAAAAGATTTATACAAAGATGCTGGCCAGCCTCCCTGCTTGCTGCACACTTTTTTGCCAGTTGGACGGAACAACTGCCATTCACTAAGTGCTTTTAACAATAAAGCTAGTCCAAAATCTGTCGGTAATGTCAGATTTCTACTACTTACTGTAAGTGACGGCAACATAGGAGAAAAGTAATTTACTCTGGAAGAAATGTACTTCTTATTTATATATGTTTACATATATTTAAGATTTTTGCGACAGAGGTCCTTTAATCACTTAAGCCCACAGGGTTGAATTTTTTTTGCATCTGAGCAACTTTCACCTCCCATTCATTTGCCAATAACTTTATCACTACTCATCACAATGAATTGATCTACATCTTGTTTTTTCCACCACCAATTAGGCTTTCTGTGGGTGGTACATTTTGCTGAGAATTAATTTATTCTAAATCCATTTTAACAGGAATATTAAGAAAGAAATGGAAAAAAATCATTATTTCTCAGCTTTTGGCCATTATAGTTTGAAATTCATATATGCTACCATAATTAAAGCCTATGCAGTTTATTTGCCAATTTGTCCCGCTTATTACACCATTTAAATTATGTCCCTATCACAATGTATGGCGCCGATATTTTATTTGGAAATAAAGGTGCATTTTTTTTATTTGCGTCCATCACTATTTACAAGCCCATAATTTTAAAAATATATATTAATATACTCCTTTGACATGCATATTTAAAAAGTTCAGACCCTTAGGTAATGAGTTATGTTTTTTTCTTTTTTATTGTTTTTTTTTTTAATTAAAAATTGTGTGTGGGTAATTTTTGGTGTGGGAGGTAAACAGTTAATTTTTATTATACTAAAGTGTATCTGTGTAATGTAAAAATGTATGTGGTGTAGTTTTACTATTTGGCCACAAGATGGCCACAGTCAAAAAGTCCTGGGAGCGATCGATCCCGCTCCCAGGAAGAAGAATGAAGACGGGGAACTTTTTGAAGTCAGAAAAGCTGCAGCGTCTAAGGAGACGCTGTCGGCTTTTCTCCGGGGGGGGGGGGGGTCCAATCAGTGAAAGGGATCTATAATCCCTTTCACTGATCACTGGGTTAACGGCAAATAGCGGGAGCACGCACGGGGGGGCCCGCGGGAGAGCGCGCGACCCGCGGGAGTGCGCGCAGCCTAACTGGACGAGATTTCTCATCCAGTTAGGCTTAAGTGGTTAATAGACTATCTTTGTAAGGCCTGGTTCACCTGGTTCACCTAACAGGTGAATGGATCCTATGTTAATCAATAGGATCTGTTCACATTGCTCCTTTAGAATGAATTTTTTCTCAGTAGCATTTTGAATGAGGCATTTTGTGTAATTTTTGTGTAATTTCATGCCGACTTTTCTGGTGAATAACAAAGCCCCCATACATGCTATTGTCACCAAAATTGCTACATACAGTATGTTAAAGGAAAGGATGGGAACAAGGCAAAACATTTTTTTTCGAATAGACTTTGTAGTTTTTGAAATTGCATTTTAATAATGCAAAGGAATTATGTTCTTTAAACTCAGAAACATGCCAGTTTTAAAAAGCCTTTTATTTCCCTTAACATACGTAGCAATTCTGGTAAAGATACCATGTATGAGGGCTTTACCATTAATTGCTATAGTCTCCACAAAAGTATGTGAAAATTATGCAAAATGAGGGTTTCTGAATAACATTTACAAACATTTTACCTGAAATTTTACATTACGATATTGAGTGTCCGCTGGCCAGGAGACACTCTCTGGCGCAAATTTATTAATGTCATTATTATTATTATTATTTCCTACCTATTTAATCACAGTTGTTATCTGCGTGTGTTCTAAGAGTAAATTCTCTACATACAAAATAAGACCTTTTTTTGCACGATTTTCTAAAATTGTCATACTGAGAGAACAGTGCAGAAGTGGTCGACACCACTTCTAAAATGTGTGCAAAGCTGCCACACTGGGGTACTGAAATGTCAGCTTGTACTGAGTGGGCCTGATTTATCAATAGATTCTGAGAGAAAAATGTTAGGTTTCTAGAAATCTTGCAGAACTGTCTTAGATGTTTTAAGAAGGTGCATTTTCCTTCTTAAACAGGAGGAGATATGCAGGGTTCTCAGAATTGGTGCAGTCTGTGAGAGGACCCTCTAAATGAGGTAAGATGTATTGTGGCAGCTTTAACACAGAATAAGGAGACTCACAATAGTATTTTAATGGGAAAATAGCAGCAGTCAGAGCACTTCTAGGGTAGGACAGCCAGAATGCTGCCAATCAGTCCAGATACTCCTGCTTTCATTAAAGAAAAAATCTCACAGTTTGAGGCCCCCTGCACACTGCATCCGGTTCCGATTTTTAATCGGGTTTTTACATCCGATTCCGATTTTTAATCGTTACTGCATGCTGCGTTTTTTCCTCCGTTTTTCTATACATTGTATTCAGTGAAAATCGGACTTGCAAATCAGAATCGGAATCGCAAAACGGATTTGCAGTGTGAAGGGAGCCTAACTGCTATCTTGGCTTTACAAGGAAGATATGTGAATGACAGCAGCAAAAGAGAATGTTAATTCAGTTATGTGGGGAAAAAACAAATCATACAATACAACTTCACAGTCAATGCCCCTGTTTAGCAGCTTTGCAAAAGTTATAGAAGTGACATCAACCAGATTAGCACTGGTTTTGCACTGTTTTAGCAGTACTACCTTTCTAGAGTAGAGAATTTACTCTCAGAACACATGCAGGCTACAATTGTGATTAAATAGGTAGGAAATAATAAGAAAAAAATATAATTGCTTTGATAAATCTGGCCATATGTGTTATACTTCCCACATGATATAATTAGGTCACCTTTCTTCCTTGTAAAGCCCAGGCAGCAGCTATACTATGAGACAGGAAAGCCACATTTGTTTTTTTATGAAAGCAGGAGTATTCATAATGATATCAGTCAATCCATCCTGCCCTAAGAAATGCTATAACTGCTGCTGTTTTACCATTAAAATACTATTGTGAGTCCACCTTTTCTGTGTTAAAGCAGCCGCACATTTTACCACATGCAGAACATTCTCTCCCACCAAATCTGAGAATCCTACATATCTCCTGCTGTTTTAAGCCTCATCTACACGGTAGAATTTTCCATCAGATAGACGGATCTAGAGCTAATAAGAAATTGCATCGTGTGTAGACGTCCATATTGTTACAGATCAATTTTGCAATAGATTTTGCTTTGATAAGTACCTAAAATTTATTGCAAAATCTTATGCAATCCGATTGGACCAGTTGAAAATTATCTAATAGATCCGTCTTATAGATCCGATCTGACGGAAAATTGTACCGTGTAGATGAGGCTTTAGAAAGAAATTGCATCTTCTTAAAATTCCTGAGACAGTTCTGTGTGGTTTCTAGAAACCTCCTAAGATTTGTCTTGGGATTTCATGTGGCTTGCCTTGTGACAAGATACACCAAACCATTTTTAATAGATTAAACGCAAACACGGAGTGGATAAAAATTGGCCATAGGCGCTATTTATTGCAGTTTAACATTTCAAGATTTTTTTGATTAGTTATTCAAAATTCAAGAACAATTTAGAACTTCTTTAATAAATACCATGTTTTTCGGACCATAAGATGCTCTGGACCATAAGACGCACTTAGGTTTTGTGGAAAAAAAACAGAAAAAAAAATATATACAGGATCTTCTAAAAAAATTAGCATACTGTGATAAAGTTCATTATTTTCTGTAATGTACTGATAAACATTAGACTTTCATATATTTTAGATTCAAATACAAACAACTGAAGTAGTTCAAGCCTTTTATTGTTTTAACCACTTTACCCCCAGCGGTACGAATTTCTCCGCCCCTTTTTTCCCCCCTAAAAAACCAGGGACGGAGAAATCCGTACCTTCCGCGCTACCGCCGCTGTCCGCGCTCCCGCCGCTCGTGCGCGCGCACCCGCCGCTTGTGCACGCCGCCGCCCGCTTGCCCGGAGATCAATGAACGGGAAAATCCATTCCCGTTCGTTGATCTAGCCCCCGCAATGATCTGCTGCTTCTTTCAGAAACAGCGAGATCATTGTGAGTCTCCCAGCCTCCTACTGCTTCCTGTAAGCGTCCTTCCGGACGCTTACAGGTCGCATGTAAACAAACACTCTGTGGCCATCTTGTGGCCAAATAGTAAACTACACCCTAAAAGCATTTTACATATTCAAACATTACATTTACACAATAAATTAACTCATTACCTCCCACACTCCCCAATTTTTATTTTTTTTTGTAATAAAAAAAAAAATACAATAAAAAAAAACATAAATAGTTAGCTTAGGGACTGAACGTTTTTAATATTTATGTCAAGAGGGTATAACACTGTTACTTTATAAACTGCGGGCTTGTAATTAGGGATGGATGCAAAACTGAAAAAAATGCACCTTTATTTCCAAATAAAATATTGTCGCCAAACATTGTGATAGGGACATAATTTAAATGGTTTTATAACCGGGACAAATGGGTTAATACATTTCATGGGTTTTAATTACAGTAGCATGCTTTATTTAAAAACTATAATGGCCGAAAACTGAAAAATAATAATTTTTTCTCACATTTTTTCCTATTTCCCCATTAAAACACATTTAGAATAAAATAATTCTTGGCATAATGTCCTACCTAAAGAAAGCCTAATTGGTGGCGAAAAAAACAAGATATAGTTCATTTCATTGGGATAAGTAATAATAAAGTTATAGACGAATGAATGGAAGGAGCGCTGAAAGGTGAAAATTGCTCTGGTGGTCAGGGGGTAAAACCCCTCAGTGGTGAAGTGGTTAATATTGATGATTTTGGCATACAGCTCATGAAAACCCAAAATTCCTATCTCAAAAAATTAGCATATTTCATCCGACCAATAAAAGAAAAGTGTTTTTAAAACAAAAAGTCAACCTTCAAATAATTATGTTCAGTTATGCACTCAATACTTGGTCGGGAATCCTTTTGCAGAAATAGCTGCTTCAATGTGGCGTGGCATGGAGGCAATCAGCCTGTGGCACTGCTCAGGTGTTATGGAGGCCCAGGATGCTTCGATAGCGGCCTTAAGCTCATCCAGAGTGTTGGGTCTTGCGTCTCTCAACTTCCTCTTCACAATATCCCACAGATTCTCTGTGGGGTTCAGGTCAGGAGAGTTGGCAGGCCAATTGAGCCATGGTCAGTAAACCATTTACCAGTGGTTTTGGCACTGTGAGCAGGTGCCAGGTCGTGCTGAAAAATGAAATCTTCATCTCCATAAAGCTTTTCAGCAGATGGAAGCATGAACCCACTTTTGAACCAGAAACAGCGGCAGACGCGCCTGACCTGGGCTACAGAGAAGCAGCACTGGACTGTTGCTCAGTGGTCCAAAGTACTTTTTTCGGATGAAAGCAACTTTTACATGTCATTCGGAAATCAAGGTGCCAGAGTCTGGAGGAAAACTGGGGAGAGGGAAATGCCAAAATGCCTGAAGTCCAGTGTCAAGTACCCACAGTCAGTGATGGTCTGGGGTGCCATGTCAGCTGCTGGTGTTGGTCCACTGTGTTTTATCAAGGGCAGGGTCAATGCAGCTAGCTATCAGGGGATTTTAGAGCACTTCATGCTTCCATCTGCTGAAAAGCTTTATGGAGATGAAGATTTCATTTTTCAGCACGACCTGGCACCTGCTCACAGTGCCAAAACCACTGGTAAATGGTTTACTGACCATGGTATTACTGTGCTCAATTGGCCTGCCAACTCTCCTGACCTGAACCCCATAGAGAATCGGTGGGATATTGTGAAGAGAGAGTTGAGAGACGCAAGACCCAACACTCTGGATGAGCTTAAGGCCGCTATCGAAGCATCCTGGGCCTCCATAACACCTGAGCAGTGCCACGCCGCATTGAAGCAGTCATTTCTGCAAAAGCATTCCCGACCAAGTATTAAGTGCATAACTGAACATAATTATTTGAAAGTTGACTTTTTTTGTTTTAAAAACACTTTTCTTTTATTGGTCGGATGAAATATGCTAATATTTTGAGATAGGAAATTTGGATTTTCATGGGCTGTATGCCAAAATCATCAATATTAAAACAATAAAAGGCTTGAACTACTTCAGTTGTGTGTATTTGAATCTAAAATATATGAAAGTCTAAAGTTTATCAGTACATTACAGAAAATAATGAACTTTATCACAGTATGCTAATTTTTTGAGAAGATCCTGTATATACTTATCCTGGTGTGTCCATGGCACAGGGGTGTCTTATGTACCTTTTTCCCCAATCCCCCAAATTATTATGGCTCCCTTGTACCTTTTGGGTCCCCCTTGTGCCTTTTGTGTCCCTCCTTGTCCTCCTCAGTCCTACCTTTGTCCTCCTATGTCCGTCCTGTGCCCCCATGTCCTTCCTGCATTCGTCCTGTGTCCCCCTTTTTCTGTCCTGTATCCCCCTCTCTGTCCTGTGGCCTGTTGCTGCATCTCCCATGGCCCCCTTCAGATGCCTGCCGGCCAATCAGGTTATTACTCACAGCACCAATGCGCCAGCATGTCACTCACTTTAATGGTAATCTCCAGGTGGCCTCCGCTTCCATATTCTTCCTTTAGATGCCAGTCAATCATGTGGGGCGCTGTCAATCATGGCCGCTGCAGCGGCCCGATACACTGACCCCTGCTGTCACTCTTCCACCTGGCCTGATGCTTCCGTACAGCGCCGTCTATGCATGCGTTCCACTAAGTCTCCTCTGCCAGAGGGCTGCCTCGCTTTTCTTGAAATGCCCATTTTCAGTCGCTGGCAGTCATGGTCAGACACGCTGACCCATATGCCGTCCCCCGCACCAGCAGGTTCACTCGCTGTTCCTCTCGGCTTCTGCCTCCATATGTTCCTATCAGACGCTGCCAGCAAATCAGGAGGGGGCCGATGGTCTTGAGGGCTGGAGCAGGCTCTGCCATTCTGGCCAGTCGCTGCACTCGCTGAGATCAGCCTCTAATACCACCCTCCAGCTCCAAATGTCTAAAAAGAATTACCTCACACCTAAGGCATGAATTCCCAATTCACCCTTTTTCTGATCTTCTGAAGAAAATGCAAATTAGGATTAATTAAATGCGTGACATATGCCTTTCTTAAAAGGAATTGCTCCCGAACTACGCTGCTGCGTGAACTGAGGGATTAGGAGGCTAATCCACAAACCCGCATCCTTCAAGCCCCAGTGCAGGGAGGGATAAACTGACATATTCTGTCTGAAAGACTCATAGTAGAGGAAACAGGCTATCTCTCCAACTGTTGTTGCGCCTCAAAAACTGCTTCCAAATGCTGGAATAGTCCCGGTGCCAAATCTGGTTTCTTCACACTGGCCAAGATCAAATACGCTTGCAACCAGTTGTTAAAGGTTCTGGCTTCTGGTCTACGTCTGTCTTCCTTTTTCTTATCTTTTACCAAATAATCTTTACTGGAAGGGACCAAAGATAATACATCTACGCAATCTTCCCTCCAGATCATATCCTTTACTGCCTGCGGTAAATGATAACCCAAAGGGGAAACAGTACAAGGCAAAGCTTCCTTATAACAGCGCTCAGGCAAGCGAGATCTAATAACCGGCGGGGATACATTGGTTACTTCAGACAGTAAAATAATAGTAACAGAAGATATATTCTTAGAAACAGTAACAATCATTTCTAAATTAACCCTCTGAGTACCACTAGGAGGTACCTAATCCGCCGCAAGTGATACAGTACTAGTGGCTACAGGTAGCTTTTCAACTACCTGCTGCAAACAAGTTACCAAATAAATCAAGCCTATTGAATAAACCCTCCCTGCCATCACCTCTGCTCTCACCAAATCCTGATGGTGTGACCGTTAGCTCGGCTGCTTCTTCCACTTAAATATTAGAGGAGTCGGGCTCCCTCTCCCCGCTCCAGGCTAGCCGATCACTGTCAGCAAGGCTCACAGCTGAATGTCTGGCTTCCACAGACCTCTAAACCGCAGCACCACTGGATCCGGTGTCCTGGACACCTCCTCCACCGCATGCAAGGCTCCTGGATGGCTGGCTCTCAGAGTACCGATCAGTAGCACTCTTTTTGGATGACTTCCACCCCGATGCTCCAGATATAGACACCAGAAGAAGCACAGACTTTAGATCCGCAGCAAAATGGTGGTCGCCAGCACTGCCGCCCTTATGACCACGTCCAGTTTTGCTATTACGAGAGCAGACATTTCCCTGTGAAGACAGGCCTGGAATGCGGTACTCTCGGGTCAGGCAAGTAGGGACTATGTTCCTTTCTGGCCCTCTTCGCTGACAATGCCTATATTTGCCAATTAGCCAAAGATAAGCAAGCTTGTACTGCTCTCTGTAGTGAAAATAAACATTTTTGCACACAGGGAATGCTTGAGAATGCATTCAAATGTTCTTTTATGGACCTAAGAGTAGTTACTGAAATGTTACTTTTCAGACTATAACTCTATGTAAGCTATAAAATAGTATATTTAGAACTGAGCCTGTAGTTAGGATTTAATAGTTTTGCTATGGGATCTCATTGATATCACAGCTGTGCTCTTATGACTTCTGGAGTCCCACCACTGCTAATACTTACATACGTATACATTCCCAAACAATAGGAAAAGCCCACATGTGATGGCAAGTTGACTGATTTCACCGATTTCACTCTGTGAGTTTCACACAAGGCAGTGTGCAGGCCACTGTTAGCATTGCTTAACACTGTACTGCTTATGTAAAGATGTTGTCACATACTTGTTTGCTGATCCAAATAATCACATCTTCTTGTTATATCAAGAATGGTGTTCCGTTGCACATGTATTAGCTTGATGGAAATAATGAGACAGCTGCATTTTCTGGATCATAAATCAGTCTTTTCCGCAATCCTATTTCACACAAATACGTTGTGTTCCCTCATTCAGCAAGATACACATTCATTTCAGCATGAAGCAGAAACTGTCATCTGCCTGTTTATCATTTTATCATTTCAATTCATAATTGTTATTTTACAAAAACATTTAGATTAGTTTTAATGCAGATACTGTATTGACTTTACTGATGGGAGGTGGGAGAACATCACTGTTTAAGAGCACACTCTTTAATTAAACGGTGGAACTCACAACGGGCCAAGGGATATAAATGCAAAATTGCACTGAACACAAACCTGGAGTGTTAAAAAAATATTTAAAAAACCCAAACAATAAATTGATGAGAGAAAGAATTGTATCTATTTGTCCTTATCGTGAATAAGGCTTTCCATACTGATTTTGTATTGAAAGGTTAAAACCAAGCTTTGAACTTGGTATATGACTGAAGTTTTTTATATTAGTCAACTCCCATACAGACAAATCTTGAACTATTGAATTTATCATTTCCAAGCACTCAGATGTGTTTTTCTCAGCCACACATAGTTTTGCAGCGGTAATTAGCTATCAGTGAGAGTTGTGCTACAGTTCAGTTCATCAGTTCAAAGGGAACCTAAACTGAGAAGGATATGGATGTTTCCTTTTAAAATAGTACCAGTTGCCTGACTCTCCTGCTGATCCTGTGTCTCTACACAGCCCCTCAACAAGCATGCAGATCAGGTGATCTAAATGAAGTCAGACCGGATTAGCTGCATGCTTGTTTCAGGTGTGCGAGCCAGATACTACTGCAGCAAAGCGATCAGCAGGATTGCCAAGCAACTGGTATTGTTTAAAAGGAAACATCCATATCCCTCTCAGTTAAGGTTCCCTTTAATGAAATCCTGGGGGGAGGGGGCACTATGTTCTTTTTAAAGAATTGGCATGGCTCCTCCCCTTTAAACATTCATTAACTGTTTGTCATCCATGCAGGCTGGTTAATGTAGTTAACGTGTGGAGCTCCACCACGCTTATCATACCAGCCCACGTGGTACATAATACGGGGGGCTTTGTAAAAGAGGGTTGACAAAGCCTCATTCTCTCCTACAGAATCCTTGCCCATATCATAGACAAGGGTCTTTTTCCCACCTCCAGAGTCCAGGAGGTGGTGCAGTTGCATTTGTACTGAATGGCTTATGTTGGAACCTGGGAGCCCCCTTTAAAGAGACTCTGTAACAAAATTTTCAGCCTTAGTTCTTCTATCCTATAAGTCCCTTTGCCTGTTCTAATGTGTCCTGGCTTACTGCAGTCTTTCCTAATTGCACAGTAGCTGTGTTATCTCTGTTATATGATCTAATCTTCTCTCTTTTGTCGGCTCTGTCGGCAGAGGCTGGAATGTGTGGAATGTGCTGCACTGCTTGTCATTGGCAGAAGCTATACACACCCCCTCCAGGCCCCCTGCAGGCTCTGTATGACTCACACACTCTGCTTATGTGAGCCTATCACAACCTGGTTAGTTTGTTTGTAAACACTGCCTAAAACTGGCAATTACAAGCCAGGATTTCAGCAGGGACTGGCAGAAAAAGCACAGAGGAGCCCAGGAGAACATAATGAATAGAATGGTATGCTTTTTGCTACAAACATTTTAGAGTACAGATTCTCTTTAATAAGGGGACCCCCAGATGTCCTGCTCCCTCCAGGTAAATAGGTATAGAGGGTTACTTTTGAGCCTATATCTATTTAAGGTAACAAAAATAGAAGCTGTAGAAGGAAAAAAAAATTTTTAAATCTGTATTTCTTTTGTTTTTCTTCTGTCACTTCTTTTATTTCTTTCTTCTTACCCGAAGCCAAGCCTCAACTGCCTGGACCCCACACCACTGCGCCCTGCTCAATCATTGACTTCAAGTTCCTATTAAAATTGTCTAAGTAATAGAAATTTTTGCCATAAGGGCAGCATTCTGACTCCACCCATTCCAAAAAGGTCACAAAAGCTTCAAAGTAAAGGCAGGACAACGAAAAACCCATCTGTAATACTTCATCAAAAAAGTATTGTTCTTAAAATCGGAAGCCCAATGAGTTAAAACCTGATGGTGAGACTGGAAGCAAGTGGAGGGTTGACTTTATATGTAATTTAGCAAGTAAAGCCCCAGGCCCAAATTCCCTAATGGCAGCTACAATTTCCTCAAAGGTCAGGTATGTAATGTAATTTCCTCAAAGGTCAGTGTACTACTGATGCTGCCATTAAGTGAAGTACCTTTGGGAAATGACAGGTGGTGAATTAGACTAAACTCGTTAGGCTCCCTCATTGGGACTAAGCCTAAAGTTTGAAATGGGGTGGGGGCTTACAGGAGCCCTCTACCCTACCAGTCTCTATTTCCATAGGTCATAAGTCAGACATATGATGCACAGTTGTCAGCCCATAACAGACCCTCACCCTGAAACTCTGGGATGTAAAACCCCTTAGTACAGCTGCTATTTAGTTGTCTCTGCATCTCCTGAATTGGGTAGCAACTTAGCCATGGCTGCAATGTTTCCCACCTCAACAGAATCTGAGCTTATGAGAAACAAATCCCTGGTGGATTGAAACTGGTGTTGTTCTTTTTTGAATTTTTAAACAGTGGATGAGTACCGCCACAGAGCTAACATTCATGCTTGTACTTAAAGTTTGAAGGAAACTTGCACTGTGAGTCGTTAAAGGCAAAACAGACTCATTTGCAGTGGGAAAGAACGCCATTGGTTGCTGACCTGGGTATCCTGGAAACCTGAGTGCACTGTAGCATTATCAGGTTGAGTCACAGGCGCACATATTTGAGACCCCACTTGAGGCTTGAGTAAACATCCATCTTCTGTTAGAACACCTTGTAATAGGAAAACCAGGCAAAGCCCCCGAACAGACAAGAAGCATCAAAGACAATATCTAGGTGTTGAAAGAGTTCGGAGCATAGCTCCAGCCTCCTCTCACCAATATCTGCCACAGATTGTAAACACCTGCAAACAATTATTAACTATTACTAACCTTAGCAAAAAAAAAAAAAAACCTGTTCATGACTTCAAACTGTGAACCAATTTGTGTTTGGCACCAATATATCGACTAGGAAATTGTAGTTTCATCTTTGTATTTCATACTGTTCCTCTATTGGTTGAGAGTTGCATCTGTTGAAGTTGTATTTTGAATTTGATCTGACAGTTTTGAGAAGATGATGGTCTTTTATCACCATGGCTATAATTCACAAATCACTGTTCAGTAGATTTTACCAGGTCGGTATTTTCCTGAATGCAGTAAATTTCATTTTTTATAGCATAAAATTTAATAAATGTGGATTGAGTTTGGTAAAAACTCGCTAGTGGTCGTAAAGCATTAGGTAATTGTTCGGCATCAATGCAGGTTACATGCGGTAAATTCATTTTTGTAGATTAATTTACTGAAGGTGATGATTGTATATAATGAATTGTGGGTAGGAAAGAGGTAGTGCTTAGGACACGTGACCGCATTTTTGTGCCAGTCGCTGCCAGATGTTTGGAGGAGAAGGATGTTTGGCAATTCAGTGACTGACTCACTTACTCACTCACTCACTCACTCACTCACTCAGTGACTGACTGACTCACTCAGACATACTCACTTATTCAGAAATCCTCAAACATACTCACTGTTAGCCTGTACACCTACCTAATATCCAGCCTCCACACATTTCGCCAATTGAAGCACTTCATATAATGATGATTGATGTAGGATGTGTGTATCGTGACAGGAACCTGGGTACCCCACAGACAATCTGAATGTTCATTGAATGAAAGTATTTTGGGTTGCAATATACATGCTATTTCACGTTTTTCTTTGGAATTAGTGTCAAACATTTTCGCTGCACAAAATATAGCATTAGATAAAACAGTTCGGTTTTTGTGAATATTAATTTTGCATTACCAAATGTGGTATTTTCCTGACTGTTTGGTAATGCGTTAAGAAACATTTTGGGATGGTAGCACATATCAAAAATCTGAAGGAATGAAGGTAGTAGCGGATGCAGAGTTTACTCCTGACTGTTGGCAGACTCAACGATTTCTTGATCAGTCCACAAGTTTTTCATTAGACTGAAAACACGTTCCACAAATGCATTTCTGCAAGTAACAGTTAAGAGAGCCTGCACAAAGCAAAGTAAATTGGGGGCCTCTGTGTTTTTAAAAATGTGTAGCCATTTCTCTGAACAGTAAAGGTCTTCCATTTGCATTATTGCCAGCATTGCTGTCTCTAGTAAACAAAATTATCTATACAAATCTTCATTGCATGCTTTCTCTTTCATCTGCAGAACTTCACATGATTTGGTGATATCCTCCAATGTGCAAATGCTCAGGAAATTCAAGCATGCAAAACTTTTGAAGAGGGACATTTCAAAGCTGAATTACCTATCCAAGTATTCCAATTCCCTGTCAAAACAACTCAAAGCTTCTTCTTTAAAGGTCCTCTGTTGCTCATTTTGAAGCTTTGGCAAGTCATTGTTAACAAAAGCCCAAAAAATTTATCTTCTTTTCTGTTCTCCAATTGTTTTTGGACATTTAGCATTACAGAATACAGTTCTTGGGATATCAGAGAATTTCTTTCCAATATATTGATAGATATTGAAAAAACGCCATGAATGA
Source organism: Hyperolius riggenbachi (assembly GCF_040937935.1). Classification (NCBI taxonomy): domain Eukaryota; kingdom Metazoa; phylum Chordata; class Amphibia; order Anura; family Hyperoliidae; genus Hyperolius; species Hyperolius riggenbachi. The sequence goes on along the minus strand of NC_090649.1, from coordinate 217,550,208 downwards.
CTGGACACACGCCATATACCGGTAACACTCTGGCAGTGTTAATTTGCTACTCATCACATCCTCTTGGTCTTTGATAAAACTCCAAATAATTGTGTGACAGTTTTCTTGCCCACACTGTAAACAAACACATTTTACTAGCCTGCCAACTTAGAAGCAGCCTTTCAATAGCAGCAGAAAGGCTTAGCCAACTTGAGAAGACTTTGTGGTACTCCTTGTGAACAAATTCAAAACAGGATTTTAATTCTGTCAAATTTTTAGCAATACGGGAAAATTCTTTAAAAACTTTGATGACCAGATTTTCCACATCATAGCTAAACGTTTTAAGGGCATGTTTTACAGTATTATGAATGACATGGCAATTGCAGCTTGCTTGGATGAGATTGTGCTGAAATTCTTTTAGCCTTTTATAAACAGAGCAGGTTCTGCCATAATTGTCTGAAGCATTATCAGCACTGTAGGCTATCACATTGCTCACACTTAAATCCAAGGTCTATAGTGCCTGCATTAAAAGTTTACTTGTTCCTGTTGCAGACTCATCTGGATCTTTGTAGAAATCAAGTAATCTGTCTCAAAGACCAGTATTCTTGGCAAAGTACTGCACTGCCAATGAGAACAACTTCCTAATTACTTTATTACTGAAATTATTTGTGAGAGCAAAGTATCCAGGACTCTGTGTTGACTGCACAGTGAATGGAATAAGGCACTAGATGGTTGCTCACAAGGCTCCCCATTTTTGTACGGCCTAGATGCATCTTGACAGTTTAAAGTTACTGTTGGATTACTGGAAAGGCCAAAAAGGCCAAGATCTTGGGCGGCTGCAGCCCAAAAGGGCACCTTGACATTAAAGAGGTGTTGCAATGTTTGAAAGAGGAAGCTAAAAATGGGAAGCAACACATGAAAAGGGTAACTGATGCCCAAGAAAACTGTTCATGAGAGAAAGAGTACATTGATGATACACATGGAAGAGGGGGCTGCACATGGAATGGGAGGGGCTGTACTGCACATGAAAGATGAGCCGCTACATATTTGGCCTAAGGCCACAAAAAGTGTAATTCCGGCCTTGTTTGGAGTCACGAATCAATTTGGCATTCAGCTTCATTCCACAATAATCTATGGACAGGTAGCTGTGGTGATATTGCACTGCATGGTAGACTTAGGTAAGCTCTGCCGCATTTACAACATCTTGATCACTACTACGAGTGATAGGGAAAACTTTTTAATTACTTTATTTTTTTTGCACTGCATGGTAAGGATATGTTTTTTTTTTCCTTAGCATGCTGCTTGAGACCATCAACGCTATCAAATTTCATACCATATGTTTTATGGCACACTATGCAACATGTAAAATTGTAATTGGGGCTGTGAGGCAGCCAAGACTGAAATTTGGAATCGCAAAGCCATTCATCACGGAAGGTGCAGTTCCTGGATTGGGTCTTCCTCAGATGGAGAGTCTGCGTTTCCAAAGGGGACTCTTCTCTTTTTTTAGCACAGTTCATCTTGGTATTTTTGGAAAAAAGCAAAAAAGGATAGGACATCTATTAGCACATCCAAACGAAGTCATCCATTTTCTATTTTATGTTGCTTGATTACTTAACTCTGCCCTGTATGTACAAAAAAAGAGACTTTTGCTGTCTTGTCCATTGTTGCTCATATCAAGAATGTGTGTACATAGAATTCATCTACATTTATTTAAGACAAGCATGATAGTAGCAACAGTAAAAAGTAAACTTTGAAATGATGCATATTTTGTATAGTTTTAATTGCATGTTGTGGCTACTGTGGCTGGGGATTGGCCATATGGACCTCTAAATCTCCTGGCTGGCCCTTAGTCAAGCTAAGTTGCTGTGCCTTGCTTGCGGCTGCCTGTCCTCTGGGCTGGCTCACTCTCTGACTGAGTCCTCCTTCTGGACTCTTGGCAGCTTTCTGTGTGAGCTTCTGGTGGCTCTGTGTGTGAGTGTTGGTCTGATAGTGACATGTTAATAAGAGAAGTATCAGTCATCAGATGAGCTGACCCTGTTCTTCTCAAAAAAATTGTCTTGCATGGGGACTGCACAGGCCACTGAACCTCCCACCCTTAAACCACACAACTTAAATTAACTAAATACTTAACACTAAAGGACACAAATAACACAAAGCTTTGGGGGTTTTATTTTATTTTTTAAAACAAAAACTCTTTTAATAAACGTTAATAATCAAATTAAATATACAATAACAAAATATTAGCTCATCAGCTTTAAAGAGGAGCTGTTAGGTATAGGGTCTCAGAGAAAATAAACACATATATCAGTAGCTAAAGATTGGCTGTACTTACATTACATATGCATTTCACTGTCCACGTTTGGATTTCACAGAATTTGTATATAGTATATGCAGAGATAGATGCTCCTGACAGCTCATGGCAGGCTCCATGTTTGTGAAGCCAAATGTGTCGTCATGTCCTGCCTGCTTCTGATCACAGATAAGCTCGTTCTTGAACAACACGGTGTGCAGTGAATATTAATGAGCCATGTGGCTAGGAACAATAGCTGACTCCTGCAGTGAAACTCTGCCCCGAGATTTATCAGTGTTTCGCGCTGGACTGATTAGAAGCTCCTGTACCGTCTCATTAGCAGCCGAGGGGAGGGCCCCAGAATGCTTTGCAGTTTAGCTGCGGCTTGCGTCTTTATGGGTCTATAACAGACTTTAAGATAAGCACACATCAAAGGTAACTGAAATGTTTATCTTCACTAATGGCTTTTGAGCTTCCTTCTAAACTGTTTAAGGCCTGGGCCACACTAGCTCCGGGTGCGGGACGCATCCGCGGTCCGGGCTCCGATTTTCAAAACCCGGAACGCAAACGGATCCGTGCTGCCTTTTTTGCAGCACACGTTTTGGATCCGCTTGCGTTTTTTGTTTTTTTTTTTGCTAGAGGGGGTAGCAGCCAGGACGGGGGGCTGCGGGCAAAGTGGCGGCCAGGGGGGTCACATCCCCCCCCCCCCCTTGCTCACCTGGGTGCCCCCCGTCCCCGCTCCCCCTCCAGCTCGCATATAATGTAATAATTTGTACCTAATGAAGTTCGGCGAGCCGGGCACTTCCGCCCACACCGCTCGCCGTCACTTCCTGCAATGTCGCCCTCTGTATTTCAGTGGGCGGCATCGCAGGAAGTGACGGCGAGCGGTGTGGGCGGAAGTGCCCGGCTCGCCGAACTTCATTAGGTACAAATTATTACATTATATGCGAGCTGGAGGGGGAGCGGAGAGGGGGGCACCCAGGTGAGCAAGGGGGGGGGGGGGGGGCTGGATGTGACCCCCCCTGGCCGCCGCTTTGCCCGCAGCCCCCCGTCCTGGCTGCTACCCCCTTCAGCATGGCGGCCCCCTCCTTCACCATGGGACACTGGAAACTGATCCGTTTCCAGTGTCCCAAAATGTCAGTGAAGAGGGAGGCCCGTTTCCCCATTGATTTTCACTACCCGTACGTGTATACGGGTCCGTGAAAAATGCTGCAAGTCCGGACTCAGCGTTCCGGGTTTAAAAACGTATTCCGCGGATCGCACGCGGATACGTTTTTAACTTGAGTGTGTGCTGTTCCTATTTTTAACATTGGTATCCGTGGCTACGTTTTTCGTCCGGGACAAAAAACGTAGCTACGGATACGTTTTTAAATTAAGTGTGAACTAGCCCTAACACAGGAGAATAGAGGTTTAAATTAGCTTCTGCAGCCTGACAGTTACTCTTTAAAGGGAAGGTTCAGGGAGGGTGGGTAAAAAATAAAAATCAATTTCCACTTACCTGGGGCTTCCTCCAGCCCGTGGCAGGCAGGAGGTGCCCTCGCACCTCCTGCCTGCCACGGGCTGGAGGAAGCCCCAGGTAAGTGGAAATTGATTTTTATTTTTTACCCACCCTCCCTGAACCTTCCCTTTAAGAGTCCACCAACAAAAAAGGGCAACATAACCCAAATAAACTAAATTCACTATCACAGTGAAATAATAATAATAATCCAATAAAATGTAAGCCAGCGACATAGGGAGGGAGGGCGGGGTCAAACACCTCCATCCACAGTTACTGTTCTCGAGCTGTTTCTTCACCTGTGGAGAGAAGCAAACAACAGTAGAAAACCGCCAATATAGCAGTTCTTTAACCAATATACACACACACACACACGCACGCACGCACGCACGCACGCACACACACACACACACACACACACACACACACACACAGTGGCTTGCTAGAAGTATTCGGCCCCCTTGAAGTTTTCCACATTTTGTCACATTACTGCCACAAACATGAATCAATTTTATTGGAATTCCATGTGAAAGACCAATACAAAGTGGTGTACACGTGAGAAGTGGAACGAAAATCATACATGATTCCAAACAGTTTTTACAAATAAATAACTGCAAAGTGGGGTGTGCGTAATTATTCAGCCCCCCTGAGTCAATACTTTGTAGAACCACCTTTTGGTGCACTTATAGCTGCCAGTCTTTTAGGGTATATCTCTACCAGCTTTGCACATCTAGAGACTGAAATCCTTGCCCATTCTTCTTTGCAAAACAGCTCCAGCTCAGTCAGATTAGATGTGTTTGTGAACAGCAGTTTTCAGATCTTGCCACAGATTCTCGATTGGATTTAGATATGTACTTTGACTGGGCCATTCTAACACATGGATATGTTTTGTTTTAAACCATTCCATTGTTGCCCAGCCTTTATGTTTAGGGTCGTTGTCCTGCTGGAAGGTGAACCTCCACACCAGTCTCAAGTCTTTTGCAGACTCCAAGAGGTTTTCTTACAAGAATGCCCTGTATTTGGCTCCATCCATCTTCCCATCAACTCTGACCAGCTTCCCTGTCCCTGCTGAAGAGAAGCACCCCCAGAGCATGATGCTGCCACCACCATATTTGACAGTGGGGATGGTGTGTTCAGAGTGATGTGCAGTGTTAGTTTTCTGCCACACATAGCATTTTGCATTTTGGCCAAAAAGTTCAGTTTTGGTCTCATCTGACCAGAGCACCTTCTTCCACATGTTTGCTGTGTACCCCACATGGCTTGAGGCAAACTGCAAACGGGACTTCTTATGCTTTTCTGTTTACAATGGCTTTCTTCTTGCCACTCTTCCATAAAGGCCAATTTTGTGCAGTGCACGACTAATAGTTGTCCTATGGATAGATTCACCCACCTGAGCTGTAGATCTCTTCAGTTCGTCCAGGGTCACCATGGGCCTCTTGACTGCATTTCTGATCAGTGCTCTCCTTGTTCGGCCTGTGAGTTTAGGTGGATGGCCTTGTCTTGGTAGGTTTACAGTTGTGCCATACTCCTTCCATTTCTGAATGATCGTTTGAGCAGTGCTCCGTGGGATGTTCAAGGCTTTGGAAATCTTTTTGTAGTCTAAGCCGGCTTTAAATTTCTCATTAAGTTTATCCCTGACCTGTCTGGTGTGTTCTTTGGACTTCATGGTGTTGTTGCTCCCAATATTCTCTTAGACAACCTCTGAGGTCGTCACAGAGCAGCTGTATTTGTACTGACATTAGATTACACACAGGTGCACTCTATTTAGTCATTAGCACTCATCAGGCAATGTCTATGGGCCACTGACTACACTTAGTCCAAAGGGGGCTGAATAATTACGCACACCCCACTTTGCAGTTATTGATTTGTAAAAACTGTTTGGAATCATGTATGATTTTCGTTTCACTTCTCACGTGTACACCACTTTGTATTGGTCTTTCATGTGGAATTCCAATAAAATTGATTCATGTTTGTGGCAGTAATGTGACAAAATGTGGAAAACTTCAAGGGGGCTGAATACTTTTGCAAGCTACTATATATACACATACTGTACGTACATACCTACATACGCATACCATCTGTTATATATATATATAGATATATATTTTATTATCACCTATAAAATGAGAAAACTGGGCAGGAGGGAGCCAGCACAGTCCCATAAGATCTGTGCACTATGTGCTTGCTGGCCTATGCATGATAACTGTGCAGGTCACTAAACCTCATGCCCTTAATCCAAACAACTTAAACACAAATAATATTTTGAACAAAATTGGCTGCAGCCTTTTATTAATGTTTAACATTTATTTATTTATTTGAGGGAAGGGGTTATTTTGTTCTTTAAAACAGGAACTCTTTTAACAAAAAAAAGGAGTGACATTGCCCAACCGCCAGGTCGCCACAACCTGGCCCACCCCATCCCACAGCCAATTCAAGAATGGACTGTATATTGTCATTGAAAATGTCAAGCCATAGATCAGACAAATTGTTCCATGCAGAACAAGCTAGGGAAAAAAACCCTCTAGCTCATTGTGACGGTATGCAAACCACCGATTGACAGCAAGAACTTGCATAATGCCTTACTAATGCGCTGTTTAATATATAGCCTAAATTCGTTAGCAGGCGACATCCAGAGCCATCTAGGGACAATCTGAAAAAAACAATCACACTTGCCAGGATTTATTTTTCTGTGGTACAGCATATAAGCATAAGCATATACGCAAAAAAAAATCATACTTCATGCGATGAATAATAAGCTGAATTGCATTTACATTTACAATGCCGATATCATTACCACACACACGAAAAAGCTAAATATCCAGCAAAGGTAATGGCTGAGCCATGGATATAAAAACATTGTAAAACCCTTCCCAGGAAAAACCTTGGATACTATGCCAAAAGATGTTAAAACTTTCTTCGTTCAAAGCGAGATGTTTGCAGTAAACCCTGTTACGGGCCCTTCTCTGTGCCCAGAAAAGATAAGAATGGCTTGCAATTCATGCAACTTTACAATGACCTGCATTGGAAAATGTGGGTCTACCATAAAGTCTACCGATGCGGTAAATAGAATCATATGTGAAACCCAAATGTGCAGCCTTGGTAGCTGCACCGATTCTGAATGAGTGTGATGTGAAGTGGTAGTTCTTTAAAGCTAATTGTCCAATAACCTTTTTCAGTACCACAGAATACTAAATCCGTTAGCATGACACAATAACACTGGGCAGTCTACCATTGAAGACTGTCAAAAGCTATCCACTGGACAAACTTCAGAACCCTTTAACTGGGAGATAACAACCCATTTACCAACTTCCTTTTGGTCTGTTTGAGACCTTTTAACAAAATGTGTAAACTATCCTCACACAACGTAACATGCTTAAACATTATCCCCGATGGAACCTGTTTAGATTTGGAAACTAATTTAGACAAACGGAATGCTCCAAAGAAAGCCAAACATGAACGAAACAAACCAAATGATAAACGAAAAAGAAGACACTCTATCTACCCCAGAGTCCTCACTCACGTGGCAACAAAAAAAATCAAACACCTGAGGGCAGGGCAACACTCACTTGTGATTGGCTGACAGTGTCCAGTTACAAGCCAATCCAAGAAGACAGGTGGAGGATCTCCAGGTCAGCTTAGCTGGGAGAATCACTGACAAATTATGTGCAAGTACTAAATACCGGCATCAACTTTATAGAAGAAATAACAACTGTGCCAGTCAAATACCAGCTGGGATGTCAATATGGGATGCAGCTGACAAAAACACTGCTGAAGAGAACTGGCTGAAAAGCAACAGGAGGAAAAACAAAATATAAAATGTGCTACCATCCTCTTAGGCTGGATCCACAGTTGTCTATCAGTTTTTCTGCATGAGTTGTCTGACAGTGCTGCATTGCTGTCAATTGTTTTTCTGCATGTGAAAAATGCATTCAAGTGTAACCTAGCCCGTTGATTATCCTTGGTTCTCAGTGGACAGGCCCTTACGTTGTAAATGGGCAACTACACAGACACCGAATCGGGTGGGAGGCAGATCTGCCACAGCATACCACCCACAGCTTAAAATCTTCCCCAGCAATAGCTGGTTTCAGGGACGGATCTAGGGGGGGGGGGGGGGGGGGCAGACGGGTCTCTTGCCCCAGGCGCAGTTTGTTGAATTCTTAAAAAGGCGGCAAAATTTGGATGGGGGATGGCAGTTTAGGCGCCAAAACCTGACCTTTAGGCGGCAAAACTAGATGGGGAATGGCAGTTTAGGCGTCAACACCTGACCTTGCCCCAGACGCAACTTGGTCTAGATCCGTCCCTGGCTGGTTTACCTGAAAAACATACAAAAGAGCCAGCAGCACAGGCAGGTTAAGTTGTTCATAGACTTAAACACTGTCCTTTACAGCAATGTCACTGCAAAAGTAAGCAGTATTCCAGTAGAGGGATGCCTGCTGAACTGTTTTAAAGGTGTAAGCTCTGGGCTGTCATCTTGATTATCTAGCCTGTCAATATTCTGGAATTGATCATGCAGCCAATCAAGTTTCAAAAGTCAAACTTTTACCCATAATTTCCACAGACGACAGAAAGGACACAGAGACTTTTAACTTGAAGTTCATGCCATAAAATACATTTTCTGCATGCAGGTGAGAGAATTGATTTACATGGTATCCTGACATGTACAGAAAGTCAGCAGTAATATAGCTGACAGTCATTCCTGCTCGCACCATTATTTTAATAAATCATTTTATGTTTGTCAGCAAATATGATCTAGATGTTATTAACATTGACCTTGGACCAATGGATGAAGGCCTTAAAAAAACCTCTTAATTCACCCATTTTCCTTGTGATTGACAGATTAGTTGTAGTTGTGCATTTTGTGATTTATTTTTTTATAAATTAATCTGTATTGGAGATTTTTAAAATGTGCTACAAAGTACATTTGCAGATGAAATAGTACAAACTGTATATAATACAATATATACTGTATACAGTGGGATGAAAAAGTATGGGTAGTGTTTTTAATTGTCATGATTTTCCTGTATAAATCGTTGGTTGTTACGATAAAAAATGTCAGTTAAATATATCACATAGGAGACACACAGTGATATCTGAGAAGTGAAATGAAGTTTATTGGATTTACAGAAAGTGTGCAATAATTGTTTAAAAAAAAAAAAGGCAGGTGCATAAATTTGGGCACCACAAAAAAGAAATGAAATCAATATTACGGCGTGTCATGGAAAAGAAAACAAAATCACAATCGGTTTCCTGTTTGTTAAGGGCCAGATCAAAATTGGATGTTTAGGTCCTAGCAGACCTAAAGCCTTGGGGGTCTTCCTTTGGGAATCTGGCATCTCAGCTGATAGCAGAGCTCTTTTTATGAAGTCCCCTTTTGTCTCTGACTGTCTCAATGTTTGTTTAATTAACAAGGGTTTCCCTTCACAGGCAGATCACAGTTAAGTGTGAACATGCTATTTGAAAGGATACCAGATGGTGACACCAGACATGCTTGAGCCATTCCACCAACATTAAAAAGAAATGTAATATATGATTTTTGCGTGTTTAAGGAATACCGTTTATATGAGTGGTATGAAAATTATATCATTCCGCTGGTCCGGGTCTAGTGAATATTTCAATATAAAATTGGTGGCACGGGCATCCCCAGAACCTGAGGTATTCAGCTGCTTCGTGCCAGAACATGTGACCCTAACCAAGTTTGATGTCATAAGAATTGTCATATTCTGAGGAATATGAATCTGTGGTTGTTATGTGTGTGCGGGACGTATGAGCTGAAACATGAAAATGTAATATTTTGTGGGCACAAATGTCCCACACTGAAGGTTAACCGCACCCTGTCCAGCCCCTTGGCTAAACCTGAGACCCCACCCAAAAATGTGGGTCATTCAAAAGAACTCGACAGGTGCTCCTCCCCAGTCCTGCCTCACCTGCTCAGGGCAGCCAGGGGACCATGTGGCTGGCGGCCATTTTCTTGAACTGAAACAAAGGACTTTCCCATGTGCTCAGACTTCCCAAAGGGACATTTTCACCTGAACTTAAGTATTCGTTTACCTTTTTATTTTTATACTGCATTCCTATTGTCTCTATAATTGTTGAGTTTAATGATTTTCTGTATATATTAATTATTTATATTGCATTTATAATAAAATACTCTAAAGTCATTTATTGATTGCTCTGCTAAACCTACTATTTGGCCACACAGAACGAATCCTAGCTTTCTGAAGATTCGCTACTGAGAAGTGTTGTTATTAGCCAAAATAGCCTGTTAACCGTTTTTTTACCCGCAGGTCTTAGTCAGTCAGTGGCCTTCTCTGTCCCATTTAAACAGAGATGGTGGCAGCTTAGTATTTTGTGTTTTATCGTTTGCACGCCTCCTTCTGGTCTGTCGGCTGCCAAAATTCCAACGGTTTCAGCTCATCCATTGGGTCCACAAGATTAGCTGGTCTGTGTGCTGAAACCAACTGGAAGGCATTGTGCGGTCTGGCCACTAGGGGGCGTGTGACAAGGAGAGCCTCCTTTTGCAGAAATGATAGCCTCTAAACGCTTCCTGTAGGTTCCAATGAAAGTCTGGATTCTAGTTGAAGGTATTTTGGACCATTTCTCGTTACAAAACATCTCTAGTTCATTCAGGTTTGATGGATTTAAGCATGGACAGCTCTCTTTAACTCACACCACAGATTTTCAATAATACTCAGGTCTGGGGACAGAGGGCTATTGCAGAATGTTGTACTTGTTCCTCTGCATGAATGCCTTAGTGGATTTTGAGCAGTGTTTAGGGTTGTTGTCTTGTTGAAAGATCTAGCCCCGTCACAGCTTCAGCTTTGTCACTGATTCTTGAACATTGGTCTCCAAAATCTGCTGATACTGAGTGAAATCCATGCATCCCTCAACTTTGACAAGATTCCCATTCTCTGCACTGGCCACACAGCCCCACAGCATGATGGAACCACCACCATATTTTACTGTAGGTAGCAAGTGTTTTTCTTGAAATTCTGTGTTGTTTTTCCTCCATGCATAATGCCCCTTGTTAAGCCCAAATAACTCAATTTTAGTTTCAGCAGTCCACAGCACCTTATTCCAAAATGAAGCTGGCTTGTCCAAATGAGCTTTAGCATACCTCAAGCGGCTCTGTTTGTGCTGTGGGTGGAGAAAAGGCTTCCTCTGCATACAGCATCTCCTTGTGTAAAGTGCACTGAATGGTTGAACAATGCACCGTGACCCCATCTGCAGCAAGATGATGTTGTAGGTCTTTGGTGCTGGTCTGTGGGTTGACTCTGACTGTTCTTACCATTTGTCGCTTCTGTTTATCCGAGATTTTTCTTGTTCTGCCACTTCAAGCCATAACTTGAATTGAGCCTGTGGTCTTCCATTTTCTCACTAATGTTCCTAACTGTGGAAACAGACAGCGGAAATCTCTGAGACAGCTTTCTGTATACTTCCCCTAAACCATGATGGTGAACAATCTTTGACTTCAGTTCATTTGAGAGTTGTTTTGACACCCCCATGTTGCTACTCTTCAGAGAAATTTAAAAGAGCCAGGAACCTTACAATTGGCCCCCTTAAATACTTTTTTTTTATAATTGGATTCACCTATGTATGTAGGTCAGGTGTCACTGAGCTTACCAAGCCAATTTAAGTTCCACTAATTAGTTCTAAAGGTTTTGGAATCAATAAAATGACAACAGTGCCCAAATTTATGCACCTGCCTAATTTTATTTAAATAATTATTTCTGTAAATGCAATAAACTTCATTTCACGTCTCAAATATCACTGTGTGTCTCTTATATAAAATATTTAAATGACATTTTTTATCGTAACAACCAACGATTTATACAGGAAAATCATGATGATTAACAACGTTTCCCAAACTTTCGCATCCCACTGTATTTATTTATTTATTGTATTTATAAAGCGCCAACATATTACGCAGCGCTGAACATTCATTTAGGTTACAGACAATATTTAGGGGTGACATACAGCAATATGACAATACAGGAATACAAGAAAACCAGATCACACAGCACAGTATGAGTACCAGGTAATGCTTAGTCAGTCACTGGATGGAGCATGGAGGTTAGGCAAGTTAGGTTCACTCAGATGCATAGCATGGGTTCACAGTAATGGAGGTGCATGATCAGGTAGGACACAAAAGGAGGAGGACCCTGCCCAAAGGCTTACAATCTAGAGGGAGAGGTAAGGACACGAACGGTAGGGGACCAGAGTTCAGCTGTGGGTTTAGAGGACTTGTGAGGGGTAGTAGGCCAGAGTTGTCAGCTACTGTTCATTCACATGGCCACTCAGGGCTGAACAGTTATAAATAATGCCAGTTCTGACTTACAATGTCAAAGGTAAGTTCAATGCAAAAGATAAGGAGAAATAGTTACTTAACTGAACTAAACAAATAAGCCCCTTTATTAAGAAATCTGCAGACAAGAATATTCACAATCAAAGTCAGCATTATTCTGGTCTGTGAGGTAGACCCAAACATCTTAGATATTATTTTCAATTTAAATGCGAGGAGTACCTTTCAGTAGGTACTGCAGTAGTTATCTGCTCCTAATATGATGTTCCAAGTGTAAGTTGTTTTTGACTAATTCAGGTGATTTTTATTTACTTGTTATGTGACTGTTCCAAATTTTTCTAGCTATAATGAAGTAGTGCTGGACTGAAAAAGACAAACAAAACAGTAATGAGCACTGGGATGTGACAAATAAAAAGGGATATGAAAATCATAGAGCACAACTTGTACAGATAATCACAGAGAGCACAGTCTATGCCAGAACGTTATGTTCAACCTGTTGCAGTTAGCATCAAATGTTTTGCTGAAAGTCGCCAGAGGTACCACTAACAGTACAATGTTAGCAGAGCTCTGAAATAAATGTTTGGCTTATTCCTGGGTTTTATCTGAATGCAAATGAAAGAACGTTATTATATCTTGTCTTTGGGGCCATTCACACTTATTTGAATTCATGTAAATGTGGCTTTTTTTTTTTACAAAATGAAATTCATTGCACATGTAATGTATTTCAATGGCATCAAATATTTTCATGTTATTTACTTTTTTCTGTTTTGCGTCCTGACATTTTTCTGCATTTTAAAATTCTGCAGCAGGTCTGCTTTTTGTTGAGTGTGATGTGCAATTTGTGTATAATGCGAGACAATGGCAAAAAAAAACTATTTTGAAGTTCATTAGAGACATTTTCATGGAAATTCATTTCATGAGTATGCACAAAAAAATCACAATCTAAAAATTTGCAAAAAAATTGAAAAAATGTGCATGAAAGTTCATAAGAAAATACCCCAAAAATAAGAAACGCAAATTAATTAATGCAGGAAATTGCTGGCAAAATTCAGATTGATAAGTGTGAAAGGCCTCTTTGTTTACTAGTAGTCAATGACAGTAGCCTTAAAAGGAAACCTAAGTGAAAAAAAAAAAAAAGATTTGTATCTGGGTCTTCTTCCAGCCCCTGGACTTCTACTGTGCCCACAACGTCCTCCTGATCCCCTCCGGGCAGCAGCAGCGACCCCTGGAAAGCTGGGCTGTCGCTGCCAGTCAGCCTCTAGCTGTGCACACCCTGGTCACTCTCCCGACGCTGGGAGTTTCTGCACATGCACAGTAGCAAATGACGTGTTTTATGCAATTACGCATGTGCAGAACACTCACGGCCACAGGAGCCAGACCAGGGTGCGCACGGCTGGGGGCCAGGAGTTCATAGAGGCCCAGCTTTGCAGGGGTCATCGACGCTTCCTGGAGGGGATCAGGAGGAAGTTGTGGGCTTAGTAGGAGTTCAGGGGGCTGGAGGACGGTAAGTTTTTCCTCTTAAGGCCCGGTTCACATTAGCGTTAGCTATCCGGATTTTCCGGATCTGATCCGGACCGCATACTGTACAAACGGAACGTACGTTCCGCATAGCAATGTAAAGGCTATGCGGACGTTCACACGTGTCCGTTCCGTACAGTACGGAGCCGGATCGGATCCGGACTCCGGACTCTTTTCCAACATGCGCTATTTTTTGGGTCCGGCTCTCCGGCCCACGCACCCAGACCGGAGCCGGACCTGAGCCTGACAGCACCATCAGGAACACAGAAACCAATGGGGAACGGAAGGCACAGAACACACTGCCTACAAAATGAAACACCAAATACTGCGCTGATATTACTAATGGGTGTTAGTAATCACGGTGGTGCGCTGCTGTAAAAAACAACACAATACAGTCTCAAATGATAGCTGCGCACATAGATTATTGCAATCTGTGTTCCACACTCCAAGTGGCAGACGGCACTTCTCCTTGACAGGACAGACACTCAGCTCCACTTCAGTGAGGCACCACCACCACACCCCAAGCAGTGGCCACTCACCGTTATATCAGACCCTTTGTTAGATGGGTCCACAGCGCTTGTGGGGTCGTCTGGCCACCCCCTGCCGTTTAGAATGAAGATCTCCTTCTCACCACTCACTGTCACAGCTGCTGATTCTTTCACCTCAAAAAGACATATGCCAGAGCTCCCATAGCGTAAAATTGTATATAAAATTTATTATTAAAAGAATATTACACTTACAAACATTTCCAAGGTTTTCCGCATAGAGTTTTAGTGGGCTCCACCCCAAACGTTGGCCGCCGGGTCGGCTGTAGAGCGCTGTTTCTTTCACCTTCCCCTCTGCCTGCCACGTTAATCCCCTCGGATAATGGTAGGTCGCGTGTACTTCTTTTTTTTTTTTTTTTTTTTTAGGAAGATGCGCACGTTTTCTGCGCTCCTCACCGCCCCCCTCTACCCATATTGGTGGCCATGGCAACCTCACTGTTTATCCTGCGCTTATTCCTATGTATTTCAGCGCTCCAAAGCCCTCCCGGGTGCCATCTGAAATTCTACATTTCTAGGAGGATACATTACATACAATTGCGTGTTACATATTAGTAGGATAGGCTACACATGATTGAATAGTGGCCATATTACCCACTACCCCGTGTACACGCGACCTACCATTATCCGAGGGGATTAACGTGGCAGGCAGAGGGGAAGGTGAAAGAAACAGCGCTCTACAGCCGACCCGGCGGCCAACGTTTGGGGTGGAGCCCACTAAAACTCTATGCGGAAAACCTTGGAAATGTTTGTAAGTGTAATATTCTTTTAATAATAAATTTTATATACAATTTTACGCTATGGGAGCTGCCTCTGGCATATGTCTTTTTGAGGTGAAAGAATCAGCAGCTGTGACAGTGAGTGGTGAGAAGGAGATCTTCATTCTAAACGGCAGGTGGTGGCCAGACGACCCCACAAGCGCTGTGGACCCATCTAACAAAGGGTCTGATATAACGGTGAGTGGCCACTGCTTGGGGTGTGGTGGTGGTGCCTCACTGAAGTGGAGCTGAGTGTCTGTCCTGTCAAGGAGAAGTGCCGTCTGCCACTTGGAGTGTGGAACACAGATTGCAATAATCTATGTGCGCAGCTATCATTTGAGACTACACTGCCTACAAAAACCTGACGTTCTACCCCACTTCCTATGCGTATCCAAGCGGCCATTTCGGATGGGGACACATGGGCCAAGCATGTCTGGAGTGGAGCAGCAGTGACAGACGTGCTGGAGCTGTTTGGCAGAATGTCGGAGGTGGAGGTGAGGCCTACAGCGGAGGAACCTGATTCTACAGGTGCACCAGGTGCACCTTCTGTTGACCCCAACATTTTTTTTTAAATATCGCTATTTTCTGCCCACGGATGCGGATGGCAGCCTGATGCATGCCTGATACAAACGGACCGGATCTGGATCGGAACCGTACGGTTCTGATCAGGATCAGGTCAGGATCCGATCAGGATCCGATCAGGATCCGGTCCGTTTACTTGCCAAAACGCAAGTGTGAACGGGGCCTTAGATTGCCTTTAAGTTTGTTTTGGATTTCATGTGTTAACATGATTTAACCACTTGAGGACCACAGTGGTAACCCCCCTAAAGACCAGGCACATTTTAACTAAAATGGCCACTGCAGCTTTAAGGCCAAGCTGCAGGGCCGCACAACACAGCACACAAGTGAGAGCTCTCTGTTGGAGGGGTCTGATCGCCCCCCAGGTGTTTGGTTTTTTTTTAAATAAATATTTATTTCTTTGTTTTTTAAACAAAATGTGCACTTTTTTAAACTTATTCCCGTCCCTCCCTCCCTGCAGCCAGCCAATCATGTGATCGGCTCTCATAGGCTTCAGCCTATGAGAGCCGATTGCTCTCGTCCCCCAGGGGGACAGCCGTATCACACGGCTGTCCCCAGTACAACACTGCTGCTGATCGCAGCGCTGTACTATATGTTTAGACGGCAGTTTTGCCGTCCAACAGTCTCCCGAGCGAAGAGGGGGCAGAGCTCCGCCAGAGCCCCAGGACTTGACGCCAATTGGAGTTAGTCGGTCCTGGGGCGGCCACGCCCATTGGCATTAGGAGGTCGGCATCTATTTATCCATTTCAGCCCGCGGGGATTTTTCACCTTATGCATCGGAGCAATTTTCACCTCCCATTAATTCGCTAATAACTTTATCACTACTTATCACAATTTATTGATCTATATCTTGTTTTTTCCGCCACTAATTGGGCTTTCTGTGGATGGTACATTTTGCTTAGAGCCACTTTACTGTAAATGCATTTTAACAGGATTAATAAGAAAAAAATGGAAAAAAATCATTATTTGTCAGTTTTCGTCCATTATAGCTTTAAAATAATCCATGCTACCATAATTAAAACCTATGTATTTTATTTGCCCGTAGGTTTCGGTTATTATACCATTTAAATTTTGTCCCTATCACAATGTATGGCGCCAATATTTTATTTGGAAATAAAGGTGCATTGTTTCCGTTTTGCGCCCATCACTATTTACAAGCTTATAATTTAAAAATGTTTGTAGTATACCCCCTTCAAATGCATATTTAAAAAGTTCAGACCCTTAGGTAATTATTTATGTGTTGTTGTTTTTTTTAATTGTAATTTTTTTTTCTATTAAAAATTTTATTTGGGGAATATTTTGGTGTGGGACATAAACAGTACATTTTTAATGTTGCTATATGTGTAAATTGTAAAGTAAAAAAATGTGTAGATGTAGTTTTACTATATGGCCACCTTCATTTTTGTTTTCCCTCCATGTACTTCTCGCTAAGCGGAAGTACAAGGGGGATGCGGACATTTTTCCTGGCAGAACAGCCGAAGCCTCACGAGTGAGCGCTTCGGTTTTTCTGCGGGGGACAGGGATCGGTGATCGGGAACTATGTTCCCTTTCACTGATCCCAGGGCTACCGGGGGACACCGCGGGGAGACGGGGGCTCGCCCACGATCGTGCGCAGTAGTGGGAGAGCGCAGCAGAGCAGCCGCCCGGACGTGAGCTTCACGTCTGGGTGGCTGAAATAAAGTAACTTTTGTTAAAAAGTCGATGTAACATTTCTTCACAAATAATTTAGTGTTCTTAAATATTTTTCTATTACAGTGTGCATCTAGCTGTAGTATTTTCAGACTGCTAAAAGGTTTAAATTATATTTAGGTGTATACAGTATTTTACTATATAGTGATGAAGGTTTTGTTTAAGCTGGCATTAAAGCCCAACCACTGTGGAAGTATACAGTATATGCTTCAGGTGACTATAAAGTCCTTCTGAAAAACTGTAAGGGCTGGTTCACGCTGCACAGATCAAAACCTGATCCGTACAAGACTAGGACTGCACTGTGATCACTGACAGGATTGGGACTGCACTACTATCGCTGACAGGACTAGGACTGCACTACTATCGCTGACAGGACTGGGACTGCACTACTATCGCTGACAGGACTGGGACTGCACTATGGCTGACAATGTGGGACTGCAATGTGATCACTAGCAGCACTGAGACTGCAATGTGATCACTAGCAGCACTGAGACTGCAATGCAATCATTAGCAAGACTGGGACTGCAATGCGATCACTAGCAGAACTGGGACTGCAATGCGATCACTAGCAAGACTGAGACTGCAATGTGATCACTAGCAGCACTGAGACTGCAATGCAATCATTAGCAAGACTGGGACTGCAATGCGATCACTAGCAGAACTGGGACTGCAATGCGATCACTAGCAGGACTGGGACTGCAATGTGATCACTAGCAGGACTGGGGCTGCAATGCGATCACTAGCAGGACTGGCACTGCAATGTGATCACTAGCAGGCTCGCGACTGCAATGTGATCACTAGCAGGACTAGGAATGCAATGTGATCACTAGCAGGACTGAGACTGCAATGCGAACACTAGCAGGACTGGCACTGCAATGTGATCACTAGCAGGACCGGGACTGCAATGCGATCACTAGCAGGACCGGGACTGCAATGTGATCACTAGCAGGACTGGGACTGCAATGTGATCACTAGCAGGACCGGGACTGCAATGTGATCACTAGCAGGACTGGGACTGCAATGTGATCACTAGCAGGACTGGGACTGCAATGCGAGAACTAGCCGGACTGAGACCTCAATGTGATCACTAGCAGGAGTGGGACTGCAATGTGATCACTAGCAGGACTGGGACCGCAATGTGATCACTAGCAGGACTGGGACCGCAATGTGATCACTAGCAGGACTGGGACTGCAATGTGATCACTAGCAGGACTGGGACTGCAATGTGATGACTAGCAGGACTGGGACTGCAATGTGATTGCAATGCGAGCACTAGCAGGACTGAGACCTCAATGTGATCACTAGCAGGAGTGGGACTGCAATGGGATCACTAGCAGGACTGGGACCGCAATGTGATCACTAGCAAGACTAAGATTGCAATGTGATCACTAGCAGGACTGGGACTGCAATGCGATCACTAGCAGGGCTGGGGCTGCAATGTGATCACTATCTGGACTGAGACTGCAATGTGATCACTAGCAGGGCTGGGACTGCAATGTGATCACTAGCAGGACTGGAACTGCAATGTGATCACTAGCAGGACTGAGACTGCAATGCGATCACTAGCAGGACTGAGATTGCATGCAATGCGATCACTAGCAGGACTGGGATTGCAGTGTGATCACTGGCAGGACTGGGACTACACTGTGATCACTGGCAGGACTGGGACTACGCTGTGATCACTGGCAGGACTGGGACTGCAATGTGATCACTAATAGAACTTAAAAAGAAGGCGACTTTGCCCACTTAATTACAAGGCTAAAACTGTACTATAATTACTGACAGGACTGGGATCACATGAATAATACAGGGCTGGGAGAACTTTGAGGCAGATGACTTGCATTACACATACCACTACCATACAGTTGAGTGTATGAAAGTGTCTTATGTATCCCTCTGATGGCCACCCTGTTCATAACTACCTCATCCTAACAGGAAATTCTATGAGGGTATGCCACCCATTTATATTCAGACTGGGAGCTCACCAGGCAGTGCAGAACACCATGCGTTTTCTTCACTATGCGTTTTTCATTTTTTGCTGAGTTTGCATCTCACTGTGTTTTTTTCATGCGTTTTGCGGTTGCATTTTTAAAAAAATTAATTTTCCTAGTCAGTGGAATAAATTGCAGTAACAGGTTTTTTTTTTAAACGCGTCAAAAACACATGTAAAAATGCATACTTCTGCGTCTCCATTGACATACATTATATGCATTTTACATGTGGTTTTGAAAATCATGCAGTAAGTTGTGCGTTATGAAAAACGCATAACGTAAAATGCACATATATACATTTTTACGTGCGGCCTATAGACTGGCGTTAGCAGCAAAATGGCTGTGTTTCCCGCAATGCAAGCATTTCTGCCTAGTCTGTTCCTAGCCTAAGAGTTTGGTTGTAGAAATTAAGTACAATTAACTGGAAATATCTTTTGTATAATATACTTCATAATGCAGCGAATAACCTTAATACATTCAAGAGCTATAGTTATGTCTAATAAAAATTCAATTATTCTTGCAGAAACCAACAGCAGCAAACCTGCTTTTCACTAATGATCAATAAAGTCACAACGTAAAATATATTGTTCTGTCCAGCAAGACTTTTTACTGTGTCTAATTGGATTGAGTTACTTTGGACATGCAGCTTAAACAATGCTGCTTGTAAATAAATGAATGGATACCCTATTAAAACTTTTAATGCTCCCAAAGAAATATAACCGTGTCTATTAAACTATTAACTGCATTTGCTATCGATGTACATTCCATAAAACTCATGTTGCTATGTTGTGGGATTTATATGGTAAACATATTTGATCATAAAAAAATGTATTCCTGTGCTGGAAGCAGAACATTTGGGTGCTGAAAGTGCCCATACAGATATGGTCTCTTTTTTTTAACAGTTGAAATTTATTGCATTTTTTATAAAATACAGCAAAGGAACTCGCCACGAAACACCCACCACCCCCACCTTCATCCTAACCCCTCCCAATCCCAGAATCATCCTTCCCACCCATCCCAAGTGTGCATCGTATGACCATTAAATAGAACCAACAGGGCACTATGAGGGTTAACACAGTCTTCCATGAATAGAACAAATGCCTCAGGTGTCAGTTGTTAAATCATGAGAGGTAGAGTATTCAGACCATTGGAGCCAGACCGTGTCAAATTTTTGAGGGCATTTTCTGTTCTTTCATGTCAGTTTATACCACACCATAGCTCTATTGATCCTCTTTACCCAAAGCGTTTTGGAGGGGGGTTGATCGGAGATCCACTTGTGAAATCATTCCTTCCCAGCGTACATACATAAGATTCTGACAGTGTGATCTGATGATTGGACAGGGTAGCATCAGTATTTAGGCCCAATAGAAGGCTTTTAGGGTCACTGACTATTCTCTCGCCAATGACCTCGGTTAATAATGCACTAACCATACCCCATTCGTTTTGTATAATGTCACAAGTCCAGACCATATGATAGAACGTAGCATCTTCCCTCTTGCACTTGGGACACAATGTAGAACTATCTGGATAAATAGTTCGGAGCTGAGTAGGTGTTTGGTAGACCCTGTATACAAGCTTGAGATGTAGAAACGTATCAACTGCCGAGATTGCAGAACACCCTCCTTATTACTAAGGACATCCCTCCCATTCATCATCTGAGAGGGACAAATATTGTCTATAGGTGGAAATTTGTGTGCCCGATGAAGAGTCCCTGCTATGCACACTGTGCCCACTATTTGTAGCCGCAGTTATAATATAACAGGTGGGCGGCCCCAGCACCCGCTGTTTATCAGGAGCCTCCAGTGCCCAAACTTTCCCCATCAATGATATCTGAATTTTATATGGACGCCTTTTGAATTTTTGAGTTTTTGCAAAACAGGAAAATACAATTTTACAACGGATTAAATGAGATCTTATAAACTGGTACAATATGACAATGGCAGACCAGGGCAAATTGGCATATACCATTATAGGATTGCAGCTAATAACAGCAATATCATAACAAGGAGTAACAACCTGCTATGTAGGGGGAAACAAGGCAGACAACAAAGCATAACATATAAGGAGCAAACTTCATGAACTTTGGAATGAAGGGGGGTTTTAAGGTTAGGCGCAGTTTGGTGTCAGGGTTAGGCATTGATGGGGGAGAGTGTTAGGGTTAGGAATCGGCAGAGGGGATGGTTAGGGTTAGGCATCAGTAGAGGGAGGGTTCTGTGTGAGAGTAAGGTTAGGTTTAGCTGTAGTAAAATATCAAAAAAAAAATAAAAAAAAATCAATTAACCCTTCGCACACTCACATGCAAATGTTCAAACAAATGCATTCACAGATTTACTCATCCAGGCACAACAGTTATCCCTACAGCTAAATTAAAAGCCAGGGTTTTAGTTCACAGAAGAATGCATTCTTATGCTTAGTCACCTATACTGCGTAGAAGTACCCAGGTAAACATAGGTGTCCTAACTCTGGCCCTGTAACATGCATAGTGCAGACATGCAAACACATTCATTGCATCAAACCTATCAATGGATTAGGAGCACACATCCTAACTTCCTCTCCTGGGAAAGACAGTGGCCTCAATTCACGGAGCATTATCAAACGTTTATCAAACACTTTATCAAACGTTTGATAATTTACCTCATGGGTAAAATCTCACTAAGGTGTTATATATTTGTTGAACGTTTTATCGGTAAAACATTCGATAAATATATAACACCTTAGTGAATTCAAAATTAGATTTTACACATGAGGTAATTTATCAAACGTTTATCAAACGTTTGATAAAGTGTTTGATAAAACTCCGTGAATTGAGGCCAGTGCATCTTACCAATCGCACAAGGGAGCTAATGTTATGTGTCCATGTGCACCATGCGCATACACCAGCATAAGCTGTCTGCATGCTGACAAACATACAGGGGAAGGGGGGAGTGCACCGAATTGGATATATGTATGTAGTAAAATATCAGTAACACTGATATTTTACTATTGGAATCACCACTGTAAAATAGTAGAATATCAGCTAATATATTCCAATTTACAATATAACAGAGAGAATAATCCATCTGGCACTACATGTAAAGGTAGATCTTATCGGTCATTTATTGCATTCATCTTCCAGATCATACATACAGAACCATTTGCTCCATAAATACATGTGTGACGTACCGTTACTGATCCTAGTAGTGGGGTAGTGTGGTAGCAGCGGTCCGCCTGACAGCCGTTTCGCTCGAAAATGAGCTTTTTCCAAGGCTCCGGCACGGAAGCACACGTAATATGGCAGCGTTACCACCAGAACCACGCGATATATTGCAGCGTTACCTCCAGAAGCACACGTAACATTGCAGCGTTACCTCCAGAAGCACACATAACATTGCAGCGTTACCTCCAGAAGCACACGTAATATTGCAGCGTTACCAACAGAAGCACACATAATATTGCAGTTACCATTAGGACCACATAAAATGGCAACTATACCTCCAGAACCACTCATACTATGGCAGTTAAACACACACAAACAAAACTTTACACAGAGATTGCCTTGCTCATGATGGGGGTAGGGGAGAGTTCGACTCACTCCAGCGAACTTTATCATGCTGCTGTCCAGCCAGAGTAAACAGCAGAGCTGAAAGAGATCTTCCCTACATCATGCTGAAGATCTGCAGCTGGTGAGCTGACAAGTCATCAGCATTGATAACGCTAAAAAGCTCTTCACTGTGTGCTTATCTGCTTTCAGTACTCAGTCAAGCTGACTGTAGGCATTGTGTTTCTGGCTCTTGACTGTGGAATGCATTCTGTCCCTCTGTCCAATTACTCCCCCGGCTGCCCCCACCATTGTACTTGTGTCGCTTTACACATACAGTAGGACTGATGGCAGTAGCGGCAATAGTATTGTGCATCAGAGCTCTGCACAATCCTGGACAGCACATCCATGTGAGAAGGACCCTGCTCTCCTCTGCAGGCTCACTACTAAGCACCTGACTGAGACATACAGAGTTTTTTAAACACGGGGAAACAGGCACTTAGTAGTCAGCCTGTTAGGAAGAGCGCAGTCCTTCTCAAAAGCTGTGGATGTGCTATCTGGGATTGTGCAGCGCACTGATGCACAATGTAGAGAGTGATAAATGGACTGCGTTTCCTTCACTGCCTTCACTGGACACAAGGGGAGTGCTGCAGGGCAGCGGGACATATCTCCTAACCCGAGGCAGTCCCATTAGAATCAGGATGTTGGGGGGTTTGATATTAACCCCTAGGGGTGTTGGCATGATCCCAGAAAATAGAGGGCACCTTAGGACACCATTGGAGGTGGAATTCTGTGTGCAAAAGGGGACATGGTCATAAGTTTGTGGGCAGGGCCATATAACATTTTTTAACTTAGCAAGGGTGTAGCTAGAAATCAGTGGTATCCCCAGCAAAACTTTGGTCTAAGCCCTGTTTCCTCACAGAATGAATTAGGTCCTAAGGGCCTGATGCACGAAGCACTGGGGCTACACACGTTCTGGTATGGTAATGTGGGGTGTACTGCACATTACCATAGCTACTCAGTGGTTATCCCGGTATTGTGCATTGCATTACCAAAGGTAACACCCGGTGTCTTCCTGCCATTAGTACCAATATAGCTGTGCACTACCTTCTCCGGGCAATTTTGCTGCTGCTTTTTGAATCAGTCCCTAAGTATCCTACAAACAACCAAATGTTATTGTCCAGCGCTGCGTAATATGTTGGCGCTTTATAAATACAATAAATAATAATAATGTGATATAACATACATTGCATTGCATACATTGCATGCTCTGTTTTCCACAATAACCAATAGAGGAACTTTAGCACATAATGAATAAAATGAATAAATCATTTTTACAATATTATTTTATAAATTATTTAGTCAGTGTTTGCGCACTGTAAACCTTTCCTCACCCTGATTTATATTCTGAAATTTAACACAGGTGGCAACTTCTATACTGGGACATGTTCATCAGGATAATTAACATAAAAGTGGGTATCCTGAATAATTTACTACAGTCTACTAAATGTCAGTAGAGTTCCACTTAAACACCCTTTGCTCCACTGCATGCTCTAAATTTGTGGGGGCTTGCTTCTTCCCAGCACCCCTTCATCTCCTTGGATAAGGCTTGCAGGATCACACACTGTATTTTCTTCAGTGTTCAACAGCCTGTTAGAGCTTAAAGAAGGGCTGTCAGCCATGCTATCTCAGAAGAAAACACATATATAAGTAGATAAATACTTGCTCTACCTACACATAGCTCCCAACTGTCCCTCTTTTGGAGGGACAGTCCCTCTTTGGGAGCCCTGTCCCTCTTTCTTCCTCATTTGTCCTCATTTGTCCCACTTTCAGGACTCATGTACAGATCTATATAAATATATGTCATTTTCTACTGAAAAAAATATCTCTAATATACTCTAAATGTTATTTATATCCTTTAGTGGCTGGATGGTGTAATGGATGGTGTAATGGTTAAGGGCTCTGCCTCTGACACAGGAGACCTGGGTTTAAATCTCAGCTCTGCCTGTTTCAGTAAGGAGTTTCTTGAGCAAGTCTCCTTAACACTGCTACTGCCTACTGAGTGCGCTCTAGTGGCTGCCTCTCAAGTGCTTTGAGTCCGACAGGAGAAAGGCGCTATACAAATACTGCCATTATTATTTAAATTGATATATTTCTTATTTTAAAATGTGAATATGAAGGAAAATGCACCAGGACAGAAAGGACCAATGTGGTTTGAATTATGAAACATATTTTTCCTTTGAAATCTTTATGGTATGTGTGACTAGGGGTGTGCCGGGGGCGTGATTAGGGGTGTGGCAGGGGTGTGGCCTAAGTGTCCCTCTTTCTGATTTCAAAATGTTGGGAGGTATGCTTAAATAACATATGTATTGCACTGTCCACGTTTTGATTTTAGTGATTTTTCTACAGTAAAAAAAGAGAAAATCCTTCTTAGCATTTCCCATTTTAAGTGTGGCTATTTTGATGTAATTTCCTCCCTTACTCTCCTCTGCCTGATTTGCCCACCCTTCACTATAGAAAGTGCATTGTCTCAGCATAAGAAATATTGGCCAATTAGAGAAGAACAGACACGTGGGAGGGGAAAAGAGACTTCAGCCAATCAGGCTGCATAAATTAAGTCTGAGGGGAAGTAGAGAAGCAAAAAAAGGACTTGGCCTGCAACTTCCTTTTTGTGTACCAAATACGAGTCAGGTAAACTGGGGAATGATCATTTATCAACAAGAAAAGTAATAGTGATTTTAACTTTTGGATTGCCTGGTTAGCATCCTTATTACTTGTTTACCAGATAGAAATAAAGAATTGATTTTATGCCCGACAATTACACTTTCAGTAAATAAAACTGTGTAATAATGTCAGCTGCCTGTTTTTCGCCTACATGGCCATGTAGCTTCTTATCTCATCCCTCTGCACAGCAGCTTGGAAAGTTCTGTGAAATATCTATGTCTGTGCAAATTGATTAACACCTTGTTAACTTAAAGCAAACTTGAAGTGAAGTGGGAGCATTTCAATAACTCCTGTTAGGTACATAAAAGAACATTGGAAAGCATTCCCAAGCATACTCTGTGTGTACCAATGTTTACTTTTACTGCAGAGGGCAGGCTTGCCTATCTCTGGCTAATCGGCAAATGTAATCTTTGCTGGCCAGGACACACTCTCTGCTTGTATCTTAATTTTGCTCCCTCCCTCTGCTGAACAGATACATCACTCTGGCAACAACTGAGTCACTTCAGGAGAAAAGGAGGGGGCAGCGTTGGAACTGCTCCACTGTTTTTAGGTCTCTTTTTTAGGCCTCTTCTCCAAGGTTAAGTGAACTGCTCGTTAATCGAGAAGTTCAGCCGCCTGGCCACTGGCCAAAAGCGCAGTTTGGCTACAATTAAATACAGCCAAATGGCAGCATTTAGTAACATGCGGTGGCATGTGTAGAGCCTTTAGGATCCTTTCACATGCATGTCATCACAGCCTGTCACAGTTGCCATTAGTCTGTATGAAAGCAAAAACTGTACATAAGCGCTCACAAGGAGTGGAAAATTAGAAAATTGGGTGAATAAAACGTTCATGAGAATTTTGTGAACACCAGTCTGTAAACGGTGGAGCGCTGCCTGGCTATTAGTGAAATAGCTTATTTAAAATACAAAACGACAGTAGGATAAGCGCTCAGAACAAAAGTCTCTGTTGTAGACTACACAAAAGTTCAGTGTTAACTGACATCAGTACATGGACATAATCCCTTCCCCCAATTTGGAGAGACTCACCGGACTTTGCGGCCTGAATGGGCCCGACAACGCCTCAGGGGTATTGGCCACCCCTCAGCCTCTCTGGCAACCTCCGGGGTCCTGCACTCCTTACTTCCAGCTTCCTTGGCCAGTTGGAAAAAATGCCACCTCCATAAAGAAAAAGAAGCCGCTCATAGCGTAAAAGTGCTAAAGGGAATAATCCCACTTTTATTAAAAGATTTTAAAAACAGCAGGCACAGCCTGAACGGGTAACTCTGGCGGCTACGCAGGAGAGGGGGGGCAGCAGCAGCTAATCCCAAAGACTTGGTAAGCCCGGCGTACCCACCACTTAACCTGCGGACCCCGCTGTGTGTAACAAACTCGGCGCGTAAGACCAGTCACTGCGTCCAGTGACGTCAAACGTTGCGCCGCTCCGTAGCTCCGCCCTACGCGTTTCGTTGCTAGGCAACTCCTCAGGGGCTACGGAGCAAGGGAGCGGCGTGCATTTAAAGGCGGAAGTGCGCGCGCAAACAGCTGCTGCTTAGCCCACTCCGCGTAATCATCACAAAGTGCAGTAATTACATATTCATACATCTCATAAACTACACTTATATTGCACACAAATTATGAAAAGATAAATTTACATGGTAAACTGTAATGAACTAAGCCAATGATGCTTAATACCTGCAATACAACTAAAAGCCACACAGTGGCACTGCTAACATAACATTGCTGGAAACTGTCAAATTAGGCTGATGGACATGACAATATTGCGTATACCATTCAAATGGCTAGTTGTCACTCAGACCCAATTAGTTCTAATCCAAAAATCCAAGCTAAAGCGTAGCTCAATTCAATTAATACACAATCCCCAATAACAACCCACATTGCAAGATCCCCACCCTCCAGTTCCACCCCATTACCCAGACCCATCTCTAATTGGTACTAATGAAACAGTTTAGGTCAATGTCGATGTTAAGACCCCCAGGTTCCAGAACCCCCATTTTATGGATCCATTGCGTTTCCAATTTGGATACCTCTCTAGTGCGATTAGTGCCTCTCCACTGAGTTTGAACCTTCTGTACCCCACACATCTTTAAACCTGCGGTGCAAGAGCCGTGATGAGTGGAAAAGTGTCTAGGGACGCTATGCTGTTGAAAACCCTTCCCAATTTTATAAATATGCTCCCCCCATCTCTTGTGCAGTGCTCTAGTGGTCCGCCCAATAAACTGGAGGCCGCATGCACACCATAAAACGTAAACCGCATATGGTGTGTTACACGTGATAAAGTCTTTAATTTTAAAATTGGTACCATTGTGAAAAGACCTAACTGAGGCTGTCTTGACGGTATAACCCTCACGGCAAGCCCTGCAGTCCCGACAGGGATAAAATCCCGCCGTTTGCCAGGGGTTCCTCAATATTTTGGGGGGGTCAACGCAGCTCGGGGCCAAAAAATCTTTAAGATTCCTGGCTCTTTTGTAAATAAACCCAGGGCGTTCAGGAATATGAGCCCTGAGTACAGGGTCTTGCTGCAGGATCCCCCAGTGTTTTTTAAAAATTGCTTCAACTTGTTTATGCTGTCGGCTATAACCCGTGAGAAAGGAAAAATCCATATTGTGAGTACCACGAGCTCGTGGTTCAAAAGTTAAGGCTCTATCAAGTTCTCCAATCTGTGCGCGTTGCTGGTGCACTGTTTCTGGGTCATAACCCTTCTCGATAAACCTCTCTGCCAGCTTCTCAGACTGGGAATGATAATCGTCAAGATGGGAGCAATTCCTCCGTAAGCGGAGGAACTGTCCCCTAGGGACACCTCTGATCCAGTTAGGGTGATGACAACTACCGACTGGAATGTACCCATTCCGGTCGGTTTCCTTAAAATGGGTACGTGTCCACAAACCAGACCCTAATTTGTGTATCTCCAAATCCAAGAACACGACAGACTCAGAGCTACTAACTGCTGTGAGAACAATACCTACATCATTCCTATTAAGGGTGGCAATATAATCGTCAAATTGCTGCCTTGGGCCCTCCCACAAGATCATCAGGTCATCAATATACCGTGACCATTGTAAAATGGGTCGGGAGCATACCATCCCCAGGATCTCCTCCTCCCACACAGCCATAAAAATATTGGCAAAGCTGGGAGCGTACCCCGCCCCCATGGCACAACCGCGCCTCTGCAGGTAGTACGCTCCTCCATGCCAAAAATAATTATGTGTTAAGGCAAAGGCAAGAAGGCTCAAAATGAACTCACATTGTTCGTTTTTCATGTCTGTTTTCTCAAGATAGGCACCTACTGCTCGCAGCCCGTGTTCATGGGGTATAATGGTGTAAAGGGACGACACATCCGCCGTACAGAGCAACGTGTCTCCCGTTACCCGTACCCCCTGAAGAGCCTGCAGAGCATGTTTGGTGTCCCTTAGCAAATGAGGGATCAGGGCCACAGCAGGCTGGAGCATATCATCAAGATACTGCCCAAGGCGGTGTGTCACCGACCCCAATCCACTGATGATCGGACGCCCAGGAGGATTCACCATACTTTTGTGAATCTTGGGCGTCTGATATATAACAGGTACCCGTGGTGCACTTGGCAATAAAAAGTCATACTCCCTATCATTTAAGAACCCAGCCCGGAGGCCACCTTTAAGTAATTCCCTCAGATCATCCAAGTAACGTCTAGTGGGGTCACCAGGAAGCTTAGTGTACGTGTCCCGATCACCTAACAGGCGACCGAGTTCCCCATTGTACTGATTTCGATTAAGTACTACTACTCCCCCCCCCTTGTCCGCCGGGCGGACGACCAATTGTTTTTCCTCTAATAATTCTTTGGCCATGGTTTGAACATTATTAGGTATTTTGGGCACCTTAATTTTCTCAAGGTCGTGAAGTACCATGGTTTTAAATGTGTCCACTGTACTATCTACACTGGTGTCCTGAGGGTTAAAGAGTGACCTATTCCTTAGAGTGGTATGTCTGTAAGGCTCTGGGGGGTTGATTCTTGTACTAGGTCCTTCTTTTTTAAGAAAGTACTTTTTAATATTAAGTTTTCGCATATATTTATGCACATCGATGTAAGTATTAAATTTATTCAACTGACAGGGAGGTGCATACTTCAATCCATGATCAATCAATTTCAACTGTTCTCTGCTCAGGGGGCACCCACTAATATTAAAAATCCCTTGTCCAGTTAATTTCTTGACCTTTTCTCTTCTCCCCCCTCGGCACCCTCTTCTGCTCTTCGTTTGTTTGTGGATTTTGGTGGGGTATCTAGATCTTGATTGTCCCTGTACCTGGGTTTTGGGTAATTCCAGATAAAAGAAGACTCCTCCTCTTGATCGAGAGGATAGAATCTATTATTAACTGGAACAGAATAATTCGGCTGGGGTCTGGCAAATTGCTGTTGGCTTGGGTAGGATGGTTGTGGGCGGTCTCTATTGTGAGGATAATGATTAATGTGCTTCTTGGGGTAATTCGGTCTGGGTTGATAACCTCGTCCTACATGAGGGGGAATATAAGGTTGTACAGGTGGTGGTCCTCTGTTAACAGGGACATTTTTCCATTTGGGGGTTAAACATCTGCCTCCCACTCCCACTGGGTGAGCAAGTCCCCTCCCCCTTGGCCCCCTCGGTGTGTTTGGCAGTGGTTGTCTAGGTGTCATCCCGCTCCCGTCATCAGGTGGCTGGGGGACAACTTGGGAGTTTTCCTTCTCACGTTTTCTAATCTGCCACCTATAAGCAAGGTGATTTTTAAAAACCTCACAGTCTCTTGCAAACTTTTTCTGTTTTTCCAGAATGAGGCTCTTTTCATTTTTCTTTAGAGTATCATGAAGGAGCTTAGACTTATCTCTAAATTCAGCTGAGTTTTTATGGGGCTCTAATTGGGTTTTTAGTTCTTCAATATCCCCCCCTAATCTCTCCAGCCTCTTGCTTTTACGTTTAATTAGGATCTCCATAGCTCCCAACCCACATTTAGTGAGATAATTTTCCCATTCCTCATCATTCAAGGGGTTACTTTCCCCATCATTGGCTTCAAATTCCCACCGGATTGTTTTAGGGACAATCCCTTTACCATGATATCTTCTAAGGGTGGCTATATCCCACCACGTTGTTAACTCTTTACACATAACATTATGCAGTTTTTTAAAATTTTGATCCATAACACCCATGGCCTTTGTTTCACGGCCAAAAATTGAATCCAGGTCAATATCCCTATGGGACCTAAATTCGAATAATTCCACAAGATCCATGTTATGCTGCTGTATACCACAAAAAATTGAAACAAAAGCAAAAACTGTACATAAGCGCTCACAAGGAGTGGAAAATTAGAAAATTGGGTGAATAAAACGTTCATGAGAATTTTGTGAACACCAGTCTGTAAACGGTGGAGCGCTGCCTGGCTATTAGTGAAATAGCTTATTTAAAATACAAAACGACAGTAGGATAAGCGCTCAGAACAAAAGTCTCTGTTGTAGACTACACAAAAGTTCAGTGTTAACTGACATCAGTACATGGACATAATCCCTTCCCCCAATTTGGAGAGACTCACCGGACTTTGCGGCCTGAATGGGCCCGACAACGCCTCAGGGGTATTGGCCACCCCTCAGCCTCTCTGGCAACCTCCGGGGTCCTGCACTCCTTACTTCCAGCTTCCTTGGCCAGTTGGAAAAAATGCCACCTCCATAAAGAAA
Organism: Hyperolius riggenbachi; assembly: GCF_040937935.1. Classification (NCBI taxonomy): domain Eukaryota; kingdom Metazoa; phylum Chordata; class Amphibia; order Anura; family Hyperoliidae; genus Hyperolius; species Hyperolius riggenbachi. Next base: position 217,519,151 of record NC_090649.1, on the reverse strand, counting down.
AAGAAGCCGCTCATAGCGTAAAAGTGCTAAAGGGAATAATCCCACTTTTATTAAAAGATTTTAAAAACAGCAGGCACAGCCTGAACGGGTAACTCTGGCGGCTACGCAGGAGAGGGGGGGCAGCAGCAGCTAATCCCAAAGACTTGGTAAGCCCGGCGTACCCACCACTTAACCTGCGGACCCCGCTGTGTGTAACAAACTCGGCGCGTAAGACCAGTCACTGCGTCCAGTGACGTCAAACGTTGCGCCGCTCCGTAGCTCCGCCCTACGCGTTTCGTTGCTAGGCAACTCCTCAGGGGCTACGGAGCAAGGGAGCGGCGTGCATTTAAAGGCGGAAGTGCGCGCGCAAACAGCTGCTGCTTAGCCCACTCCGCGTAATCATCACAAAGTGCAGTAATTACATATTCATACATCTCATAAACTACACTTATATTGCACACAAATTATGAAAAGATAAATTTACATGGTAAACTGTAATGAACTAAGCCAATGATGCTTAATACCTGCAATACAACTAAAAGCCACACAGTGGCACTGCTAACATAACATTGCTGGAAACTGTCAAATTAGGCTGATGGACATGACAATATTGCGTATACCATTCAAATGGCTAGTTGTCACTCAGACCCAATTAGTTCTAATCCAAAAATCCAAGCTAAAGCGTAGCTCAATTCAATTAATACACAATCCCCAATAACAACCCACATTGCAAGATCCCCACCCTCCAGTTCCACCCCATTACCCAGACCCATCTCTAATTGGTACTAATGAAACAGTTTAGGTCAATGTCGATGTTAAGACCCCCAGGTTCCAGAACCCCCATTTTATGGATCCATTGCGTTTCCAATTTGGATACCTCTCTAGTGCGATTAGTGCCTCTCCACTGAGTTTGAACCTTCTGTACCCCACACATCTTTAAACCTGCGGTGCAAGAGCCGTGATGAGTGGAAAAGTGTCTAGGGACGCTATGCTGTTGAAAACCCTTCCCAATTTTATAAATATGCTCCCCCCATCTCTTGTGCAGTGCTCTAGTGGTCCGCCCAATATACTGGAGGCCGCATGCACACCATAAAACGTAAACCGCATATGGTGTGTTACACGTGATAAAGTCTTTAATTTTAAAATTGGTACCATTGTGAAAAGACCTAACTGAGGCTGTCTTGACGGTATAACCCTCACGGCAAGCCCTGCAGTCCCGACAGGGATAAAATCCCGCCGTTTGCCAGGGGTTCCTCAATATTTTGGGGGGGTCAACGCAGCTCGGGGCCAAAAAATCTTTAAGATTCCTGGCTCTTTTGTAAATAAACCCAGGGCGTTCAGGAATATGAGCCCTGAGTACAGGGTCTTGCTGCAGGATCCCCCAGTGTTTTTTAAAAATTGCTTCAACTTGTTTATGCTGTCGGCTATAACCCGTGAGAAAGGAAAAATCCATATTGTGAGTACCACGAGCTCGTGGTTCAAAAGTTAAGGCTCTATCAAGTTCTCCAATCTGTGCGCGTTGCTGGTGCACTGTTTCTGGGTCATAACCCTTCTCGATAAACCTCTCTGCCAGCTTCTCAGACTGGGAATGATAATCGTCAAGATGGGAGCAATTCCTCCGTAAGCGGAGGAACTGTCCCCTAGGGACACCTCTGATCCAGTTAGGGTGATGACAACTACCGACTGGAATGTACCCATTCCGGTCGGTTTCCTTAAAATGGGTACGTGTCCACAAACCAGACCCTAATTTGTGTATCTCCAAATCCAAGAACACGACAGACTCAGAGCTACTAACTGCTGTGAGAACAATACCTACATCATTCCTATTAAGGGTGGCAATATAATCGTCAAATTGCTGCCTTGGGCCCTCCCACAAGATCATCAGGTCATCAATATACCGTGACCATTGTAAAATGGGTCGGGAGCATACCATCCCCAGGATCTCCTCCTCCCACACAGCCATAAAAATATTGGCAAAGCTGGGAGCGTACCCCGCCCCCATGGCACAACCGCGCCTCTGCAGGTAGTACGCTCCTCCATGCCAAAAATAATTATGTGTTAAGGCAAAGGCAAGAAGGCTCAAAATGAACTCACATTGTTCGTTTTTCATGTCTGTTTTCTCAAGATAGGCACCTACTGCTCGCAGCCCGTGTTCATGGGGTATAATGGTGTAAAGGGACGACACATCCGCCGTACAGAGCAACGTGTCTCCCGTTACCCGTGGGTTGTTATTGGGGATTGTGTATTAATTGAATTGAGCTACGCTTTAGCTTGGATTTTTGGATTAGAACTAATTGGGTCTGAGTGACAACTAGCCATTTGAATGGTATACGCAATATTGTCATGTCCATCAGCCTAATTTGACAGTTTCCAGCAATGTTATGTTAGCAGTGCCACTGTGTGGCTTTTAGTTGTATTGCAGGTATTAAGCATCATTGGCTTAGTTCATTACAGTTTACCATGTAAATTTATCTTTTCATAATTTGTGTGCAATATAAGTGTAGTTTATGAGATGTATGAATATGTAATTACTGCACTTTGTGATGATTACGCGGAGTGGGCTAAGCAGCAGCTGTTTGCGCGCGCACTTCCGCCTTTAAATGCACGCCGCTCCCTTGCTCCGTAGCCCCTGAGGAGTTGCCTAGCAACGAAACGCGTAGGGCGGAGCTACGGAGCGGCGCAACGTTTGACGTCACTGGACGCAGTGACTGGTCTTACGCGCCGAGTTTGTTACACACAGCGGGGTCCGCAGGTTAAGTGGTGGGTACGCCGGGCTTACCAAGTCTTTGGGATTAGCTGCTGCTGCCCCCCCTCTCCTGCGTAGCCGCCAGAGTTACCCGTTCAGGCTGTGCCTGCTGTTTTTAAAATCTTTTAATAAAAGTGGGATTATTCCCTTTAGCACTTTTACGCTATGAGCGGCTTCTTTTTCTTTATGGAGGTGGCATTTTTTCCAACTGGCCAAGGAAGCTGGAAGTAAGGAGTGCAGGACCCCGGAGGTTGCCAGAGAGGCTGAGGGGTGGCCAATACCCCTGAGGCGTTGTCGGGCCCATTCAGGCCGCAAAGTCCGGTGAGTCTCTCCAAATTGGGGGAAGGGATTATGTCCATGTACTGATGTCAGTTAACACTGAACTTTTGTGTAGTCTACAACAGAGACTTTTGTTCTGAGCGCTTATCCTACTGTCGTTTTGTATTAGTCTGTATGAGACTGGCCACAGTACCCGCGATCTGACTCAATGCAGCGAAAGGGGCAATGTAGACTCTGCAGTGCATTGCAAAACGCTGTCGCTTGGCGCACAATTGCAATAGAGTCAATGGCACTGCAACAATCTAGTATAGATCATAGTGGTGCGCCACACATGTGCAGATCTTAGCAAACTTTCTGTCCAGCAGGGAGCACATCACTGAGCGGGGGTGCAAAGCTAGGCCAATTACCCCTTCGGTGCAGTCTGCCGTAGAGTTTATAAAATATGAAATGATGCGGTGTGATTGTCTCATGCCGCCAGAAAATTGCATTGCACTTGTGGGAAAGTAACCTTACTGGTCACAAGTTTTCACACCAGTAGTTTGCACATTTAACACTTGTGTTCTGCTTCAGGCTGGACTGCAAGCACACTTTCTTAGTGTAGTAGGTAGCGCTCCACAGTATAAACACAACCAACGGATAACATCTCTTTTCTTCTCCCAGTCAGGCAGTCGCTGGATCAAAGTGTCATATGTACCTCACAGGATGAGAAAACTCACATAGTACAGCTCTGTAGTTAAAAAATACTTTTAATTATAAAAATGCACTCACAAGTTCGTTGCAGTGTTGACAGCGTGTAGAGTATTTTAGAACGGGCTTTCCCCCGTGCCTCCCGGTCAGGCTCGTACGGTAAATCTCGTCACCACTGCTTGTCTCCGCTCGTCTCCTCGTGCCACCGCAGCGTGTGCTCAGTAGTTCCTGACTGTCAGAAACTACTGAGCACACGCTGCGGCGGCACGAGGAGACACTGTGATTCAGCGACTGCCTGACTGGGAGAAGAAGAAAAGCAGCAAGTGCACAGACGGTGCAGGATACTACACACAAGCGATTTAAGACCAACCTAGCAGTGGTCAGTAGGACGGGGTGAGTGCAAAACCATATGAGATGTTATCTGTTGGTTGTGTTTATACTGTGGAGCACTGCCTACTACACTAATGCGGTGGATACACGGTACGTTTCTGTACCGTGTATCGACCAGCCGATCCGGCCAGCTGATAATATTCAGCTGGCCCGATCAAGCCGCTCGACCCCCGCCCGCTCGATTCCCACCTGCGGACAATGGCAGGGAATCAAGCCCTGATAAGGAAGCGCCGGCGGGGGCGAGCAGTAATCAATCCGCACGTGCGGACGAGCGGGGACACGGCTGGGGTCGATCCGCAGGTTGAGCCGTGTATTCCCGGCATAAGAGTCTGATCCAGGTGAAGCTGACTCCTTTTTGGAGCACATACAATTTAAAGAGACTGTTGCTCTATTGCTATGTATTTTTAGACTATAATTAACAGAGACTGTAGGGTCTATGACCCCATTATTTTTACTATAGACCATTGAATTGTGAAAACCTTATTGAGGGATAATCCATCTGTAGCACTTCTCTGTAGAATTTTATATTGGGAGCACCCTTTGCAGAATTGTATGCATTTTTCAGGGGTGCGTAAAACACATACGATATCGGCCACATGGTGAAATGCATATCTCCTTTTCCAGTGTGGGTTTTTTGCTGCTTATTTCTGCTTGTATGTGAATTGCATGCGATTTGCATACAATACTTACCTATGAATTCCTATGCGGCATGCGCTTTGAATAAAATAAATATTTTCCAATGAAAAAAGGAGAAGATTGAAAAAATGCAATGCACAAATGCACCAAAAGTGGAAATGGCAAACTCAAACGCATACAAAATACAACCAAACAACCAAAATCGGAAAAAGCGCTGAAATGGACAATGTAGAAAACTCCTGGTTTTCTGCACAGACAAGTATGCTCTCAGACTTATTAACGTTCATTTGGCTTTGAAAAAATACATTATTTCTTAAAACTGCAGAAAGCATAAGAAAAACAATGTAATGGCATTTAAAAGTTCAGCTCCTCTTTCAATGGTGTATGTTCCAGCCAATCTTTACTGGAGGCACCTTTAAAACTATGGTAATTCTAGCTAGAGTTTGGAAAATAGCAAAATAATCTTTTAAACTATGTTTTTATGTCCTTTACGGGCTTTGTTTGATAGCCTTTTCTGAGAAATAGCAGAGGCAGTAAATGAAATAAATGCATTTACCTTTCAAGCCTTTGCAATTTATAAGCCTATGCTGAATCTTTGACATGCTATGTATAAAAAGAATAATTTGTCTTCTAGCACCTTACATGCTCTGCATTTTCTTCCACTGAAGAGCATGTAAACATATAAATTTATATATGCATATCGCTGTGTTTTAGCATTTTATTGGACTCATAAGCAATGTTCTTCATTCCATTTTCTGTAGATAAAATCTTATAGATTGATGAGATTGATCAATACTGTTGCTTCATTTGCAGGTTTTGTTTATAATCTTGCATCTGTTTGCATGCTTTGTGTTATATAAAGAGCTGTATATGGTAACTGCTTGGTGATATTTTAAGGTAGGCCTGGCACATTCCTACCTATGCCACTAATTTAGTGCCTACAGTGCCTAAACAGTGTATTTGGCTGATACATGGCATTTTAGCTCCACCATTCACCATTGTGGGTACTGAAAATACCTTGTGCCTGAGCAGTAAAGTGGTCTGAAACTCATAATTTCTTCTTTGCTCTAAAAAAGATTATTTACAGCCTTAAACCTACTACCACACTTTGTTTTTCAGTGGAAACCCCTTCAGCTTCTGATCCACATCCAAAGAGGTGATAACATTATCATTTGTTTACATTCCTGTTGCAGCAGTCCTAGCTGTGCTGAAAATGAACTGTCTTTTTTCTAATATGCACACAGTTGAGAAATGATCACTAGAAGATTTTAGTATATGAGTACAGCAGCTATTATTATTATTATTTATTTATAAAGCGCCAACATATTCCGTGGCATTGTACAATGTAAGAAAACAAACAAGGGATACATAATGATACAGACAATGATATACATCAAATATGAACACGGATACAAGATACAGCACTGCTGATTACAATTTGATTTAACATGATGACTAAAATGGATAAATGTCTAACAGTGTGCAAGCAATTAAATTAATAACAGTCCATGACACAAAAGGGTGAGAGCCCTGCCCTTGCGAGCTTACAATCTAAAGGAATGGGGTGGAAACAAGAGGTGGGGATGTATGTATGGGATGAATAAAATGCAATGCCAGCTTTCATAACAGAAAAATTGTACTTTGGGAACTTGTAATTTGTAAATGGACAATATTACTTGTGCATGAAAGGAAATGTGATATATGTCAGAGTTTAATCCCACTTTAAGGAACCTGGCTCTGCACTAATTTGAAAAGGACGCCTGGGAAAAGGGCACCAGATGTATCCAATAAACTTGATTTCTGTTATAAAAGTGCACCTGATATAGGTGCTTTCGCTTATAAAAAGGCTCTGGATACAGCCGACAAACATGAAAGGGTGTTTGATACAGCCAAGAAAAGTAAAAGGCTTCAGAAACAGCTGAAAAAAAATTCTGTTATAAACGGGGTCCGGATATAGTATGAGGAAAGCAATTTTGGTTATAAAAGGGTGACAGATATAGCTGATAAATGTGATTTTATTTATAAAAGAGTGCCTATTTGTAGCCAATGAGTGGGATTCCATTTACAAATGGCCCCGGATGTAGCTGTAGTTAGAATATAAATCTAATCCTAACCCTAACCTTAATCCCCCAGGTGTCAATGAGATTGGCTCATAGTGATCACGCGGTCAGGAGCCAATGAAATCAGCTGCTACCCGGCTAATGGAGCTCTGCTGTAATACTGTGTTTCCTCGAATTTAAGACATTCCCTTAAAATAAGCCCTAGCATATATTTCGAGTATACTCGAAATATAAGACATTCTCCAAAAATAAGCCCTAGTGGCAGTCGCTCGCTCGCTCACTCTCCCTTCCGCCCGCTCACCTGCCTGCTTTAATTCCGTGCAGCTGTGCCGTCTCCTGTCCCCCTCCTTAACGAGGTCGGAATCCCCTGCAGTTTATGCCGGGCATGATTCAAACCGCAGATCAGCGGTGACGTCAGCTCATGCAGCCCAGTAACAGCGCGGCCCTGTACAGGAAGTAAACACAGATCACTTCCTCTATAACGCAGCGCTTACTGGACTGCAGTAGCTGCCTTCGCTGCTGATCTGCGGTTTGCATTATGCCTCTGATAAACCACACGGGGATCAACATTCCAAAGGATAGGGACAGGAGCCGGCACATGGGAGGTAAAGCGAGCGAGCGGGCGGGCGGGCAGGCAGAATCTGCCTATTTACACAGGGGAATGATCCGCCTATATACATAGTGGGAATCTGCAGGGGGGATCTGCCTATATACTCAGGGGGGACCTGCCTATATACTCAGGGGGATCTGCCTATATACACAGGGGGAATCTGCAGGGGGGATCTGCCTATATACTCAGGGGGGACCTGCCTATATACTCAGGGGGGATCTGCCTATATACACAGGGGGAATCTGCAGGGGGGATCTGCCTAAATACACGGGGGGATCTGCCTATATACACAGGGGGAATCTGCAGGGGGGGATCTGCCTATATACTCAGGTGGGATCTGCCTATATACACAGGGGGAATCTGCAGGGGGGATCTGCCTATATACACAGGGGGATCTGCCTATATACACAGGCGGAATCTGCAGGGGGGGATCTGCCTATATACACTGGGAATCTGCAGGGGGGGATCTGCCTATATACACGGGGAATCTGCCTATATACACAGGGGGGGGGGGGGGTCAGCCTATACACAGGGGGGATTTGGCTATATACACGGGGGAATCTTGCTAAATACTAAAGGTGATTTGGCTACCCCCACAAAATATAAGACCTCCCTGAAAATAAGCCCTAGCACACATTTTGGAAGAGAAATTAATATAAGACAGTGTCTTATTTTCGGGGAAACACGGTAATAACGGCAGAGTGAGAGGGTGCTGTGACAGGAGAGGGGCACAATCGGCGGTAGTGGCGGGTCCATATGCCGTGGTATTTCAAATATACGCCCTCCCAGGGATAACAGGTGCTAAATAGGGCTGAGATTTCAATCCCCGCAATCCAGAAGCGGTTTACTTAATAAATAATACAAATGTTTTGTTTTTGTATTTTTATATTTTTAAAGGATTAGTCAAAGCAAAAAGAGACCCTCTGGAGAAAAGAGGACTTGGTCCCTGATACACTTTTTCTGAGCATTTTTCACAGTAGATTTTTTAAACCCCAGCAAGAAAACATGCTCTAAATAAAACTTAAATGATCTTAAGTTTGATAACACTTTTCTTACCTACTTTTTTTTTTAGAAATAAAAGAAAGGCCCATATTCTGTTCACGTTTCTCCTATGTTTTCTCCTAGGCAATGTTTTCATACCTTATCAATAAAATGGTTTTTTTTTCAAATTTTTCAATATAATTTGCTGAAAAGGTATTTGACCAGCTCAGCGCCGAGGGCGCTGATAATTGTGACGACCCTGATCCCAGTGTCAATGAGGCAGTTTTTTGCACTTAGTCTTGTTGTCCTCTTTCTGATCAGGCATTTCTATGGTGCATTGCATTTTAGCTGTTTTATTCTCACTTGTTCTCTCTCCTGTCAGATCAGGAATTTCAATTGTGCCGTGCATCTTTGTTTTTTTTGTTCTTTTTATTTTTCCTCCTTTTTCTTCTCTTTCTCATCAGGCATTTTCATGGTGTTATCCTTCAAAAAAAATTTTTTTGACAGTACCATCACTTACTTTTTGGTACTTTTTCTACTTTTTCTGTTGCAGAGTGCTGAAAAGTTATTTTAAACAGAAGATGAAAAATGATCTCCCTGGAGAAAACTTAGGAGAAATGCCGTGAGCCAAGTGCCATCTTGCCACTGTCCTCGGAGTCAGAAGGTCTTTGTCCTTTGCAGGCGGATCGCATTAGATAGCGGTCCATAGAGGGGTGTCCTCACTTGCTGAAGATTGTGAGCCAATCAGTGAGATGTCAACCAAGCGATTTGAAGCTGTGTGCCCACCGAAGTCCCAGTTTGTGTGTTTTAACCTCTTGAGGACTGCTGTGCTAAACCCCCCTAGTGACTAGGCTATTTTTAGTAAAATGTGCCTGTGCAAATTTAAGGCAAAGCTTTAGGGCTGCACAACACAGCACACAAGTGATTTCCCCCCTCTTTTCTCCCCACCAACAGAGCTCTCTGTTGGTGGGGTCTGATGACCCCCAGATTGTTTATTTTTTTTGACAACTATTTTTCTTACTGTTTTTATTTAAAAAAAAAGTTTCTTTAAATATATACCCGCCGTCTAACAGTCTCCAGAGTGACAATAGCCGCTTGGAAACTGAAGCCGGGGCGGAGCTCCACCCCCAAGCAGGAGATGCGCGTGCAGCCTGCGCGCGATCTCCTACATTAGCTGGATCCAGGACTTAACGCCAATCAGCGTAAGCGGTCCTGGGGCTGCCGCCGCGGCCACGCCCATCGGCGTGACGCGGTCGGCAAGAGGTTAAGGAAGTACCGTATTTTTCGGACCATAAGACGCACTTTTTCTCCCACAAAAGAGGGGGGGGGGGGGGAGTGAGTGCGTCTTATGGTCCAAATGCTAACTTTAGACTAGCGCAAAGGTATCCCATATCACTAAATTTGCATCTCCATAATCTGTATCAATTACCTCATCTCGGCCGGGAGCAGTGATTGGAGGTCTGCTGCTAGCTGCGATTGTCTTTCAACAGCGGACAGCCACAGAACCAGGGAAGGGGGATTCCGCTTCCTAGGAGAATGGAGCACCCGCAAGAGAATGGAAGAAGACCGCTGGGATTCCCGGAATGGCAGGAGGATGCAGCTTCCTTGCAGCGTTATTCTGTCATGTGTGTGTCCAGTCAAGCATGGAAAGGACTGTCTGCAGCAATCTGCTCGTCGCCCCACTTCCGCTAGCCACATTTCTCTCCCACTGACAACGAGGACAGCCACAGCATCAGCGAGGACTCCACAACCTAGGAGAGTGAGCCACACCGGCAAGAGGACGGCGAACACCCGCTGGGGATCCCGGAACAGCAGGAGGATGCAGCTTCATAGCGTTTCCCTGGCACGTGCGTGTCAGGTCACGCATGGTAAGAGCCATCTGCTGGTCTGCTCCTCGCCCCACTTCCGCAAGCCGCGCTTCTCTCCCACTCACAACAGACAAGAGCCGGCAAGAGGACGGTGTCCGGTCACGCGTGGAAAGGGCCATCTGCTGGTCTGCTCCTCGCCGCACTTCCGCAAGCCGCGCTTCTCTCCCACTGACAACAAGGACAGCCACAGCATCGGGGCGGTGAGCCGGCAAGAGCTAGGCGAAAGCCTGCTGGGGATCCCGGAACGGCAGGAGGATGCAGCATCATGGCATTACCCTGGCACGTGCGTGTCAGGTCACGCATGGTAAGAGCCATCTGCAGGAATCTGCTCCTCACCCCACTTTCGCAAGCTGCGCTTCTCCCCTCAGCTGTAAAATCACCTTTCAACCTCCTGATCACCAGTACCTGCCCCGGAGTTCATAACACTTACGGTAGGAATGAGGGAGGCACCCAATGTCACTTGTGTATGTGTACATTGCCTGATCTCAAAAAAGTGCAGGCGTTTAGTTACTGTAGTGGGGGGCATTGGGGATTAGTGCAGGTAGTTTTGTTACTGTAGGGGCATTGGGGATTAGTGCAGGTGGTTTTATTGCTGTAGTGGGGGGCATTGGGGATTAGTGTAGGTAGTTTTATTGCTGTAGTGGGGGGCATTGGGGATTAGTGCAGGTAGTTTTATTGCTGTAGTGGGGGGCATTGGGGATTAGTGCAGGTAGTTTTGTTACTGTAGGGGCATTGGGGATTAGTGCAGGTGGTTTTATTGCTGTAGTGGGGGGCATTGGGGATTAGTGCACGTAGTTTTATTGCTGTAGTGTGGGGCATTGGGGATTAGTGCAGGTAGTTTTATTGCTGTAGTGGGGGGCATTGGGGATTAGTGCAGGTAGTTTAATTGCTGTAGTGGGGGGCATTAAGGATTAGTGCAGGTAGTTTTGATCCTATATTGGGGCATTGGGGATTTATGTAGGTGGGGGTTATTGTAGCTGGAGGCAGTGGGGATTTGTGTAGCTGGAGGCAGTGGGGATTAGTGTAGCTGGAGGCAGTGGGGATTAGTGTAGCTGGTGGGAGCTGCAGCAGGGGTTACTTTAGCTTATAAGTATAGCTTGGATAGAGACAGCTTGGATTGGGGGTAAGCTCCACAAGACACCCCTGAACCATAGATGCACGAGGTTTAATTTTTTCCCCCTCATTTTTGTCCTCAAAAACTAGGTGCGTCTTATGGTCAGGTGCGTCTTATGGTCCGAAAAATACGGTAGTAAATTATTGGTGTTATAGGGTGCTCAACCAGTAGAAAATCCATAACCTTATCAGTGAGAATCCACATTAGGAAAAACAAAATTTAGAGATTGTTCTAGTGCCTTCACATACCAAGGTGTGGGGTCAGGCCACAGAACTTGGTAAGTATGACTCTCCTAAGTTGCCTAAGTGTCGCATATTTCCTGGTTTTGCATAAAATAGATTTGGGAACCTTTGTAGAGTTTCCCACCTTCCCCATTCGAAGACCAGACCTTTCTGGTAATCATTACTATCTCAAACAAATATAACCTGTTTATTGTTCATAATGAGTGATTCTAATTTTTCAATATTTTCTTTTAATTTGTTATTTAATTTGTCCTATGGTTGTAAAGTATTACATTTATCAATGTCTTTGTGAACTTTAGCTATCAGGATTTTAAGTTTCACTAGTTTTCTCCATAAGATACTATTAATATCATTAATTGCAATGAGTAGTCCGTTAGTACTGCCACACTCATTATCTTCTTCTTCAAGAGTTCTTAATATAATTAAAAAACACAGGACAGTACATTGCCACAAGAGAGCCATTGTGAACTACAATAGTACAATAATGATGTATGCTCAGATCCCTTATCATCACACATTTTTGTCTCTAAAGGGACTCCGAGGAGCGCCCAAATATAAAAGAATACACTTACCTGGGCCTTCTTCCAGCTCAGGTTAGGCGGCGAGGTCCCGCAGCGTCCTCCTGACTCGTCTCCTTCAGCCTCTGCCGGCCCCCGGTTTTCCCACGCATGCGCAGACTTGTCACGTCGGCCGCCGTGATAACGTGAAGCGGCCGGCATGATGAAGCATTGCGTCATTAATCAGGAAGAGCCAGCCGACACCAGGCCCGGTTGTCGCCGGGTGACGCTGAAAACCGGCGTAGACTGAAGGAGACGAGCCAGGAGGACGTCACAGGACTTCGCCGCCTACCCTGAGCTGGAAGAAGCCCCAGGTAAGTGTATTCTTTTAAATTTGGGCTCTCCTTGGAGTCCCTTTAAATATGCTTTTTGTGATTAAGTTTTAATTTAATTTACAACTTTTAACACAATTACCATTACTAGGTTAAGTGAAGGACTGAGTTGCTTTGAGGTAAGTGCTCCTCTGTGGATAACACAGTGGGCCCAGAGTGCATCAGGAGCTTTTTTTTTTTCCTGCAAGCCTCCATCACAGCCAGACATAGAACAACCTTTGTTAGTGCAAAGACCAAACACATTGTCTCACCCAGGTTGTTTTCCCACATAAAAGTGTCAACAACATCAAATATAATACTTTTACAGAAGCAGGAGGTCTTCCACAACTTTGTCTCCAATATTACATTTTGCATAGAAAATGAGCATGTTTGTGGCTGTCTGTCATGTCATCTAGCTGTAATACAACGTTCCCTCTTCTTTATTTTTTCAGTTACTGGATCACTGAGATCTTCGGCCATGTATTAAATTCTCAGACTTCGATAGTAATATTGGATAAAGGTATTTTGGAAAGTAATTTTCCTGCAGACTCTCCAACCAAAATAGTGACCATATCCACAAGCTGGTAAAATCAGATCTACTATAGTGTGGGGCTTTTGGTACTTAGGTTCAAAAAAGTACCTTTTTGTTCTTAAATTTCATTGAAAGTGTACCTGAAGGGGAAAAAGTGCCTCCCCAGTCCCCCTCATCTCCACTGATCCAGCGCTTGAACCTTTGAAACCTTGTCGATAAGGGCTTTGTCGAGTGGTGCAGGTGGCTGCGCTATTATCCACACTGCTCATGTCTGCATAGTCTGCTCATGTCTGCATAGTAGCATGGAGCAACTCGGGCTTGGATTTTTCCACCGATTCCAAGTTGCTCTGTGCAAAAAAAAGCACACATGAGATGTTTTAGCCACATTAGAATGGCTAGTTTCCAAATGATGTTTAGGTCACTAGGAATCATGCACTCTAGAGCCAAAACTTTGAGATATAGTACACACTGCAGACACTCTTCCTGATGGATCCCAACTGGAGTAAAACCAAAGTTTAGATATAATTCATCATATTTTTGAAATGTACATTCCTTCACAACTTTGTCACTACTAGTCTATGGTTCACAATCTTCAACTTCACTGCTTCCTATTGAAATTAAAAAACATTTTCATACTTTGTTGTCTGGGTCATGAAGGTGATGATATGCTCAATGCAGTGTTCAATCATGTGTGTGTTGACTGCACTCAGCCATCACCCCCCCCCCCCCCCATAACCTAAGCTTAGGGTGAGGCAGTTTAGGTGCTAAAAGTTATTTTGTAGACAAGTTTAAAAAATGAAGTTTTAGAAGGAGAAAAGTTAATTGAAGGACCCTTTCTGTTCAATCTCATGAATGAACTCTCCTGGTCCTAAACACCTTTTTAAATGCCCCCCCCCCCCCCCCAGCAAAAAGATCTTTAAAAATTGTGATATTTTTTACGTACTCTTTACTATTTTATTCGTTCTTAGGTGCTGAAAAGTTTTTTTTTAGGTAAGATAAATAATTGTCTCTTCTGAAAACGCTGAAGAAAAGGTCACGTAATTAAGGCCCTTATCTGTTTCTCCCTTTATCTGTCATAAATCACATTTTATCTCTCTTCTTATCTGTTTAAGTCAAAAATATTCTCTCCTTATAGTTGAGGTGAAAAATAAGTAAGGTGATGAGATTTTGTAATTCACCCCTATGTAATGATGTATACATGGAGGGCATATAGTCATCACTTAGATCATGTATATTACTATTGACATCCTCTGGCAAGCTTCTCCATCCAAATCAGTGGGCAGAACTAGAGATTTGATCCATGTCTATATTCTTAGCCAATTCTTCTGGCCCCATTTCTTCTTTCAAGTTTAAATATTTATTTCCTTTCTTACATTGCCTATGTATTCTTGTTTGTATGGAATTCTTTATTCCTACTTTCTTTTTTTAAATACATATTTTCATAATCTATATTCAGCTCCAGTCTGTAGCTAAGTCTGAAATATTGCAAACCTGAGGTTGGTTCTAGTGTTTCAGTTTGGATAATGTTGTTAATGCATGAATCAAAATATAGCTCATTTGAAACAGGTTTTTCTATTCCTGTACCTGGGCTGCGGAAAATGTATATTTCTCATTACCTGGTTATGAATCAGAAAACTAAATTCTGAAAGCTCCTTAAATTCTAGATATTTCCATAACAATTGTAAAACTGAGCAATATTTTTCTCACATGCTCCAATTGAAGAGAAATTTGGAAATATTCTAGATATTTTCATAGCTGTCAGATTTGACATTGTTCTAATTTAACCACTTCACCACTGAGGGGTTTTACCCCCTGACCACCAGAGCAATTTTCACCTTTCAGTGCTCCTTCCATTCATTCATCTATAACTTTATTATTACTTATCCCAATGAAATAAACTATATCTTGTTTTTTTCGCCACCAATTAGGCTTTCTTTAGGTGGGACATTATGCCAAGAATTATTTTATTCTAAATGTGTTTTAATGGGGAAATAGGAAAAAATGTGGGAAAAAATTATTATTTTTCAGTTTTCGGCCATTATAGTTTTTAAATAAAGCATGCTACTGTAATTAAAACCCATGAAATGTATTAACCCATTTGTCCCGGTTATAAAACCATTTAAGTTATGTCCCTATCACAATGTTTGGCGACAATATTTTATTAGGAAATAAAGGTGCATTTTTTTCAGTTTTGCATCCATCCCTAATTACAAGCCCGCAGTTTATAAAGTAACAGTGTTATACCCTCTTGACATAAATATTTAAAAAGTTCAGTCCCTAAGGTAACTATTTATGTTTTTTTTTTATTGTATTTTTTTTTTTTAATTACAAAAAAAAAATAAAAATTGGGGAGTGTGGGAGGTAATGAGTTAATTTATTGTGTAAATGTAATGTTTGTATATGTAAAATGCTTTTAGGGTGTAGTTTACTATTTGGCCACAAGATGGCCACAGAGTGTTTGTTTACATGCGACCTGTAAGCGTCTGGAAGGACGCTTACAGGAAGCAGTAGGAGGCTGGGAGACTCACAATGATCTCGCTGTTTCTGAAAGAAGCAGCAGATCATTGCGGGGGCTAGATCAACGAACGGGAATGGATTTTCCCGTTCATTGATCTCCGGGCGAGCGGGCGGCGGCGTGCACGAGCGGCGGGTGCGCGCGCACGAGCGGCGGGAGCGCGGACAGCGGCGGTAGCGCGGAAGGTACGGATTTCTCCGTACCTGTTTTTTTAGGGGGGAAAAAAGGGACGTAGAAATTCGTACCGCTGGGGCTAAAGTGGTTAAAGGGGCAATTCTGTTTCTTCAACACCCAATGAACACTCCATTCAGATCTATTTGTTGCTATTTTCTTCATATTGTTTCAGGATTTTCACATCTTTCTGATTTCTTCTTCCACTGATCTTCTCCGTGTTTTTTCGATGCTGACCCCTTCTTTCTGATCCCTGTGGATTCCATTTTAGGGCTCTTCTTTCTATAGATTTCCCTTTCTGACTGTACGGCCTATCCAACCCCACTTCCTTTTCCTTAACTGAATTTTTATTGGTAGTTGGTTAGTGTTTTTTCCACAGTTCATTTTTCACTTAGTCCGACCATTTAATAAACATACCGGTACGTCTCCATTGGCAACTGTTTACAAGAATCTGGTTTGTCATGGTAATGGGCTATGTGACCTTCCAAGTTTCACTTGGGTATAAAAGTACTGCTTTCACATTAGTATTAAAAATGCAAGCTTTTGGATTTTCTTAAATGTTTTTATTTCTCCAGATAGGGTACAACTGGATAAATATTCAGTTTGCTCTGTTTATTTGATTTTTCACATCATCTTTTGCACCACCATCTCTAGTAACAATACTTCCCAAATAGATTAACGACTCCACCAGTCCTAGATAGGTTATCAACATCTTCCACTGTGTTTTGCAGAGTAGGTAGTCTGGTCACTAACCATCCTTCAGAGGAGCTCTGACTATAGTCATATGTCCATTGTAGACTAGGGCTAATTTAGGGGCAACCCAATTGACTTATCTGTAAGTCTTTTGAGATGTGGGAGAAAATGGAAGGCCCAGAGGAAACCCACGCAGACACGAGGAGAACATACAAACTACTTTCAGATAGTGCCCTGCCTGGGATTTGAACTAGGCATGGTAGTAATGCAAAGTGAGAATGCTATCCTCTACGTCACCATAAAGAGTAGAGAAACCGAGAGCCCAATATAGTGTAGTATGTTAAGCATAAATGAAGTAAAGGTTATCGTGAGAAAATTATACTCACAAACATGGGTTACCACACAGGCAACCACTGTATAGGCAGGTGAGGAGATTAGACCTGTCCTCACTCAGGGATAAGAAGTCGCTCTCTGTAGATGCGAAAGGGGGTAGATCACCCCTCCACCAGGGGTGGACACGGTATAGCAGTAGGAGAACAGAGGCGCCAGCAGGATAAAAGTGGATAAAAACTTTAAAATTTGCTGGGAGGAAGTGGTGGACTTACCTCCATAAAGCAGACACGAAAGACTGTCTGAATAGTAGCCACATTTATTAATTAGTACCCCAAAACAGTGCAACGCGTTTCGCAGGCCCAGCCCGCTTCATCAGGCAATAAAAATGGGGACAAGACTGTAGACAAGAGACAGTACATTATGCTATAGTAAATTCTGCAAATTTGCATATTAATATATTGCATATCATAAAGCATACCATATGAAATAAATAGCTTCGTGGAGATGGCATAAAAGAGTTGGGTGTGCAAGTAGACAATAGGGGGTAGAGGCTATGGTGCTCGTGATAGTAATGGGCTATGGGGTGTTATTTTACACAGATTTGCAATGAGTGGTATTGGTAATGGAAAAGGGTATATGTCAGCAAGAGTAATGGGTAATAGAGCATTGAGAAGAGAACAGGGGGCCAGAAATACAGGGTAAAGTGTGCAAATAAAATAACATAAAGAACTCACCAGAATTTCAGCAATAGCAGGTGTAGCGCCTCAGTGAAGTGGTGAGGACGCTCAGCTCCTTATATATACAGGTTCTTGCTAAAAGGGCCAATTAGATGTATGGGAGGTATTTGGTGGGCGGGGTTAGGGTGAGTGTGCGAGCAGCCAATGGGCTCTCGCCACCTGTGTTCAGTGAATTGGGTTTTTGGGAAGGGTGGGTGGGGTTAGGGCGGGCTTGTGAGTAGCCAATGGGCTCTCGCCACCTGTGTTCGGTGTATTGGGTAGTTGGGGGGCGGATACAGGTATCATGGTTACCAAATGTGCAGCTGAATAGTGTACTATCTGAATAGAGTACTGGTTAAGGGCACTGCCTTTGACATGGGAGACCAGGGTTCAAATCCCGGCCGGGGCATTATCTACTCATTGGTGTTTGGATGCTGTAAATGGGCAAAAGAATAAATTAAGTAAAAAAGAATATGCAAAGGTCTTTTTCAAGATTTAAATAAATATAATGATTCGATCCAGTGGGAATAAAATTAGTATATTTGACAGAGGGATGGATGTGTAAAAGTATTTAGCTGCCATCTAGTGGACCAAAAAGTTATGACCCGGTCCTAAGACACAAGCATCAATAGACATGTAAGAGCAACATAAAAATTAATAGAATAAATAGACATGTAAAAGCACCATAAAAATTAATAGAAACATAAATATAATATAAAAAATAACCAAATATGGATCAACTTAGTAGTCCTGGACAATTGTAGCAACTGGTAAAAAAGCACATAACAATCAAACCAAATTACACTTTTTGACATAAAAATATGTAGAATAATAATCAAGCCAGAGGTGTAGTTGTAAAAATGGACGGTTACACTAAAACTTATTGGGACAAATAAAATAAAATACAATAAATAAAAAGTTATGAAACAAGACAAAAAAAGGGTAAACGAGAGCGGCCAAGATAAAAGAAAAACGGTACAGGAGGTATTTTAGTAAATTTTTTCCAGAACTTCATTCAGACCCTCAGGGCTGAGGGTTCTTATAGTTTGTATCCAGAACATTTCAAATTTTTTTTAGTTTTTCGAATGCGTTTGACGAACTTGCATCAATTGAGTCAATTAGTGTAATGTTGAAGAATTGTGGGTTATTGGCGTGGTGAGTGCAGAAGTGCCGTGATACGCTGTGAAGGGGGAATTTTTTTAGTGATGTTTCCTTTGTGTTGTCCGATTCTGCTGCGGGCCAACTGTGTAGTCCTCCCCACGTACTGGAGTCGACAGGGACATGAAATGAGGTAGATGACAAATTTAGATTCGCAGGTGAGGTGTTTTTTTATGGGATATTGAATACCGGTACTGGAGGACACAAAGAATGTGCAGGTGTTGATGAATTGACAGGCTGTGCAACGGTTTTTGTTGCAAGGGAAACAACCAGGCTCCTGTGTTTGAAGGGTGGTGGGTTGGTTTGGTATACGTAATTTGCTTGGCGCTAAGAGATTGCGGAGATTTGGTGCTCTCCTATATGTAATTGATGGTGTTGTGGGTAGTATAGGTCGTAGATAGGGGTCTTGCATAAGGATGTCCCATCGTTTTTTTAGGATATTGCGGATGGACAGATGTTGGGCATTGTAACGAGTGATGAATCTGGGGGGGCATGTAGTATTAGTAGGTTGTTTGGTAGTGGTATGAGGGTTGGGATGTTTGGCTCTGTATCTTGCATCTTTGATCAGTTTTTTGGGGTAATGGCGGTCTGTGAATTTTTTGGTAAGGATCTCTGATTGAATGTCAAATTGTGATTGGTCCGTGCAGTTCCTATGTATTCTTCTGTATTGACTGTAGGGGGTGTTAGTAATCCAAGGGTGGTGGTGAAAGCTATTGAAATGTATGTAGTTGTTGGCATCGACTGGTTTGAAGTATGTTTTTGTCATAATGTGATTCTATTCTATGTATAAAGTGAGATCAAGGAATTCAATGGAGGAAATGTGGTGGTGGTGTGTGAATTGGAGTCCTGCTGTATTAGAGTTGAGGTAACTGACAAAATGTGGAATGCGTGAAGCGTCGCCTTTCCAGATGAAGATTAGGTCGTCAATATACCGCTTGTATAGTACTATGTTGTCGGAAAACGGATGATGTGTGGATAGTTTAAGTACTTCCAGGAGCCCCATTGTAAGATTGGCATACGAGGGGGCGAACGAGCTCCCCATCACGGTCCCACTCGTCTGATGGTAAATTTTATCATTAAATGTGAATATGTTGTTTTTTAAGATGAATTCTGCACATTGCAGAAGGAAGGTTTGTTGTGTAGGTGGCATGGAAGGGTTGGTGGCTAAATAATATTGTAAGGCTTGAAGACCGAAGGAATGGGGGATATTGGTATAGAGGGAAGTGACATCGCATGTTAGCCAGACATAATCTGGCTGCCAAGCGATGCCACGTAGGAGTAGTATGAGCTGTTGTGAATCCTTGAGGAAGGAGGGCAGGGACTGTACGTGTGGCTGTAGGTGTTGGTCCAGGAATCTGGAAAGGTTGCAGGTGATGGAGTTGATACCTGATATAATGGGTCTACCGGGCGGTTTTTGTAAACTTTTATGTATTTTTGGTAAATAGTAGAAGATGGGGGTAATCGGTTGAGCGTTGATAATAAAATTTCTTTCATTTTTGGTGATGATGTTAGACAGGAAGGCATTATTGATAAGGGTTTTTAATGTAATATTTAGAGAGGGAGTTGGATCTGTAGTCAAGGTTTCGTAATGTTTGGGATTGTCGAGGAGCCTGGCTGCTTCCTCTAGGTAGTCTGCGTGATTGAGTATGACAATGCCCCCCCCTTTATCTGCAGGTTTAATAATCAGGTTATGGTTTTTTTGTAGATTTTTGAGGGCGTGGGATTCACGTGGATTAAGGTTGGATTTGGCGGTGGGTAGGTCGTCCTGTAGCGTTTGTAGGTCTTTAAGAACTAAAGAGTAGAAGGTTTCAATGTAGCAGCCCTTAGAGGCTGCTGGGTAAAAGCGGGATCTCCCTTTTAACTGAGTAGTAATGTATTTTTCTGCGCTAATTTCAGGATGAGAAATGGTAACATTGGGTAGGGTGTCATTGTTGGTGATGATAAGCGAGGTTAGGGCATTATCTTCAGTGGGTTTGAGGTTTTTGATGGCAAAATGTCTTTTGAGTGTTAGTTTGCGGATATAACTATTGAGATCTGAGAAAAGTTCGAATGTATTGACTTGATTAGTTGGGCAAAAGGATAGGCCTTTTTCTAAGAGAGTAGACTCATGGGTGCTAAGAATGTGGTCTGATAAATTGAAAATGCATCTGCTAGCGTTTGTGGGGGGTGGGGTTGTGATTATGGTTTGTTTCTTTTTCCTTTTCCCTCTACTTCCTCTTTTTCTATGTCTGGTAGTGGTCGTTTGGATTTGTTGGTGAGTTGGAAAAGTACTATCTCTGATCGCGGGCTTGGTAATTGGGTAGAGAGAATGTTTTGTGATAGTGCTGAGGGAAGTTCTAAAAAAGAGGGGGAAAGGGTGTGGTTAGCTGATTCACTGCCGGAGGTGGGGTTGTCATTAGTCATTTGAAAAAAGGTTTTTATATCAGTTTGGAGTTTGTGTGAGTTGGTGGTAGTATTGACCTGGGGTGGATTGGGGTTTTGATTGGTAGGGGATAGTGGGGTGGGGTGTATTGTAAAGTCTAAAGAGTCGGGGTCCGAGTGGCAGATGCTAATCTGGGATGCTTGGGCAGGTGAATCAACGGTGGTTGTAACAGGTATAGTGGGAGTGGTATTTGAATTGGTGATGTTAGTGTTCTGAGTGGTTTTGAGCAATGTTGCCGGGGGGCCATTGGGTATAAAGTTGAATTGGATAGAGGTCTGGTCTTTGTTGTTTTTTTTGCCGGCCCCAGTACGGGGGGTAGAGGTGATAGATGTTTTCTTGTTGGTTTTAGTGCGTTGGGTTTTTGGAGTTGCTGTGGGGTTTTTTGTGAGATCAAAACTGTTTGGGGGAGGGGCCATGCCCATGAAGGGAGTGGGCTTGGGTACGGTGTTGGGGTGTGGTAGGGGAACAGTGTGTGAGGCTGGAGGTGTATGCAAAGGTGGTGGGGGAAGTGCTAAGGATGGTGTTGGTGCCTTTGGTGTGGGGAGTAGAATGGGAGGTGGTGGGAAGGGTGGGAACCTATATGTGGGTGGGGGAATATTGAGACTCATAAGTGGGGGCGGTGGTGGAGGTGGATGATTGGGGCCCGTAGGCTGCGCAGCGGGGATGGGACGTGGCTTGCGTTCCCTCTCCCGATGCTCAGCATACGCTAGACGGTCCCTGTTCAGTTTTTTAAGTTTTGACTCTATGGTGTCAAGTTCGAAGCGTTTAACTCTAGAAGTGAGATTTGACATAAGAGGGTGATATTTGTCACTATTTTTATGGTTAAGTAGGAATTCCCTACATTCATTTATGATGGGCTGCAATTCACTGATTAAGGTTTTTCTTTTAGCTATGATCCTCTCCATCATACCAGCAGTGCAGACTTCAAGGTAAATGTACCAATCTGCACTGAAGGTAAGATCCTTAGGGAAGGCCGTGAGAGTTTTAATTCGTATCCCATCGGGTGAGATCTTTTCATCAATGTATGTCTGCTGCATGGCAATGTCTGCTAGGTGGAAGAACTCATCTTTGAGTGCAGATTCCAGTTTCTGGAAGACGGGTTTGAGGTCGACAAATGGGGCTGGAGGTGTACTGTCGATTTGGCTGGTGTCTGGTTCGGCGGGGATAGCCGGAGTTCGTTTAAACTGGGCCAGCAGATCATCTCGGTGGACGGATCTGTCCTCGATGAAATTCATGATCAGGCTGCTATCGGCGTGTTTGTTCGCTTGTTCTGTAGTAGAACCGGCCAAGCAAGGCTTGTAGAGAGATAAAGAGTAGAGAAACCGAGAGCCCAATATAGTGTAGTATGTTAAGCATAAATGAAGTAAAGGTTATCGTGAGAAAATTATACTCACAAACATGGGTTACCACACAGGCAACCACTGTATAGGCAGGTGAGGAGATTAGACCTGTCCTCACTCAGGGATAAGAAGTCGCTCTCTGTAGATGCGAAAGGGGGTAGATCACCCCTCCACCAGGGGTGGACACGGTATAGCAGTAGGAGAACAGAGGCGCCAGCAGGATAAAAGTGGATAAAAACTTTAAAATTTGCTGGGAGGAAGTGGTGGACTTACCTCCATAAAGCAGACACGAAAGACTGTCTGAATAGTAGCCACATTTATTAATTAGTACCCCAAAACAGTGCAACGCGTTTCGCAGGCCCAGCCCGCTTCATCAGGCAATAAAAATGGGGACAAGACTGTAGACAAGAGACAGTACATTATGCTATAGTAAATTCTGCAAATTTGCATATTAATATATTGCATATCATAAAGCATACCATATGAAATAAATAGCTTCGTGGAGATGGCATAAAAGAGTTGGGTGTGCAAGTAGACAATAGGGGGTAGAGGCTATGGTGCTCGTGATAGTAATGGGCTATGGGGTGTTATTTTACACAGATTTGCAATGAGTGGTATTGGTAATGGAAAAGGGTATATGTCAGCAAGAGTAATGGGTAATAGAGCATTGAGAAGAGAACAGGGGGCCAGAAATACAGGGTAAAGTGTGCAAATAAAATAACATAAAGAACTCACCAGAATTTCAGCAATAGCAGGTGTAGCGCCTCAGTGAAGTGGTGAGGACGCTCAGCTCCTTATATATACAGGTTCTTGCTAAAAGGGCCAATTAGATGTATGGGAGGTATTTGGTGGGCGGGGTTAGGGTGAGTGTGCGAGCAGCCAATGGGCTCTCGCCACCTGTGTTCAGTGAATTGGGTTTTTGGGAAGGGTGGGTGGGGTTAGGGCGGGCTTGTGAGTAGCCAATGGGCTCTCGCCACCTGTGTTCGGTGTATTGGGTAGTTGGGGGGCGGATACAGGTATCATGGTTACCAAATGTGCAGCTGAATAGTGTACTATCTGAATAGAGTACTGGTTAAGGGCACTGCCTTTGACATGGGAGACCAGGGTTCAAATCCCGGCCGGGGCATTATCTACTCATTGGTGTTTGGATGCTGTAAATGGGCAAAAGAATAAATTAAGTAAAAAAGAATATGCAAAGGTCTTTTTCAAGATTTAAATAAATATAATGATTCGATCCAGTGGGAATAAAATTAGTATATTTGACAGAGGGATGGATGTGTAAAAGTATTTAGCTGCCATCTAGTGGACCAAAAAGTTATGACCCGGTCCTAAGACACAAGCATCAATAGACATGTAAGAGCAACATAAAAATTAATAGAATAAATAGACATGTAAAAGCACCATAAAAATTAATAGAAACATAAATATAATATAAAAAATAACCAAATATGGATCAACTTAGTAGTCCTGGACAATTGTAGCAACTGGTAAAAAAGCACATAACAATCAAACCAAATTACACTTTTTGACATAAAAATATGTAGAATAATAATCAAGCCAGAGGTGTAGTTGTAAAAATGGACGGTTACACTAAAACTTATTGGGACAAATAAAATAAAATACAATAAATAAAAAGTTATGAAACAAGACAAAAAAAGGGTAAACGAGAGCGGCCAAGATAAAAGAAAAACGGTACAGGAGGTATTTTAGTAAATTTTTTCCAGAACTTCATTCAGACCCTCAGGGCTGAGGGTTCTTATAGTTTGTATCCAGAACATTTCAAATTTTTTTTAGTTTTTCGAATGCGTTTGACGAACTTGCATCAATTGAGTCAATTAGTGTAATGTTGAAGAATTGTGGGTTATTGGCGTGGTGAGTGCAGAAGTGCCGTGATACGCTGTGAAGGGGGAATTTTTTTAGTGATGTTTCTTTTGTGTTGTCCGATTCTGCTGCGGGCCAACTGTGTAGTCCTCCCCACGTACTGGAGTCGACAGGGACATGAAATGAGGTAGATGACAAATTTAGATTCGCAGGTGAGGTGTTTTTTTATGGGATATTGAATACCGGTACTGGAGGACACAAAGAATGTGCAGGTGTTGATGAATTGACAGGCTGTGCAACGGTTTTTGTTGCAAGGGAAACAACCAGGCTCCTGTGTTTGAAGGGTGGTGGGTTGGTTTGGTATACGTAATTTGCTTGGCGCTAAGAGATTGCGGAGATTTGGTGCTCTCCTATATGTAATTGATGGTGTTGTGGGTAGTATAGGTCGTAGATAGGGGTCTTGCATAAGGATGTCCCATCGTTTTTTTAGGATATTGCGGATGGACAGATGTTGGGCATTGTAACGAGTGATGAATCTGGGGGGGCATGTAGTATTAGTAGGTTGTTTGGTAGTGGTATGAGGGTTGGGATGTTTGGCTCTGTATCTTGCATCTTTGATCAGTTTTTTTGGCTAATGGCGGTCTGTGAATTTTTTGGTAAGGATCTCTGATTGAATGTCAAATTGTGATTGGTCCGTGCAGTTCCTATGTATTCTTCTGTATTGACTGTAGGGGGTGTTAGTAATCCAAGGGTGGTGGTGAAAGCTATTGAAATGTATGTAGTTGTTGGCATCGACTGGTTTGAAGTATGTTTTTGTCATAATGTGATTCTATTCTATGTATAAAGTGAGATCAAGGAATTCAATGGAGGAAATGTGGTGGTGGTGTGTGAATTGGAGTCCTGCTGTATTAGAGTTGAGGTAACTGACAAAATGTGGAATGCGTGAAGCGTCGCCTTTCCAGATGAAGATTAGGTCGTCAATATACCGCTTGTATAGTACTATGTTGTCGGAAAACGGATGATGTGTGGATAGTTTACACCTCACCTCTACCCCCCGTACTGGGGCCGGCAAAAAAAACAACAAAGACCAGACCTCTATCCAATTCAACTTTATACCCAATGGCCCCCCGGCAACATTGCTCAAAACCACTCAGAACACTAACATCACCAATTCAAATACCACTCCCACTATACCTGTTACAACCACCGTTGATTCACCTGCCCAAGCATCCCAGATTAGCATCTGCCACTCGGACCCCGACTCTTTAGACTTTACAATACACCCCACCCCACTATCCCCTACCAATCAAAACCCCAATCCACCCCAGGTCAATACTACCACCAACTCACACAAACTCCAAACTGATATAAAAACCTTTTTTCAAATGACTAATGACAACCCCACCTCCGGCAGTGAATCAGCTAACCACACCCTTTCCCCCTCTTTTTTAGAACTTCCCTCAGCACCAGTGGTGCTCAGCAGAGCTCGAATATTCGAGTAGCTCGAATATTCGAGCTCTTTTTCAGCTATTCGAGCTCGGTATTCGAGCTCCGAATAGCTGGAGCTATTCGAATGGGCTATCCGAGTACACTCGAATAGCCCATTCACTATTCGAGCTATTCGAGCAACCCGGCGCTATTCGAGCTCGGTACCGAGCTCGAATAGCGTCATAGCCCAGATTGATGTCCTTAGAGCCAATCAGAGGGCTCCCAGGCCCTCTGACGGCAGCCAATCACAGAGGGGGACCCTGGCCAGCCCCTACCCTATAAATAGCGGCCGCCATGTTCCGTTTCTCCATGCTTGCCTGAGACTTGTACAGAGAGAGAGTTGCTCCTTTGTGCTTTGGCTTAGCAAGTGCTCTATTGTGATCATTTACCTAGCGTTTTTGCTCACCTACACCTGCCATATACACCTATATTGTTGTTAGTTAGATAGACATTGTATTTGAGTTAGTAGCTTGTGTGTTACATTAGAGACAGGCAGCTGCTGCAAGCTTACAGGTTTAGGCCTCAGGGGGGCCTTGCCTCTGTGGGCAGCTGTCCTCTGTTTATTTCTCTCATCTATACCAGTATTTCTGCTGTCCTTTACTAATAGTATTGTAGTTATACTGTACTAGGAGTAGGACACTCACTGACTGTCACTGTTTATAGGCTACTAGCTAGCTCCTGCGTGTGTGCACTCACTCACTGTCTGTGTGTACACACACTCTATTTCCTTCTGATTACTGATAGATTATTGTTAGTTAGTTGTACTTACTTATTACTACTTACTCTTACTGTACCCGTAGGGACACTCACTGTCACTGTTCATATAGGCTACTAGCTCCTGCGTGTGCGCACTGCACTCACTGTCTGAGTGTACACACACAACACACACTCTATTTCCTTCTGATCGCTGATTGATTATCGTAATTAGTTAGTTCTACTTACTGTTACTACTTACTCTTACTGTACTAGGAGTCTAGGACACTCAGTCACTGTGTTCATAGGCTACTAGCTCCTGCGTGCGTGCACTCACTGTCTGAGTGTACACACACCCACACTCCATTTCCTTCTGATCGCTGATTGATTATCGTAATTAGTTAGTTGTACTTACTGTTACTACTTACTCTTACTGTACTAGGAGTCTAGGACACTCAGTCACTGTCCATAGGCTACTAGCTCCTGCGTGCGTGCACTCACTGTCTGAGTGTACACACACCACCCACACTCTATTTCCTTCTGATCGCTGATTGATTATTGTAATTAGTTAGTTCTACTTACTGTTACTACTTACTCTTACTGTACTAGGAGTCTAGGACACTCAGTCACTGTGTTCATAGGCTACTAGCTCCTGCGTGCGTGCACTCACTGTCTGAGTGTACACACACCCACACTCCATTTCCTTCTGATCGCTGATTGATTATTGTAATTAGTTAGTTCTACTTACTGTTACTACTTACTCTTACTGTACTAGGAGTCTAGGACACTCAGTCACTGTGTTCATAGGCTACTAGCTCCTGCGTGCGTGCACTCACTGTCTGAGTGTACACACACCCACACTCCATTTCCTTCTGATCGCTGATTGATTATCGTAATTAGTTAGTTGTACTTACTGTTACTACTTACTCTTACTGTACTAGGAGTCTAGGACACTCAGTCACTGTCCATAGGCTACTAGCTCCTGCGTGCGTGCACTCACTGTCTGAGTGTACACACACCCACACTCCATTTCCTTCTGATCGCTGATTGATTATTGTAATTAGTTAGTTCTACTTACTGTTACTACTTACTCTTACTGTACTAGGAGTCTAGGACACTCAGTCACTGTGTTCATAGGCTACTAGCTCCTGCGTGCGTGCACTCACTGTCTGAGTGTACACACACCCACACTCCATTTCCTTCTGATCGCTGATTGATTATTGTAATTAGTTAGTTCTACTTACTGTTACTACTTACTCTTACTGTACTAGGAGTCTAGGACACTCAGTCACTGTCCATAGGCTACTAGCTCCTGCGTGCGGTCACTCACTGTCTGAGTGTACACACACCACCCACACTCCATTTCCTTCTGATCGCTGATTGATTATTGTAATTAGTTAGTTCTACTTACTGTTACTACTTACTCTTACTGTACTAGGAGTCTAGGACACTCAGTCACTGTGTTCATAGGCTACTAGCTCCTGCGTGCGTGCACTCACTGTCTGAGTGTACACACACCGACACTCCATTTCCTTCTGATCGCTGATTGATTATCGTAATTAGTTAGTTGTACTTACTGTTACTACTTACTCTTACTGTACTAGGAGTCTAGGACACTCAGTCACTGTCCATAGGCTACTAGCTCCTGCGTGCGTGCACTCACTGTCTGAGTGTACACACACCACCCACACTCTATTTCCTTCTGATCGCTGATTGATTATTGTAATTAGTTAGTTCTACTTACTGTTACTACTTACTCTTACTGTACTAGGAGTCTAGGACACTCAG
The DNA here is from genome assembly GCF_040937935.1 of Hyperolius riggenbachi. Taxonomy (NCBI): domain Eukaryota; kingdom Metazoa; phylum Chordata; class Amphibia; order Anura; family Hyperoliidae; genus Hyperolius; species Hyperolius riggenbachi. The sequence continues at coordinate 217,491,021 of NC_090649.1, read as the reverse complement.
TCACTGTGTTCATAGGCTACTAGCTCCTGCGTGCGTGCACTCACTGTCTGAGTGTACACACACCCACACTCCATTTCCTTCTGATCGCTGATTGATTATTGTAATTAGTTAGTTCTACTTACTGTTACTACTTACTCTTACTGTACTAGGAGTCTAGGACACTCAGTCACTGTGTTCATAGGCTACTAGCTCCTGCGTGCGTGCACTCACTGTCTGAGTGTACACACACCGACACTCCATTTCCTTCTGATCGCTGATTGATTATCGTAATTAGTTAGTTGTACTTACTGTTACTACTTACTCTTACTGTACTAGGAGTCTAGGACACTCAGTCACTGTCCATAGGCTACTAGCTCCTGCGTGCGTGCACTCACTGTCTGAGTGTACACACACCACCCACACTCTATTTCCTTCTGATCGCTGATTGATTATTGTAATTAGTTAGTTCTACTTACTGTTACTACTTACTCTTACTGTACTAGGAGTCTAGGACACTCAGTCACTGTGTTCATAGGCTACTAGCTCCTGCGTGCGTGCACTCACTGTCTGAGTGTACACACACCCACACTCCATTTCCTTCTGATCGCTGATTGATTATTGTAATTAGTTAGTTCTACTTACTGTTACTACTTACTCTTACTGTACTAGGAGTCTAGGACACTCAGTCACTGTGTTCATAGGCTACTAGCTCCTGCGTGCGTGCACTCACTGTCTGAGTGTACACACACTAAATTTACTTGTGATTACTACTGATTATTGTAACTGCTAGTTGTACTTCCTGACTGTTACTACTTACTTACTGTACTAGGGGACACTCACTCAGTCACCTCACCAACCAACCCACTCCATTAAAGTACCCCACTTTTCACCCGCCCTTTTACAAAACTTTTGTCTATACGCCCAAAACATTTAAGATGTCTGGAAGTGGCAGCCAGCGCGGTTTGGGCAAGGGGAAGGGCAGCAAGGGAATCAGGAGGAGAGGGAGCAGCATTGTGGCAAGCCGCGGCCGCGGGCGCGCCACCATGCACAGTTCCGCAGCAGCAGCAGCAGCGTCAGTGGCTAACATTCCTCCCATAGCCACTGGCCGTGGACGCCTTGGGCGCCGCCCAGCAGGAGCATCTGCAACTCACGCTGCAGAGACACAGCAGCAGCAGTGTGTAGCACCTGCTCCCATTTTCCTCCAGCCGGGTCGGAAACGTCCCATTGAGGAAAAGGATGCAGACACTGTGGTGCAACTCATGACGGAGGATGAGCAGCCCGCCATCAGCTCTGCATCCGAGGCCTCCACCCTCACCACCACCACCACCCCTGTTCGCAGCAGCCGCCCAGCAGGGTCTGGGGAGGAGGCCAGTTCACCGTCACTCGCCGACCTGTCATTCAGCAGTCTTTTGACCCCAGGCATCATGAGTAAATTGTCTGCTGTTGTTGGCGATCTTGAGGAGGAGATGCTGATGGGCACTTTGGGGGATGAGGGATTGGACAGCAAGACTGTGGCGACAGTCAAGCAGCCCATCCATGCATCAGGAGAGGAGTTTGGGGGGTCCTCATCCCAGCAGGACATGTTTCAGGAGGGGGAGGATGATGATGACCCGGTGACAGACAGAGACTGGGTGCCACCACCTCCAGGGGATGTCGTCCTCAGCAGCTCTGAGGAGGAGGAGGAGGATGCGCTTGTGGGCCTTGCAAGGAGGCGCATCATTGCAAGCATTGGCAGCGTCCCACAGCCTGCTGGTGTCTCAGGCTCAGCAGCAGCAGCATCAGCCAGTACCACCCCCAGCCGCACCCAAGCCCCTCCCCCAACCACCACAGGGAGACAGGCAGCAGCGCTTCCATGCCGTAGGGGGAAGTTTCTGTCACCAATCTGGCGGTTTTTCACCATGCCCACTGTGTACAGCAAGTACGCCACTTGCAACCACTGTCAGCGGAAGTTGAGCAGAGGTGCAGACCCCTTAAAGTTCAGCACCAGCTCGCTCATCAACCACCTTGCGGCTAAACATTTCCACCAGCATGAGGAGTTCCAGAGGCTGAAGGCATCTGCTGCTGGCAGTGGCACCACACCCATCACGGCACAGCCTTCAGCAGCAGCAGCAGCAACAGCAGCCACCCACCCTCCTGCTCCTCCAGCAGCACCAGCAGGAGTGCGGAAACGCACTGCTCCTCCCCCCTCTGCAACTCCTGCCGCCGACACTGAGGCCTGTTCTGGCAGCCAGTCCTCAGTGGCCTCCTCTGCTGTGTCTGCTGATTCCCGTGTCAGCAAAAGGCCACGCCAGAGCCTTTTGAGCGAGTCCTTCCAGGGGGTGGTTAGGGCTCTGCCTCCCAGCAGCCGTCGCGTGCGGCAGCTGAACGGCTTGCTGGCACGGGCCATGTGCTCCCAACTCCTGCCGTACACGCTCGTGCAGGAGGGGAGCGACATTCGTGCGCTGCTTGCTTGCGCAGCCCCAGATTGGCAGCTCCCCAGCAGACACTTTTTCTCCCGCAAGGCCATTCCTGCACTGCACCGCTTTGTGATGGCCAATGTGGAGCGAGGGCTGGAGCACGCGGTTGGTGAAAGGGTCCACGTCACCATGGACTCCTGGAGCAGCCGCTTCGGGACAGGCCGCTACCTGTCCTTCACTGTCCACTGGGTCAGCTTGGTGGAAGGGGGTGAGGATGGGAGAGCAGCAGCGGGCACAGCAGCAGCAGCAACACAGTGGGTGGTGCCACCCCGCAGGCTCAGGGGAACTGCAGCAGGTTCCTCCGATCCTCTGCCATCCTCCGGCACACCTGGCCAAACCCCCCGCCTCAGCAGCAGCGTGAAGGCCCGCCACTGCCAAGCGCTGCTGCACTTGGTCAGCCTTGGGAAGACCAAGCTGACGGCAACCCATGTGTTGGCCAAACTCCAGGAGCAGGAGAGGATTTGGCTGACCCCCAGAGGCCTCAGAGTCGGAGAGGTGGTGGCCGACAATGGGGCCAATCTGGTTGCCGCAATAGACAGGGGAAACCTGACCCACATCCCCTGTCTTGCCCACGTGCTGAACCTGGTGGTGCAGAAGTTCCTGCGCACCTACCAGGGGATGGGCGAACTGCTGGAAACGGCAAGGAATGTTGTGCGTCACTTCCGGCGTTCGGCTGCAGCCTGTGCGAGCCTGGAAGACGTGCAAAAGGAGCTGGATCTGCCACGCCATCGGCTGATCCTTGACGTTCCGACTCGCTGGAACTCCACCCTGGCGATGTTGGAGCGTCTGGTTGAACAGAGGCGCGCTGTCAAAGAGTACCTTGCCCTGGCCACTGTTTCCGCAGCTCTGAGAAGGGACAAGACCAGCAACTACCCGTCCATCGTCCCCGATGATGACTGGAGGCACATGCAGCAGGTGTGCTTAGTGCTGGCTCCCTTCCTGCAGGCCACAAACATGGTGAGCAGGGACCATGCTATGGTCTGCGAGTGGGTGCCCCTGGTTTCTCTGCTGAACAGGGCCCTCGATGCTTTGCTGGAACAGGGAGCGGCAGCCTTGGACCAGCAGGAGCGGCAACCAGCTGCGCAGTCCACCTCTGAGGGGGAGGAGGAGGAGGACTTGGTGGAGGTCCCTGACCTGGCTGCTGATGAGGGGGATCAGCACAGCGCAGCTGAGTTGGTGCGGGGGTGGAGAGAGGATGAGGCGGCAGAGGAGGAGGATGAGGACAGCACTGACGTCGATGTGCCAGCAGACGTGGCCCGCCTCTTCCCAATGGCAGCGCACATGCTGACGTGCCTGCGCAGGGACCCCAGGGTGATCCAGATGAAGCAGAGGGAGGACATCTGGATCAGCATGATGTTGGACCCACGCCTCAAGGGGAAGTTGAGCCAGTTCCTGCCGCCTGCAGGAGGAGACCCAGCGCAACAAATAAGGAGCTTGCAGCAGGCCCTTGTTGAGCGCTTGGAGGAAGCCTTCCCCCAGCCTTCCATCCCCACTGTCCAGCAGCCAGCACAGAGGCAGCAGCAGGTGCCTGCATCCAGCAGCAGCAAGCGCCCCACAGACCTGCTGTCTCTCAGCCACGAGCTCTACAGGACTGTAGAGGCTCCGGCAGCAGTGACTAGAGAGGAGATGCATGCAGCAGCATCCTCCTCCGGTCACAGCCAGCGCCTGACCCGCATGGTGGCTGACTACATGGGGTCGTACAGCGGGCTTGACAGCGATGCCCCTGTTGATCCCATGGAGTATTGGGTCAAGCGCATGGAGATCTGGAGCGAGCTGGCGCAGTACGCCCTGGAAGTGCTGTCCTGCCCCCCTTCCAGCGTGCTGTCCGAGCGCTGCTTCAGTGCAGCAGGTGGCGTGGTCACCGAGAAACGCTCACGTCTGTCTCACAAGTCTGTTGACAGACTGACGTTTCTCAAGATGAACCAGGCGTGGGTGGAAGGCGAGTTCCTGGCCCCTGTTGTCGGCGAGAGGGGGACATGAACTGGCTGCCGGAACCATCGTTAATGTGCCTTACCACCCTTTACCACCTCCTGGCTCCTGCTCACTAAGCCAGCCTGGTTCACTTTGACTATTACGTCGCCTGCAGCCACACATTTTACACCTACAGTGGGCTGCTGTGTACTGCCCTTCTGCTGTCTGTCTGTGTTTCCCACTGCCAGCGTACACAGAATTACCTTCTTCTGCTGCCACTCTGCCACCAGCTATTACGTCAAACAATAGCTATATTGGTTGCAAAACCAAAAACCAAACAAACCATTAAAAAAAAAAAAAAAAGGTTTAATTTTTCTGAGGTGCCCGGGTTGAAAACTGTGTTGTCCCAGTTGTGTATTGGACACAATGTGGGCTGCACGACCGCTGTCTGGGACCTCCTGTTGTGTTTATTTACAGCCCTGGTATCACCGCTAGGTACCAGGGCTATTATGTCACGCTGCCTACCTGCTGCCACACTCACACTGCTCCTCCATACCTCCTCCTGCTGCTGCTGCTGCTGCTGTCTGTCTGTGTTTCCCACTGCCAGGGTACACAGATGATTTACCTTCTGCTGCCACTCTGCCACCAGCTATTACGTCAAACAGTAGCTGCTCGCCTACTCCTCCATTCCTCCTCCTGCTGCTGCTGTCTGTCTGTGTTTCCCACTGCCAGGGTACACAGATGATTTACCTTCTGCTGCCACTCTGCCACCAGCTATTACGTCAAACAATAGCTATATTGGTTGCAAAACCAAAAACCAAACAAACCATTAAAAAAAAAAAAAAAGGTTTAATTTTTCTGAGGTGCCCGGGTTGAAAACTGTGTTGTCCCAGTTGTGTATTGGACACAATGTGGGCTGCACGACCGCTGTCTGGGACCTCCTGTTGTGTTTATTTACAGCCCTGGTATCACCGCTAGGTACCAGGGCTATTATGTCACGCTGCCTACCTGCTGCCACACTCACACTGCTCCTCCATACCTCCTCCTGCTGCTGCTGCTGCTGCTGTCTGTCTGTGTTTCCCACTGCCAGGGTACACAGATGATTTACCTTCTGCTGCCACTCTGCCACCAGCTATTACGTCAAACAGTAGCTGCTCGCCTACTCCTCCATTCCTCCTCCTGCTGCTGCTGTCTGTCTGTGTTTCCCACTGCCAGGGTACACAGATGATTTACCTTCTGCTGCCACTCTGCCACCAGCTATTACGTCAAACAATAGCTATATTGGTTGCAAAACCAAAAACCAAACAAACCATTAAAAAAAAAAAAAAAAAGGTTTAATTTTTCTGAGGTGCCCGGGTTGAAAACTGTGTTGTCCCAGTTGTGTATTGGACACAATGTGGGCTGCACGACCGCTGTCTGGGACCTCCTGTTGTGTTTATTTACAGCCCTGGTATCACCGCTAGGTACCAGGGCTATTATGTCACGCTGCCTACCTGCTGCCACACTCACACTGCTCCTCCATACCTCCTCCTGCTGCTGCTGCTGCTGCTGTCTGTCTGTGTTTCCCACTGCCAGGGTACACAGATGATTTACCTTCTGCTGCCACTCTGCCACCAGCTATTACGTCAAACAGTAGCTGCTCGCCTACTCCTCCATTCCTCCTCCTGCTGCTGCTGTCTGTCTGTGTTTCCCACTGCCAGGGTACACAGATGATTTACCTTCTGCTGCCACTCTGCCACCAGCTATTACGTCAAACAATAGCTATATTGGTTGCAAAACCAAAAACCAAACAAACCATTAAAAAAAAAAAAAAAGGTTTAATTTTTCTGAGGTGCCCGGGTTGAAAACTGTGTTGTCCCAGTTGTGTATTGGACACAATGTGGGCTGCACGACCGCTGTCTGGGACCTCCTGTTGTGTTTATTTACAGCCCTGGTATCACCGCTAGGTACCAGGGCTATTATGTCACGGCGAGCTGCCTGCCTCATTGACTGCCTGCTGCCACACACTCATCCTCCTCCTCCTGCTGCTGAATTTACCTCCTGCTGTCTTTGTGTTTCCAGTGCCAGGGAGCACATACAATGGTGCTTCCAACATGCGTGCGCCCACCAGCTATTTGTTACGCTCAAAAATAGCTGCATTTCTTTAAAAAAAAATTGAAAAGAGAAATACGTGAAGAAGAAGAAGACGATATTGAAAAGGAAGGAGAAGATGAAGATGAAGAAGAAGAAGAAGATGAAGAAGAAGATGAAGAAGATGATGAAGAAGAAGATGAAAAAGAAGAAGAAGATGAAGAAGATGAAATAGAAGAAGATGAAGAAGAAGAAGAAGATGAAGAAGATGATGAAGAAGATGAAGAAGATGAAGAAGAAGAAGAAGAAGAAGAAGATGATGATGAAGAAGAAGAAGAAGAAGAAGAAGAAGAAGAAGAAGAAGAAGAAGAAGAAGATGATGAAGAAGAAGAAGAAGAAGAAGAAGAAGAAGAAGAAGAAGAAGAAGAAGAAGAAGAAGAAGAAGAAGAAGAAGAAGAAGAAGAAGAAGAAGAAGAAGAAGAAGAAGAAGAAGAAGAAGAAGAAGAAGAAGAAGAAGAAGAAGAAGAAGAAGAAGAAGAAGAAGAAGAAGAAGAAGAAGAAGAAGAAGAAGAAGAAGAAGAAGAAGAAGAAGAAGAAGAAGAAGAAGAAGAAGAAGAAGAAGAAGAAGAAGAAGAAGAAGAAGAAGAAGAAGAAGAAGAAGAAGAAGAAGAAGAAGAAGAAGAAGAAGAAGAAGAAGAAGATGAAGAAGACAATATAGAAGAAGAAGAAGAAGATATAGAAGAAGAAGAAGAAGATATAGAAGAAGAAGAAGAAGATATAGAAGAAGAAGATCGAGAAGAAGAAGAAGAAAGATAAAGAAGAAGAAGAACAAGTATATACAGTAACACTACTGAACAAAATTAAGGACACAACTTCTCTTTCCACATTTTTTTTTAAAGGAACATCCCCACATAATCACTTGCTGTTGTTACTTGGAAAAAAAGAGGTTTCTTGCATCATTCACCCTCAAAAAAAGTGTTGGAAGGCTATTTAAGGCCAATTCGAATAGTCAGCTCGAATAGTTAGCTCGAATACCGACTCGAATAGTGAGCTCGAAGTCCGAGGTCGAATCGAATAGTAAAAATTATTCGACTCGAATATTCGACTGATCTCGAATAATTTACTATTCGAATTCGACCAAACTCGAATTTTAAAAAGTGGTATTTGAGCATCACTACTCAGCACTATCACAAAACATTCTCTCTACCCAATTACCAAGCCCGCGATCAGAGATAGTACTTTTCCAACTCACCAACAAATCCAAACGACCACTACCAGACATAGAAAAAGAGGAAGTAGAGGGAAAAGGAAAAAGAAACAAACCATAATCACAACCCCACCCCCCACAAACGCTAGCAGATGCATTTTCAATTTATCAGACCACATTCTTAGCACCCATGAGTCTACTCTCTTAGAAAAAGGCCTATCCTTTTGCCCAACTAATCAAGTCAATACATTCGAACTTTTCTCAGATCTCAATAGTTATATCCGCAAACTAACACTCAAAAGACATTTTGCCATCAAAAACCTCAAACCCACTGAAGATAATGCCCTAACCTCGCTTATCATCACCAACAATGACACCCTACCCAATGTTACCATTTCTCATCCTGAAATTAGCGCAGAAAAATACATTACTACTCAGTTAAAAGGGAGATCCCGCTTTTACCCAGCAGCCTCTAAGGGCTGCTACATTGAAACCTTCTACTCTTTAGTTCTTAAAGACCTACAAACGCTACAGGACGACCTACCCACCGCCAAATCCAACCTTAATCCACGTGAATCCCACGCCCTCAAAAATCTACAAAAAAACCATAACCTGATTATTAAACCTGCAGATAAAGGGGGGGGGCATTGTCATACTCAATCACGCAGACTACCTAGAGGAAGCAGCCAGGCTCCTCGACAATCCCAAACATTACGAAACCTTGACTACAGATCCAACTCCCTCTCTAAATATTACATTAAAAACCCTTATCAATAATGCCTTCCTGTCTAACATCATCACCAAAAATGAAAGAAATTTTATTATCAACGCTCAACCGATTACCCCCATCTTCTACTATTTACCAAAAATACATAAAAGTTTACAAAAACCGCCCGGTAGACCCATTATATCAGGTATCAACTCCATCACCTGCAACCTTTCCAGATTCCTGGACCAACACCTACAGCCACACGTACAGTCCCTGCCCTCCTTCCTCAAGGATTCACAACAGCTCATACTACTCCTACGTGGCATCGCTTGGCAGCCAGATTATGTCTGGCTAACATGCAATGTCACTTCCCTCTATACCAATATCCCCCATTCCTTCGGTCTTCAAGCCTTACAATATTATTTAGCCACCAACCCTTCCATGCCACCTACACAACAAACCTTCCTTCTGCAATGTGCAGAATTCATCTTAAAAAACAACATATTCACATTTAATGATAAAATTTACCATCAGACGAGTGGGACCGCGATGGGGAGCTCGTTCGCCCCCTCGTATGCCAATCTTACAATGGGGCTCCTGGAAGTACTTAAACTATCCACACATCATCCGTTTTCCGACAACATAGTACTATACAAGCGGTACATTGACGACCTAATCTTCATCTGGAAAGGCGACGCTTCACGCATTCCACATTTTGTCAGTTACCTCAACTCTAATACAGCAGGACTCCAATTCACACACCACCACCACATTTCCTCCATTGAATTCCTTGATCTCACTTTATACATAGAATCGAATCACATTATGACAAAAACATACTTCAAACCAGTCGATGCCAACAACTACATACATTTCAATAGCTTTCACCACCACCCTTGGATTACTAACACCCCCTACAGTCAATACAGAAGAATACATAGGAACTGCACGGACCAATCACAATTTGACATTCAATCAGAGATCCTTACCAAAAAATTCACAGACCGCCATTACCCCAAAAAACTGATCAAAGATGCAAGATACAGAGCCAAACATCCCAACCCTCATACCACTACCAAACAACCTACTAATACTACATGCCCCCCCAGATTCATCACTCGTTACAATGCCCAACATCTGTCCATCCGCAATATCCTAAAAAAACGATGGGACATCCTTATGCAAGACCCCTATCTACGACCTATACTACCCACAACACCATCAATTACATATAGGAGAGCACCAAATCTCCGCAATCTCTTAGCGCCAAGCAAATTACGTATACCAAACCAACCCACCACCCTTCAAACACAGGAGCCTGGTTGTTTCCCTTGCAACAAAAACCGTTGCACAGCCTGTCAATTCATCAACACCTGCACATTCTTTGTGTCCTCCAGTACCGGTATTCAATATCCCATAAAAAAACACCTCACCTGCGAATCTAAATTTGTCATCTACCTCATTTCATGTCCCTGTCGACTCCAGTACGTGGGGAGGACTACACAGTTGGCCCGCAGCAGAATCGGACAACACAAAAGAAACATCACTAAAAAATTCCCCCTTCACAGCGTATCACGGCACTTCTGCACTCACCACGCCAATAACCCACAATTCTTCAACATTACACTAATTGACTCAATTGATGCAAGTTCGTCAAACGCATTCGAAAAACTAAAAAAATTTGAAATGTTCTGGATACAAACTATAAGAACCCTCAGCCCTGAGGGTCTGAATGAAGTTCTGAAAAAAATTTACTAAAATACCTCCTGTACCGTTTTTCTTTTATCTTGGCCGCTCTCGTTTACTCTTTTTTTGTCTTGTTTCATAACTTTTTATTTATTGTATTTTATTTTATTTGTCCCAATAAGTTTTAGTGTAACCGTCCATTTTTACAACTACACCTCTGGCTTGATTATTATTCTACATATTTTTATGTCAAAAAGTGTAATTTGGTTTGATTGTTATGTGCTTTTTTACCAGTTGCTACAATTGTCCAGGACTACTAAGTTGATCCATATTTGGTTATTTTTTATATTATATTTATGTTTCTATTAATTTTTATGGTGCTTTTACATGTCTATTTATTCTATTAATTTTTATGTTGCTCTTACATGTCTATTGATGCTTGTGTCTTAGGACCGGGTCATAACTTTTTGGTCCACTAGATGGCAGCTAAATACTTTTACACATCCATCCCTCTGTCAAATATACTAATTTTATTCCCACTGGATCGAATCATTATATTTATTTAAATCTTGAAAAAGACCTTTGCATATTCTTTTTTACTTAATTTATTCTTTTGCCCATTTACAGCATCCAAACACCAATGAGTAGATAATGCCCCGGCCGGGATTTGAACCCTGGTCTCCCATGTCAAAGGCAGTGCCCTTAACCAGTACTCTATTCAGATAGTACACTATTCAGCTGCACATTTGGTAACCATGATACCTGTATCCGCCCCCCAACTACCCAATACACCGAACACAGGTGGCGAGAGCCCATTGGCTACTCACAAGCCCGCCCTAACCCCACCCACCCTTCCCAAAAACCCAATTCACTGAACACAGGTGGCGAGAGCCCATTGGCTGCTCGCACACTCACCCTAACCCCGCCCACCAAATACCTCCCATACATCTAATTGGCCCTTTTAGCAAGAACCTGTATATATAAGGAGCTGAGCGTCCTCACCACTTCACTGAGGCGCTACACCTGCTATTGCTGAAATTCTGGTGAGTTCTTTATGTTATTTTATTTGCACACTTTACCCTGTATTTCTGGCCCCCTGTTCTCTTCTCAATGCTCTATTACCCATTACTCTTGCTGACATATACCCTTTTCCATTACCAATACCACTCATTGCAAATCTGTGTAAAATAACACCCCATAGCCCATTACTATCACGAGCACCATAGCCTCTACCCCCTATTGTCTACTTGCACACCCAACTCTTTTATGCCATCTCCACGAAGCTATTTATTTCATATGGTATGCTTTATGGTATGCAATATATTAATATGCAAATTTGCAGAATTTACTATAGCATAATGTACTGTCTCTTGTCTACAGTCTTGTCCCCATTTTTATTGCCTGATGAAGCGGGCTGGGCCTGCGAAACGCGTTGCACTGTTTTGGGGTACTAATTAATAAATGTGGCTACTATTCAGACAGTCTTTCGTGTCTGCTTTATGGAGGTAAGTCCACCACTTCCTCCCAGCAAATTTTAAAGTTTTTATCCACTTTTATCCTGCTGGCGCCTCTGTTCTCCTACTGCTCTACGTCACCATGCTGCTCAAATTCTGCCCTGCACCAGTTCTATTTCATAGTAACTCATTTTCAATCTCGCTGTAGCAGTATTGTTTGTTCTTATTTCTTTTGCTTTGTTAACATGGATACATAGTCGCACAATTTCTGCTTCATTTTGTAACCTTCCCAGTTTTTCTTTCATATCTTCATATCTTTGAGAAAATAGACCGATGTCATCAGGAAATTCTCTATCTCCCAGTGTTTCTATCATGCTCCATTGTATTCCTCTTTTCTGTTCCCTTAGAACTCTTCCACAAGAGGCAAGAGGGCTTTGCAGTAAACCCTTGTAGATACGCTAGACTGAACTTGTCTAAGGTGGTTGGTAATGATTGCCTCTTGCGAGCATGTAGTATGTGTACAGTGGCCCCGATCCATCTGGGTGCATCAATGAGTGACCTGCCCGGAGGATCTTCTTGGTCGAGAGTATTATCCTTCCCAATCACCTCACCTGCTCTGTGACACTCTTCGTGAGCCTCTCCACTACCCCCCATTCCCAGGAATGAACTTCATCCCAATCCATAGCTGATACCTCCTTTCCCCCCGAGAGATCTTTACCTTTTCTTGAATAGATTACAGGGACATCTGTATGGATGATATTATGGTGAAACTCCTCCCACAGTGCGGTGTCATTATTTTTTCCCCATACTACTTTCTTTCAGTAAAGTTCCTTTGTAAACCTTTACCCTTCTATTCATAGGGACTGATTAATTTCTGCAATCTGCAAGGGGGGTGGTGGTATTTTGCAGTTGTGTTATTAGCTAGTCATGATCAGATCATGAAATAGTAACTGTGGAGGCTTTAGGTATTTCTATGTTAGACATTTGTCAATTCTCAGATTCAATAAGTGAGCAGCAGTGAAGGGGTAGTAGTGCTTTGCAGGTAAACCAAAGCACCTCCAAGCAACATTTAAGTCTTTTTCTTGGCCAAATGTATTCATTGTATTAGACATGTTCTTACAAGGGAGATTGGAATATTCATTTGAATCAATTATGAAATATATGAAGATATGAAATCAAAGTCCCCAAGGAAAAATAGGTGATTTTAGAGTTGTGTGTATACAAATAGACTAATACACACAAGATTGTTTATTTTATATAGTAGAATGATAAATCTGCACTTTTAGTTTAGGAAACGTGTTTAATCTCGGCTATGATCATTACTTTTTAACAATTGTTACATTTCTTTTTCTTCTTATCTTGTCCAAAGATATTAAAACATTGTTGATGGAAGAATGTTGTGCTTTCTCTTTATAAAAGTGTCACTTTGTTATATACAATGTTATAACTAAAACTGGTAATAAAACTAATGAACATGCATTCTGCACTCAATAATCATGAATTAAAAGGTAACATGGCAATTATACCATTACCACCACTGACCGTTACCACCGATTTGCCTAATGAGAATGACACGTATTACCTAAGTAGCTTAAACATTTCTAGTGTAATGCGCAATACAAGACGGCTGCCTGTGCATGGCAATCTTACAGCAGTTTTGTGCATCAGGCCCAATATAAGCTCAGGCCTTTTCTAAGTAGGCCAATGTTTATATTGCACAGTGTTCTTTATAGTTGTTAGTTTTGTTAAGTTTGTTAGGCCTCTATATATTTATTAGTAATTCAACGGCAGAGTGAGAGGCTGCAGCGACGGGAGAGGGGGCACAATAGGCGGTATTGGCAGGTTCATACTCCGCGGTTATTGAAATCTACGCCCTACCAGGGATAACAGGTGCCAAGTAGGGCAGAGATTTCAATGACCGTGGTCCAGAAGCGGTTTACTTAATAAATAATACAAATGCTTTGTTTTTGTACTTTTAAAAGATTAGTCAAAGCAAAAAGAAACTCTCTGAAGAAAAGAGAATTTGGTCCCTGATACACTTTTTCTGAGCATTTTTCACAGTAGATTTTTTTAAACCCCAGCAAGAAAAATGCTCTAAATAAGACTTAAATAATCTAAAGTTTGATATCACTTTTCTTACCTACTTTTTTGTTTTGTAGAAATAAAGAAAAAGGCCCACATTCAGTTCACTTTTCTCCTATGTTTTCTCCTAGGTAATGTTTTTATACCTTACCAATAAAATGCTTTTTTTTCCAATATACTTTGCTAAAAAGATATTTGACCAGCTCAGTGCCGAGGGCGCCGATGATTGTCATGGCAACGCTGATCCCAATGGCAATGAGGCAGTTTCTGCACTTATGCTATCATTCATAAAGCATTCCCGCATGCAGAAATGCTGAAAACAGCTGACTTTACCGAGCACATAACAAAATGTCTATTCATAAAGGCTGTTTCCGCACAAAAAGCTGACATTCCCGAGCAAAGCAATAAATTACGCCTTGTGTGGTGATTATCTTAACAAATGTTACTAAATGTCAATTCATAAAGATTAGAGCAAGCGGTATGAGGACGGGGAATACCGCTCCCTTGGAAGTAGCGATAAGCATGCGGATTACAGCTAAGTCAATGGAGAGAGACCTCCCAAGCAGCAGCGAGAGCAGAGCACGGAGGGACTCAGGCAGCTTCTCCTGTTACGCCAGCCTACCGACAGCCTAGAGCCAGCCTAGCTCGGGAAATCACCGCACTGCTATCACAACTGTAAACATTTTTATGAATGAGCACACAGAAGTCTAACATACCGAATGCGGTGTTTTCCTGCACTGATTTTCGTTACCGAACACACTTTTATGAATGATAGCCTTAGTCTTCTTGTCCTCTTTTTGATCAGGCATTTCTATGGTGCATTGCATTTTACCTGTATTGTTCTCACTTGTTGTTCTCTCTCCTGTCAGATCAGGAATTTCAATTGTGCCGTGCATCTTTATTTTGTATTTTTTTGTTCTCTTTTTCTCCTCTTTCTTCTTCTTCTTTCTTCTCTTTCTCATCAGGCATTTTCATGGTGTTATCCTTCAAATCAGGAGTTGATTGTGAATTCATTCCACCCTTCACCTTCATAAAATGCTTTTTTAAGCCACCAGCAAGCAAGAAAAATCTCTGAATAATTTTGACAGTACTATCACTTACTTTTTGGTACTTTTTCTGTTGCAGAGTGCTGAAAAGTTATTTTAATCCTGTGCACGGCAATCTTATAGTAGTTTTGTGCATCAGGCCCAATATAAACTCAGGCCTTTTCTAAATAGGCCAGTGTTTATATTGTACAGTTTTCTTTATAGTTGTTAATTTTGTTAAGTTCGTTAGGCCTCTATATGTTTGTTGTTACTTCAATGAGGAGGATTTAGTACTGCTTGCCTAGTCCCCTTACGTTACCAGCATGACAGCCAGGTATCCAGTATTTTGTTAAAGGGATCATGCATAGGTGACAGTCTTGCTGTTCCTTTCACTACAGGATTCCTTTAAATCAATGTAATTATTACTCTCAGTCTCAGACAGCTGTTCTAGGGTTTACACTTCTAGGTGCCAGCATTTTAATCATTGGAGCAGATTTTGTTTCTTAGATAGAGTGTATGAATCCTGTGAAGACAGACCATTTATGTGAGATATGTCTGAAAATCTGCACATATTATCTCTCTTGGCAATAATCATTTTCTTACAGACAGATGAGGGCACAGTAGGAAAATCTATCAAAGATACAGTACAGCTACCTGAAGAAATAAGACAATAATTTGTATGAAATAATGAGCATGCAGTATAAGCCTGTACACACTTTTATTTGTCTTTCATTTTGTAAGAGTCCTGAAATCTGGGCCATTCTATAATCACTTTCCTTATGAAATCCTTGACCTTTCCTGCCTTCTGAAGCTCACTGTTGGGCAATCATAAGGGTAGCTAAAAGTGTGCATTTAATGGTAGGTTTATTTTAGAGATGAACAAATGTCATAGAACACACACAAAGGTAAACATGATATATGGAAAGTAATAAATTACATGTATTTTCTACTGCAAACCTTCATACATATGTTAGATTTTCATTGCCTGAGACTGTGATCATCTAGTAAATCAATCGAGAAATAGTTATTAATTCTACCACCTGGTCCACTTGATAGCTAATACATTTCAGTAGAAGTGTAACTGAAAATTAATTTAGCCATTAACGTGCCATGCAAAGGAGGGAATGCTGTGAAATCTTGAGCTGCTTGCTCACTTTTCTGCATGGCCAGCACCAGGCTGCTTAATTCTGTAAGGGGGGAACCCTGCTACTGAGTTTTTGTGGGAGGACCAGACTCAGAGCCGGATTTGTACTCATTTGTATTGTTTACTGCCCAAGGCCCGCTATCACTAAGCTGCCCCCTGACAACACCCCCTAACACATACACACTCACACACACATCTTTTTTCCCAGCAAGAGCAGCTGTGATCAACAGATTACAGAATATAATAGTTACTATTCTCCCTGGACACAAAAATGAAGTAGCCATAGTTTCCCTAGTTACAAGAATTTATAGTTAAGAAGAGGAAGCGAAGCCGGCACCATCAATCGTATCAATGCTCTTTTATTGAAGTAAAACATGCATACAGCTAAATATGCGACGTTTCGAGGCAAATAAGCCCCTTTCTCAAGCTGAGCTGTGCATGGTCAAAGAATAACAAATGAACAAACACGTTTATATATACACAACATGGAGTACAGGCAGCCAATCAGCGTTTCTGATGCAGAAATCAACCAATCAAATCAGGTCCTACCAAGTGGACCTGATAGAGAACTACATTGCTGCCTACCTCATTGGATCGTTTGAAGTGGAGTCTGCCCACCTCTCACACTACGTCAATCTCACGAGGGGAAAACGGCTTCTCTATTGCTGGGCTGTGAGCGCGGAAGCGCGTCTCCGCCAAGCCACGCCCCCGGCGGACCTGAGAGGAGACATCCCGCACTACGTCAAGGGGAGAAGGGGGCAACTCGCCGCCAACTCCCCTTCTGCCCAGCAACTAGTGACGCGAGCGGGTGGACATCCGCTCATTCGTCACTATAGATGTAAATGGAGAGCCAAAAGTGTCCGTCCCCAGTGGGAGGAAGAGCGTGTGTCCGTTGTCTAGCAACGGCACCGCTAAAGCACAGTGTGTCCTGTGTCTCTATGAAGCACATTGCTGAAGGGATTACTGCTGTGTATAGATGTAGTTAGCCAAAAGAGGGAACATATCGTTACTCAGATCTAACATTCCGTCAGGACAGCAGGGGGCCAGCGGGCACATATAGTTGTATTGCTAGATGAAACCTAGATAGACAAAAATAAAAATAAATAAAATGATAAAATGAATATAGAATAATGAAAAATAATAAAAATAAAGAACAGATGTGTAATCATAAAGTAAAAAATAAAAAAATAAAAATATGAATATAAAAATAAATATAAAAGTAAAATGAAATAAAAATATAAATTAAATATAAACCTAACAAGCTAAGTCAGAGAGAGGTGGAGGCAGCGGAGGCACGGACGCATGTCATGGGGCACAGGGACCAAAGACTATAAAAGTCTACAAAATATATAAAAAATATATCAAGAAATGTATAATAAATAAAAAGAGGGAACATCATAGTAGCCATATGGAGGCTGGACAGCATGGAACAAGGTCAAATAAACGGTATCAGATCAAGTTCTCTGTTAAGTCCTCTAGGTTCCATGGTGTCCAGCCTCTTGATCCAATGTGCCTCTCTCCACAACAACCTCTTCTCCCTGTCACCACCCCTCCTCAACGGTAGCACTTGTTCTATAATCTGGAATCTAAGTTGGCTGACATGATGATTAGCCTTAACAAAATGATAAGGGACAGCCTGATCTATTAACTTCTCTCGAATTGCGTGTTTGTGTGAGGACAGTCTTTTTTTAAACTTTTGTGTTGTCTGACCTACATAAAGTAGTCCGCACGGACATTTGAGGGCATATACTACATAAGCTGTGTCACAGGTATAGTAACCATTAATCCCACATTTTTTTCCCGTATGTGGATGGTTCACATATTCTCCCTTTGTCACAGAGCTACAATGGACACAATGGAGACATGGGAAAGTACCCTTCCGTGTGATAGTGGATTTACCTATGTCAGTGCCTCCCATATCTGCATGTACCAACTGGTCTCTCAAATTTGGTGCTCTCTTATAAGACACCAATGGGGAGCGCTGAAAATAGGACATATCAGGAAAACTATCGACCAAAAGATACCAATGTTTCCTGATAATTTTAGCTATATCTTCACTCTGTGTACTGTACCTCGTGACAAAGGGGATACGGTCGGTGTTGTTCTTTCTGCCTCGTCTGTGTCGTCCCTCTAGTCCTCTCTGCAGTCTGTCATGTGCTGGCTGTAATACATTTGTTGGATAGCCTCGTTGTGCAAATTTGTCCATCATTTGTGTCAACCGCTGCTGTCTAGTCACCCCGTCATCAACTATCGTCTGAACCCTGCTTAGTTGACCAATCGGTATAGCTCTCCTAGTTGTCTCAGGATGAAAACTGTCGTAATGTAAAAGTGAATTGACGTCTGTAGGTTTAACAAAAATGTCTGTCCTTAATTTATCGTCTTGTCTATACACAAGTGTGTCCAAAAAATTGATTTGACTTTTAGAGTGGTGAATGGTCAGGCGTATATCAGTGCATCTAGACAGCAGTTCAGAAACAAAGGCTTCAAGGGTCAAATGTGGCCCCGCCCACACGCAAAAGACATCATCAATATAGCGATACCATAATCTGGCATATCTGTGAAACAGATGATTAGTATATACATACATGTCTTCATATACTCCCATAAAAATGTTAGCGTAGGGTGGGGCCACATTCTATCCCATCGCCGTACCCTTCCTCTGTAGGTAGAACCTGTTTTCAAAACAAAAATAATTTAACGTTAGGACAATTTCAAGTAATTTACAGACAAAGTCAACCTGTTGTTGTGAGAAATCCGAAGAGGTCTCCAACACATAGCGGACTGCCTCTATACCCCCATCGTGTGGGATGGAGGTATAGAGGCTCTCCACATCAAGGGTAACAAGCAAAAGTGGTCCCTCCAAAGGTGGAAGGGTACGCAAAATGTTGAGAAACATCTGAGTGTCTCTTAGATAGGATTTTAGGGCCACCACATAGGGGCTCAGCACCTTTTCAAGATATTTGGCTATGGGTGAAAAAACAGAATCAATGCCCGCCACTATGGGTCTACCGGGGGGATTAACTAGACTCTTGTGAATTTCAGGACATATGTAAAGAACAGGGGTAATCGGAAAGTCCTGTATCAAAAATTTAGCCAGTTGGTCATCTATTAACCAAGCCGATTTAGCATCAGAAATAACAGTCTCCACTTTGAGCTGGATATCGGGGAGAGGGTCCTTCTCCAAAGTAAATAAGTGGCTGTATCTGAGATCTGTCTCAATATTTCCTGTCGATAGCTTGTTGTGTCCATAATTACAATAGCTCCACCTTTATCGGCGGGTTTGATGGTAATTGTTACATTTTCTGCTAGCTGTTGAATGGCCAATTTCTCTTGTGTCGTGATGTTATTGCGGAACCTCAAACCCATCATATTGGTTTTTCTAAGTAGGGAATCTATTTCCCCTTGGACTTTTTGTGTATAGATGTGGGAGGAAGAGCGTGTGTCCGTTGTCTAGCAACGGCACCGCTAAAGCACAGTGTGTCCTGTGTCTCCATGAAGCACATTGCTGAAGGGATTACTGCTGTGTATAGATGAAGTTAGCCAAAGGAGGGAACATATCGTTACTCAGATCTAACAGTCCGTCAGGACAGCAGGGGGCCAGCGGGCACATATAGTTGTATTGCTAGATGAAACCTAGATAGACAAAAATAAAAATAAATAAAATGATAAAATGAATATAGAATAATGAAAAATAATAAAAATAAAGAACAGATGTGTAATCATAAAGTAAAAAATAAAAATATAAAAATAAATACGCCAACTAAGACAGACGAACAGGAGAACATAGTAGTCAACCTCTCTGCTGTTGCGTTGTCCAGTCATCAACTATCGGTACTTAATCGAGGACTTTCGTTTGCTCCGACACATATATCAGATCCATTAGAAATAGATGTGGACCTACAGAGGTTTTTTCGTACAATAAGATTCAAATACTTTTTTTCTATATCACGACCCTTTGAAGGAGCTCGCAGAGAGGAATCTGGTGATCTATTGAGATTAAAGGACAGTGGACTACACATCAAGAGCAAATTTCAGCCACCATCCTGTCAGATCATTGACATCTATACACAAAAAGTCCAAGGGGAAATAGATTCCCTACTTAGAAAAAGCAATATGATGGGTTTGAGGTTCCGCAATAACATCACGACACAAGAGAAATTGGCCATTCAACAGCTAGCAGAAAATGTAACAATTACCATCAAACCCGCCGATAAAGGCGGAGCCATTGTAATTATGGACACAACAAGCTATCGACAGGAAATATTGAGACAGATCTCAGATACAGCCACTTATTTATTCTTGGAGAAGGACCCTCTCCCCGATTTCCAGCTCAAAGTGGAGACTGTTATTTCTGATGCTAAATCGGCCAACTGGCTAAATTTTTGATACAGGACTTTCCGATTACCCCTGTTCTTTACATATGTCCTAAAATTCACAAGAGTCTAGTTAATCCCCCCGGTAGACCCATAGTGGCGGGCATTGATTCTGTTTTTTCACCCATAGCCAAATATCTTGAAAAGGTGCTGAACCCCTATGTGGTGGCCCTAAAATCCTATCTAAGAGACACTCAGATGTTTCTCAACATTTTGCGTACCCTTCCACCTTTGGAGGGACCACTTTTGCTTGTTACCCTTGATGTGGAGAGCCTCTATACCTCCATCCCACACGATGGGGGTATAGAGGCAGTCCGCTATGTGTTGGAGACCTCTTCGGATTTCTCACAACAACAGGTTGACTTTGTCTGTAAATTACTTGAAATTGTCCTAACGTTAAATTATTTTCGTTTTGAAAACAGGTTCTACCTACAGAGGAAGGGTACGGCGATGGGATCGAATGTGGCCCCGCCCTACGCTAACATTTTTATGGGAGTATATGAAGACATGTATGTATATACTAATCATCTGTTTCACAGATATGCCAGATTATGGTATCGCTATATTGATGATGTCTTTTGCGTGTGGGCGGGGCCACATTTGACCCTTGAAGCCTTTGTTTCTGAACTGCTGTCTAGATGCACTGATATACGCCTGACCATTCACCACTCTGAAAGTCAAATCAATTTTTTGGACACACTTGTGTATAGACAAGACGATAAATTAAGGACAGACATTTTTGTTAAACCTACAGACGTCAATTCACTTTTACATTACGACAGTTTTCATCCTGAGACAACTAGGAGAGCTATACCGATTGGCCAACTAAGCAGGGTTCAGACGATAGTTGATGACGGGGTGACTAGACAGCAGCGGTTGACACAAATGACGGACAAATTTGCACAACGAGGCTATCCAACAAATGTATTACAGCCAGCACATGCCAGACTGCAGAGAGGACTAGAGGGACGACACAGACGAGGCAGAAAGAACAACACCGACCGTATCCCCTTTGTCACGAGGTACAGTACACAGAGTGAAGATATAGCTAAAATTATCAGGAAACATTGGTATCTTTTGGCCGATAGTTTTCCTGATATATCCTATTTTCAGCGCTCCCCATTGGTGTCTTATAAGAGAGCACCAAATTTGAGAGACCAGTTGGCACATGCAGATATGGGTGGCACTGACATAGGTAAATCCACTATCACATGGAAGGGTACTTTCCCATGTCTCCATTGTGTCCATTGTAGCTCTGTGACAAAGGGAGAATATGTGAACCATCCACATACGGGAAAAAAATTTGGGATTAATGGTTACTATACCTGTGACACAGCTTATGTAGTATATGCCCTCAAATGTCCGTGCGGACTACTTTATGTAGGTCAGACCACACAAAAGTTTTAAAAAAGACTGTCCTCACACAAACACGCTATTCGAGAGAAGTTAATAGATCAGGCTGTCCCTTATCATTTTGTTAAGGCTAATCATCATGTCAGCCAACTTAGATTCCAGATTATAGAACAAGTGCTACCGTTGAGGAGGGGTGGTGACAGGGAGAAGAGGTTGTTGTGGAGAGAGGCACATTGGATCAAGAGGCTGGACACCATGGAACCTAGAGGACTTAACAGAGAACTTGATCTGATACCGTTTATTTGACCTTGTTCCATGCTGTCCAGCCTCCATATGGCTAATATGATGTTCCCTCTTTTTATTTATTATACATTTCTTGATATATTTTTTATATATTTTGTAGACTTTTATAGTCTTTGGTCCCTGTGCCCCATGACATGCGGCCGTGCCTCCGCTGCCTCCACCTCTCTCTGACTTAGCTTGTTAGGTTTATATTTAATTTATATTTTTATTTCATTTTACTTTTATATTTATTTTTATATTCATATTTTTATTTTTTTATTTTTTACTTTATGATTACACATCTGTTCTTTATTTTTATTATTTTTCATTATTCTATATTCATTTTATCATTTTATTTATTTTTATTTTTGTCTATCTAGGTTTCATCTAGCAATACAACTATATGTGCCCGCTGGCCCCCTGCTGTCCTGACGGAATGTTAGATCTGAGTAACGATATGTTCCCTCTTTTGGCTAACTACATCTATACACAGCAGTAATCCCTTCAGCAATGTGCTTCATAGAGACACAGGACACACTGTGCTTTAGCGGTGCCGTTGCTAGACAACGGACACACGCTCTTCCTCCCACTGGGGACGGACACTTTTGGCTCTCCATTTACATCTATAGTGACGAATGAGCGGATGTCCACCCGCTCGCGTCACTAGTTGCTGGGCAGAAGGGGAGTTGGCGGCGAGTTGCCCCCTTCTCCCCTTGACGTAGTGCGGGATATCTCCTCTCAGGTCCGCCGGGGGCGTGGCTTGGCGGAGACGCGCTTCCGCGCTCACAGCCCAGCAATAGAGAAGCTGTTTTCCCCTCGTGAGATTGACGTAGTGTGAGAGGTGGGCAGACTCCACTTCAAACGATCCAATGAGGTAGGCAGCAATGTAGTTCTCTATCAGGTCCACTTGGTAGGACCTGATTTGATTGGTTGATTTCTGCATCAGAAACGCTGATTGGCTGCCTGTACTCCATGTTGTGTATATATAAACGTGTTTGTTCATTTGTTATTCTTTGACCATGCACAGCTCAGCTTGAGAAAGGGGCTTATTTGCCTCGAAACGTCGCATATTTAGCTGTATGCATGTTTTACTTCAATAAAAGAGCATTGATACGATTGATGGTGCCGGCTTCGCTTCCTCTTCTCTACTAAGACGCTGGAGTGTTGACAAGGATAGCCGAGGCACATCACCTCTTTGATACAGGGGAGTGGTCCACTACTCTACAAATACAAGAATTTATAGTTATGCATCACAAGATTAAGGTAATCAAATTCTTCCAAAACATTTACAAAGATACATATCTTTAGATAAGACTCAAGTTGTCACATGCCTCCAGATAAAAATATTAACCAGTTCCAGATCGTGTTGGCAGAAAGCTGCTGCTCTGACAGGACATAGATTTCTCCTTACCCACCGGGTGCTCCCGGGCGATTATCTTCACCCGCCGCAATTCATTTGCACTGCCATATATAAGATGGCAGAGCTCTGTGAGCAGGTCAGGAGCCGCTTTCATTGGCTCCTCCTGACCACATGATCACCGTCTGACAGCGATCTGCCCTCATAGTGACAGCAGAGAGAGGGGTTTGCCGCGATGGGGAGCATTGTGACTGGCGGAAGCGACGGGTATGTGCGGCAATTAGTTGGGAGACGCTGTTTTCTGGTACCAATGGTTTCTGGTCCTTAAGGGGCCAGAGACTGCTCATATGCAAAGGGTTAAATAGTGACAAGTATCTAGATACAATAAACAGTCACATGTCTCTAGACACAAGAATGAAATAGTAAGGTGCTTCAAGATAAAATAATGAAACAGGAAGCTGCTCCATAAAAATACACCTTGGCCAAGTGTAACTGAAGTGGTCCCTAGTTAGGGCATCCCCAAATACAAAGCAACAACCATTCAGTCACACTAACACACCACATCCTGCAATAGTAGTCCACTAAATGTGGTTACTAAACCATGTGTTGGACCCAGTACATCTGTTGGACCCAGTACATCTATCAGGATTTGACTAGTGGAGGCACATCATTGAATGAAAATTCTTCCCTTTGGAGCTAACAAGCTTCACATGGGGGCAGCAATAACTGGAGAAATATAGTAAAGATCTCATTCTCTGCTGCTTCACCAACTGGACTTTCTGCTGTGTGCAGAACAGCCCGTATGTTGGCATTCAGTCCCGATTCCGGTATCGCATCATCGGCATGTCCCCTCTATTACAGGCATCAGGGGTATAGATCAGTCCTCCACCTGTGACCCGTGCAAGTTTGGGGCTGCACATGTGTTTGTGGAATGGCCAGGTTACTGTTAAGTGGTAACGTGGTAATCCGCTGGAGGAGCACTCACCCCAGTATGCCAAAGTCAGATCACGGCATGAGAGAATGAGCGGTGTACATTTAAATACAGGAAGTTAGCAGTGATGTTGCTTCCTGTATATGGTGCTGTCACTGTATGCCGCTTACTCTCTCATCACTGTGATGAGAGAGGTGCCACTGATGATTTGCAGCTCTGAACACCAGGGGCAGTGCAGCAAGCCATGGTACACTTGTACCATGCCAACCCGCTACTTCCTCCATTCCTTGTTGACACACTGTCTTTTGGGTTAGAGCACATAGATATGAAGACCGTATCCGGACAGGATTACGATGTACCGACGGAGTCAGACGATAGTACAGCAAGTGAAGATGAGAAGCACCATAGTGCCAACCCGCTACTTCCTCCATTCCTTGTTGACACACTTGTGGGCGAGCAAGAGAACAGTCAACGGCGGGGAGAGGACACAAGCTGGCCACATCATTGTAATTATGAAACAGCTGATCTGTCACTTGCAATGCCACCCCAGCCATCCCGCCGCCCTAGCCCACAGCTTGGTATTTTGCCCACAAATCCGGCCATAAACAGGCTACTTAATTGTGATATTTGGGGCCACATGGCTACCTAATTCTGATATCTATAGAACACAGCTAACTAATTCTGATATCTGGGTCACATGGCTACTTAATTCTGGTATCTCAGGGCACATGGCTATTTATTTCTGGCATGTTGGGGACACGTGGCTAATTGATTCTGGTATCTTGGTCACAACGCTACTTATTTCTAGTATGTTGGGGGCACATGGCAACTTAAATCTGGAATCTCAGGGCATATGGCTATTTAATTCTGGTATCCCAGGGCACATGGCTACTTAAAGGGGAACTTTATGGCTCCCCACCTTGCAACATTATAATTCTTACACTGCTGTGCAAACTTCAGGTCAGCATATCGCTCTAAGCTCAACCAAGAGACAATACAACTTGTACGTCAGAGTAAGACGCGTATATCACGACGCGTACATCCTTTGTGATATACTGATATAGCACCAGAGCTAGGACAAGGTCCTCCAGCACTCAAGGCGGAGACACCAAAGTGCGCCCCTCCATCCCTCCCACCCCAGCCATCACACACTCATTGCTATTAGACTAAGGTGTCCCAGGGCCCCCAACACCTTAATCTCTAGTGATCTGGCTTGCAGTAACTGCCATGTATCCCCTTGTCTTATTTCTCTCTGCTTCAAACACAATAGCGGAATGATAGCTAAGTGAGTTGTGCGCCACCTCCTACACTGCGCCCTGAGGCTGGAGCCTCTCTCGCCTCTGCCTCGGCCTGGCTCTGTATAGCACTACTTAACGGGCACCCCCTGCTCTAGTGAATAGTCTAGTACAGTGGTCCTCAAACTAAGACCCGCGGGCCGAATGTGGCCCCCTGAGGCTTTTTTACCGGCCTCCCACACACACAAAATGTATTACTTATAGATGCGCTCAGCTACATCTTTAAATATTGGTGGTCCGCATATAGAATAGCAGTGCTGGCACCACCCATACACATGGAAGCCAGAAAGCAGTTATTCGCTGGTTTCCAATCAAATTCCACATCAGGTGATACTGCTGTCCACTGCAGGTTGTCACCTGGGTATGCTTCACTGTCTGGCCCGCAAAGACTTCTACATCATTTTATGTATACTCCGGCCCTCCAGCAGTCTGAAGTATGTTGACCCAGCCCGCTGGTCTAGTAGCTAGAACTATAGTTCTAGAACTAGATATAGTTCTAACTATAGAACTATAGAAACATGCTGCACAATCGTTTTTTCACAGGTATCATTCATGTAATATAGTACAGCTTTATTTGGTCAGATGAAAGGAAAACTATACTAAAACTGAAGGCGCTATTCAGAACAAACCAGTCAGATTTAATTTCTTGAATAGAATGGGGATACTACTTATTTGCTCAGGTTTTCTCTGTACTTGTGTTTATAAATCAACCACAATGAACATTACCTGGATATTATTTTACACAAGAACAATAAACTAAAAGGTTAGACTGATCTTCTTAGTAGGTGAGAGTTTGTCAGCAAAACCTAGCACCAAATGGGTTTTATAAATAGGAAAATGTGTAATTAAACAGTGAATATATGTCAAACCATGGATTAACATTTTATATTTCCAGGATTTACTCTCTTATACGTTGTCTCTTAATGGATGTGGTGCATTCTGCATACGGACTACAGATGTGACATGTGGCGAATATCAAACTACCAGTTTGATTAGGTATCATTTGATTGGCTGTTACACTCTTTGAACACATAAACTTATGGATACTGGCAAGGGTTAGCATATACATAGTACTGAAGGAAAAAATAGATTAAATCATATTAGGTGTTATGAGGCATACATCTGAAATCTGCTGAAGTGGAAAGAGGAAGATCATAAACAATGTATTAGGTGCAGATGAATTCAGCAAAATACAATTATTGAAACAAAATTGCTTAGTCTGTTAAAATTTGGTAATAAGAATAATGCAGTATTTGCTGATACGTGGGTTCCATTCTTTCATTTGTCACTGCTGAAAAAAAAAAGTTTGGAGATTCAAATTCAGTTTTAAAAATAATTTACATATTAATCGTTTGAAGAGACAGACACTTTGCACCAAAGAAGACTATTCAATTTTTACTTGAAAATAATGCTTTTGCACGATAACATGACAGAAAATGTTGTCTTCTTAAAATGACACTGAGGCAAAAGAAAACAAAACAAAAACATGATATAATGATAATGTGTAGTACGGATAATTCATAGAACATTAGTAGCAAAGAAGAGAGTCACATATTTTAATTTTCAGTTATATAGCTTCTTTGTTGTATAACATGACACCATTCTCTAATATTTGTATTTTACAAATTACACTCTGTACAGTATTTTAGACGATGAAACAGAGCAGAGCTAATGAGCCTTTGGCCTTCTCTGCTTAATAACCTTAACCCATTCGCGTTCCGTCGTTTTCACTTGAGAAATCTTCACCTCCCATTCATTAGCCTATAACTTTATCACTACTTATCACAATGAACTGATCTATATCTTGTTTTTTCCGCCACCAATTAGGCTTTCTTTGGGGGTTACATTTTGCTAAGAGCCACTTTACTGTAAATGCATTTTAACAGGAAAAATAAGAAAAAAACGGAAAAAATAATTATTTCTCAGTTTTCAGCCATTATAGTTTTAAAATAATACATGCCTCCATAATTAAAAATCATGTATTGTATTTGCCCATATGTCCCGGTTATTACACCGTTAAAATTATGTCCCTATCACAATGTATGGCGACAATATTTTATTAGGAAATAAAGGTGCATTTTTTCCGTTTTGCATCTATCACTATTTACAAGTTTAACATTTTAAAAACATATAGAAATATATCATCTTTACATTGATATTTAAAAAGTTTAGACCCTTAGGTAAATATTTACATTTATATTAAACATTTTATTTGGGTAGTTTTGGGAGGGTGGGATGTAAACAATAGGTTTAAAATGTAAATGTGTGTTGATTTTAATTTTTTTTTACTTTTGGTTGTAGTATTACTTTTTGGCCACAAGATGGCGGCCATGAGTTTGTTTACATGACGTCACTCTAAGCGTAACACACGCTTAGAGCGACGCATGGGGGAGGTAACAGCCAGAAAAGGCGAAGCTTCCGAGAGAAGCTGTCGCTTTTTCAGCGGGGGAGAGGAATCAGTGATTCACTGATTGCCTGGCTAACGAACCGCGGGCCGGGAGGGCGCGTGCACGCGCGCGATCGGCCGCGGGAGCGCGCGGTAGCGCGCATGATTCCTGGATGTAGTTTCTATGTCCAGGAACCAAAATAGGTTAACCGCTTCAAGCTCGTCCAGGCAGCGGCAGTCAAAGTCTATCTGGACGGGAATCCGCGTCCAGGCACACTTACGCATGTGCGCATGCATGGTCATGTGGTGCGCGCTGTGCGTGCTCGTACCCGGCGGCTCACAAGGCGATCTGTCTGGTGAAGAGGAGCCAGCGCTCCTCTGAGCCAATCAGAGTGAAAGAAGTAAAGAATTCACATAGTTACATCCAGTGACAATGTGAATTCTTAATAATGTTTATAAATAAAAGGTTTCCCTCTCTCAGCTCCTGTCACACAGATCAATCACTGTTCTGTGGTGACAGGAGCTGAGAGACAGACTGACAGATAAACTGGTAGGACTTTCTTTTAATAAAATTTGCCCCCCATCCCTGAATTTTTAACCCCATAACTTCCCAGAATCCCTGATTCTCCCTCTCCTTGGCCATTTATTCCCTACTGATCTATTGATCACTGATCTATTGTGATCTTTTTCTTCCTATCTGTTACTACCTATACTCTACTGTCCTCCCCCCCCTCTCTACCCCCTCTACACCCCCCTAACCCCCCCCCCCCCCTTCCACTTACGCATGTGCGCATGCATGGTCATGTGGTGCGCGCTGTGCGTGCTCGTACCCGGCGGCTCACAAGGCGATCTGTCTGGTGAAGAGGAGCCAGCGCTCCTCTGAGCCAATCAGAGTGAAAGAAGTAAAGAATTCACATAGTTACATCCAGTGACAATGTGAATTCTTAATAATGTTTATAAATAAAAGGTTTCCCTCTCTCAGCTCCTGTCACACAGATCAATCACTGTTCTGTGGTGACAGGAGCTGAGAGACAGACTGACAGATAAACTGGTAGGACTTTCTTTTAATAAAATTTGCCCCCCATCCCTGAATTTTTAACCCCATAACTGCCCAGAATCCCTGATTCTCCCTCTCCTTGGCCATTTATTCCCTACTGATCTATTGATCACTGATCTATTGTGATCTTTTTCTTCCTATCTGTTACTACCTATACTCTACTGTCCTCCCCCCCCTCTCTACCCCCTCTACACCCCCCTAACCCCCCCCCCCCCTTCCACCCCCCCCCCCCCCCCCCCCAAAAAAACTGTCACTTTAAAAAAAAAATCTTTCTATCTCTTTATATTTTTCATCTTTATCTATCCCTTTTTAAATAATGGTGAGGAGGCTCTATTCTGTGGTGGAGGCAGCCGCCATCCTCCAGCAGAGCAGCAGCAAGGATGAGTCAGGTAGTGATTGGCTCCCTCCGTCCGGCTCTGGTTCAGGATCTGATTCTTCAGAGTCCGAAGGGCCGCCATCACGCCGCTTGAGGAGGGACCCAAGTCCTGAGTCCGCTGATGAGGGACCATCAGGACTGTCCACAGCAGGGGGCTCCATGGGCAACCCAGCATCAGGCTCCGTGGGCAACCCAGCATCAGGCTCCATGGGCAACCCAGCAGAGGGCTCCGTGGGCAACCCAGCAGAGGGCTCCGTGGGCAACCCAGCAGAGGGCTCCATGGGCAACCCAGCAGAGGGCTCCGTTGGCAACCCAGCAGAGGGCTCCGTGTGCAACCCCGCTGCTGCTAGCAGCAGTGCGCCAGGGGGAGCTAGGCGCAGATAGGGTAGGCAGCCACAGGTACCTCGCAGGCAGGAGGTACCGCTTCATATATTAAATGGCACCTGGGAACCCCCTAATTATGCTGTGCCTAACATCCCACCCTTCACAGCCACCGCTGGTGTGTCAGTACCCATTGTCAATCAGGCACCAATTGACATTTTCCAGCTTTTTATGACAGAGGCAATGTGGGAGCATTTAGTAGAGCAAACTAATTTATTTGCTCTACAATTTTTAACTGACCACCCCACCAACTATATCACCAGAAAATGGCACCCCACCAACGTGCCCGAAATGAAGGCCTATGTAGGCCTCACGCTCAGCATGAGCATCACCCCAAAGCCCCAGATAAAAATGTTCTGGTCCAGGCACCATTATCATAATGCACCCCTCTATCCAGCAATAATGCCCAGGCAGTGTTTTGAGCTGTTGTCAAAGTTTTTCCACCTGAATGACAACTCTCAAAATGTGGAACATACCAACCCTGCCCATGACAGACTGTTTAAGTTGAGACCCCTGTTGACCCACCTAAGTGCAGTGTTCATGGATGAATATACCCCACACCGGGAAATTGCTGTGGACGAATCCCTGGTACCGTTTCATGGGAGACTTTCCATGAAATAGTACATCCCAAGCAAGAGGGCAAGATGTGGGGTGAAAATTTATAGGGCATGCGAGAGTGGCACTGGCTATACCTTCACTTTTAAAATCTATGAAGGCAAAGACTCCATTCTGCAGCCAGCTGGGTGCCCTGAGTACATTAGCACCAGTGGCAAAATAGTGGTGGACCTATTAAATCCACTTCTTCACCAAGGCTACCACGTCTACTTGGACAACTTTTATACAAGTGTGCCACTGTTCAAGTTCCTCTTCTCAGTCCAGACTGGTGCATGTGGGACGGTGAGAGCAAACCGTAAAGGCCTCCCCCCACAGGTAGTAAATAAAAAACTATGCAGAGGAGAGTCCTACGCACTCAGATCTGAAGAGCTCCTGGCAATAAAGTTCCTCGACAAGCGGGAGGTGATGATGCTATCTACCATCCACACTGAGGCCACAGTTCTTGCCACATCCAGAACGGAACAACGTACAAAGCTAGAGGCCATCGTCGCCTACAATAAAATATGGGAGCAGTGGACTTATCAGACCAAGTCTTGGCGCCTTCTTTATTAAGAAGAAGAAGGAAAGCATGGTACAAAAAAATAACATTTATCTTGTTGCAGATGACCATGCACAATGCATTTGTGGTCTATCTAAAAATAACCACAACACCAACAAGCCAACAGATGACCTTTCTTGACTTCCAAATTCAAGTCCACAAGTCCCTAATGTATTCCCCTGGCCAAATTGCACAACAGGATACTATCCATTTGGAGAACTCAATTAGACTGAGGGAGAGACATTTCCCTGAACTAATTCCCCCCAATGAAGTGAAAAAAGCCCCCCTGAGAAGATGCAGAGTGTGTGTGAAACACAAGAGACGGTGTGAGTCATGGTATTTTTGCCCAGATTGCCCCTCAGCCCCAGCACTGTGTGTTATAAAGTGCTTTAGGGCATACCACACACTTCCAAATTACTAATTTCTTTTTTTCCTTTTTTTTTGTGTTTTTTTTCCTCTCTTTCTTTTGTGGGTTTTTTTTTCTTTACCTGGACATATTTGACTGGCATTTTCCCCCTTCCTATATATTCATGTAACTTACAGACCCTCAAAGGAGCTCACATTTGGAGCCCCTATGTTTTTGGGGTGTTGGTGGAAACTGAATTTTTTGAGGAAAAAGAAAACACAAAGTAAGTTCAAAATTGAACTTTGGACCCTGCTGCTCCCATCTTCTGACTCTTGGATCTGCTTGACCCCTGACTTATGGCCTCTGGCTTTTCTCTAATTCTGCAAGACATCCAATGGTAAGTTCCAATGTATTTGTTATCACTGTGAAGAGAAGTGATATATTGAAATTAGCCACATTTTGGATTTGTTATAACCAGGACAATGTGAGAATTCCTTTGCAGTGTTCCTTTGAGAAGGTAGCTCACAAAATACCTACTGATGAATAGCCCTGGTTGTTAGCCTTCTATGATGGTGTCATGTGCGGTCTTTGTTTGATTCCCATCTCTCCTGGGAATATGCAAACAAACAATAGCTCTGCAACAATTAGTGCAAAAAAAAAATAGTGCACATTGGGTATAATTGATTGCTGCACACAACCATTTGTTACTAAGTAAGGCATATGTTGTATCATTTTAACCATGATGAGCTGTAGAATAAATTTTGGTGTGTTTTAGGACTGAGGCCTAAGTCATCAGATTTTTTTCTAGTGCCAAAGTGAAAAAAAGATGTAAAAAATATCATTTTCCAAGTTATGATTCAATTTTAACAAAACGGCAGAAGTCCATTTGTTTCAAAATATGTGTATCTCAGTAGGCCTGGGTCTCTAGTTTTCAGAATGGTGACATTTGTGACCTGTTTCAAATGTTCTGACACTCCAGGGGCTTTGCGAACAAAGAATGACTGTATTACTTTTGTTGCAAAAAATGGCCTTGAAAATTGCATTAGTGCTACTCATGGTTAACAGAGTATTGCGTGGCCAAGAAGCTATCTGAATATTTGTATAGGGTATCATTTTCGCCGGGACAAGCAAGAGAATAGTATTTGGGGTCTTTGAGAGACAAAAACTATGTCAAGTGGTTGTTTTTTTGTGCCAAAGTGAAAAAAGTTGTAAAAAAATACCATTTTCCAAGTTATGATTCAATTTTAGCAAAACGGCAAAAGCCCAATTGTTTCAAAATATGTGTATCTCAGTAGGCCTGGGTCTCTAGTTTTCAGAATGGTGACATTTGCGACCTGTTTCAAATGTTCTGACACACCAGGGGCTTTGTGAACAAAGAATGACTGTATTACTTTTGTTGCAAAAAATGGCCTTGAAAAATGCATTAGTGCTGCTCATGGTTAACAGAGTATTGCGTGGCCAAGAAGCTATCTGAATATTTGTATAGGGTATCATTTTCGCCGGGACAAGCAAGAGAATAGTATTTGGGGTCTTTGAGAGACAAAAACTATGTCAAGTGGTTGTTTTTTTGTGCCAAAGTGAAAAAAGTTGTAAAAAAATACCATTTTCCAAGTTATGATTCAATTTTAGAAGACAGCAAGCAATGGGCAGCGCGCACAGGCTGCAAGTGAAGTGAAAGCTCCAGAGATATGCCCAGCCCCTTGGGGCTAAATACACACCTTGAATACAAATCAGATGCAAATTATGTGCTAACACTAATCTAAATACTAAAATTTGAATGCAAGCTGACACCCCTGGAGGCAGCTAGCCTGAAGTATACTTAAGTTTTGTACAGCAGAAGGAAATGGCAGCGCTTCCAAACAGACGCTGCACCTGAATTGACTACCTGCACAGGTATGCAGAGCTCAAATAACGGGCAGGTTACACACCTTGCATTCAAAACAGGTACAGTAAAGGGGGGCGTTAGCTTCAGCATAAGTTGTGCACAAATTATCCCTAATAGACTCTCCAACGGCGGTGACGTGCCCCATAGGAGAGAAACTAACCACTAATCTAGCAGTGAAACATATAAAAAAGTGAAGCATGTTCAAACAATGAAAATTGTCCAAAAAAAGGGTTAAAACCTCAAACTAATGTAACAGTGAAACATATTCAGCAGTGAAACATATCCAACAGTGAACCCTAGCTAGTCTAAAATTAAATCATAATCCTTACCTGGTGCAGCTAGCCATAAATGGTATACACATTTGTTCAGAAGACAGCAAGCAATGGGCAGCGCGCACAGGCTGCAAGTGAAGTGAAAGCTCCAGAGATATGCCCAGCCCCTTGGGGCTAAATACACACCTTGAATACAAATCAGATGCAAATTATGTGCTAACACTAATCTAAATACTAAAATTTGAATGCAAGCTGACACCCCTGGAGGCAGCTAGCCTGAAGTATACTTAAGTTTTGTACAGCAGAAGGAAATGGCAGCGCTTCCAAACAGACGCTGCACCTGAATTGACTACCTGCACAGGTATGCAGAGCTCAAATAACGGGCAGGTTACACACCTTGCATTCAAAACAGGTACAGTAAAGGGGGGCGTTAGCTTCAGCATAAGTTGTGCACAAATTATCCCTAATAGACTCTCCAACGGCGGTGAATATGTTTCACTGTTACATTAGTTTGAGGTTTTAACCCTTTTTTTGGACAATTTTCATTGTTTGAACATGCTTCACTTTTTTATATGTTTCACTGCTAGATTAGTGGTTAGTTTCTCTCCTATGGGGCACGTCACCGCCGTTGGAGAGTCTATTAGGGATAATTTGTGCACAACTTATGCTGAAGCTAACGCCCCCCTTTACTGTACCTGTTTTGAATGCAAGGTGTGTAACCTGCCCGTTATTTGAGCTCTGCATACCTGTGCAGGTAGTCAATTCAGGTGCAGCGTCTGTTTGGAAGCGCTGCCATTTCCTTCTGCTGTACAAAACTTAAGTATACTTCAGGCTAGCTGCCTCCAGGGGTGTCAGCTTGCATTCAAATTTTAGTATTTAGATTAGTGTTAGCACATAATTTGCATCTGATTTGTATTCAAGGTGTGTATTTAGCCCCAAGGGGCTGGGCATATCTCTGGAGCTTTCACTTCACTTGCAGCCTGTGCGCGCTGCCCATTGCTTGCTGTCTTCTGAACAAATGTGTATACCATTTATGGCTAGCTGCACCAGGTAAGGATTATGATTTAATTTTAGACTAGCTAGGGTTCACTGTTGGATATGTTTCACTGCTGAATATGTTTCACTGTTACATTAGTTTGAGGTTTTAACCCTTTTTTTGGACAATTTTCATTGTTTGAACATGCTTCACTTTTTTATATGTTTCACTGCTAGATTAGTGGTTAGTTTCTCTCCTATGGGGCACGTCACCGCCGTTGGAGAGTCTATTAGGGATAATTTGTGCACAACTTATGCTGAAGCTAACGCCCCCCTTTACTGTACCTGTTTTGAATGCAAGGTGTGTAACCTGCCCGTTATTTGAGCTCTGCATACCTGTGCAGGTAGTCAATTCAGGTGCAGCGTCTGTTTGGAAGCGCTGCCATTTCCTTCTGCTGTACAAAACTTAAGTATACTTCAGGCTAGCTGCCTCCAGGGGTGTCAGCTTGCATTCAAATTTTAGTATTTAGATTAGTGTTAGCACATAATTTGCATCTGATTTGTATTCAAGGTGTGTATTTAGCCCCAAGGGGCTGGGCATATCTCTGGAGCTTTCACTTCACTTGCAGCCTGTGCGCGCTGCCCATTGCTTGCTGTCTTCTGAACAAATGTGTATACCATTTATGGCTAGCTGCACCAGGTAAGGATTATGATTTAATTTTAGACTAGCTAGGGTTCACTGTTGGATATGTTTCACTGCTGAATATGTTTCACTGTTACATTAGTTTGAGGTTTTAACCCTTTTTTTGGACAATTTTCATTGTTTGAACATGCTTCACTTTTTTATATGTTTCACTGCTAGATTAGTGGTTAGTTTCTCTCCTATGGGGCACGTCACCGCCGTTGGAGAGTCTATTAGGGATAATTTGTGCACAACTTATGCTGAAGCTAACGCCCCCCTTTACTGTACCTGTTTTGAATGCAAGGTGTGTAACCTGCCCGTTATTTGAGCTCTGCATACCTGTGCAGGTAGTCAATTCAGGTGCAGCGTCTGTTTGGAAGCGCTGCCATTTCCTTCTGCTGTACAAAACTTAAGTATACTTCAGGCTAGCTGCCTCCAGGGGTGTCAGCTTGCATTCAAATTTTAGTATTTAGATTAGTGTTAGCACATAATTTGCATCTGATTTGTATTCAAGGTGTGTATTTAGCCCCAAGGGGCTGGGCATATCTCTGGAGCTTTCACTTCACTTGCAGCCTGTGCGCGCTGCCCATTGCTTGCTGTCTTCTGAACAAATGTGTATACCATTTATGGCTAGCTGCACCAGGTAAGGATTATGATTTAATTTTAGACTAGCTAGGGTTCACTGTTGGATATGTTTCACTGCTGAATATGTTTCACTGTTACATTAGTTTGAGGTTTTAACCCTTTTTTTGGACAATTTTCATTGTTTGAACATGCTTCACTTTTTTATATGTTTCACTGCTAGATTAGTGGTTAGTTTCTCTCCTATGGGGCACGTCACCGCCGTTGGAGAGTCTATTAGGGATAATTTGTGCACAACTTATGCTGAAGCTAACGCCCCCCTTTACTGTACCTGTTTTGAATGCAAGGTGTGTAACCTGCCCGTTATTTGAGCTCTGCATACCTGTGCAGGTAGTCAATTCAGGTGCAGCGTCTGTTTGGAAGCGCTGCCATTTCCTTCTGCTGTACAAAACTTAAGTATACTTCAGGCTAGCTGCCTCCAGGGGTGTCAGCTTGCATTCAAATTTTAGTATTTAGATTAGTGTTAGCACATAATTTGCATCTGATTTGTATTCAAGGTGTGTATTTAGCCCCAAGGGGCTGGGCATATCTCTGGAGCTTTCACTTCACTTGCAGCCTGTGCGCGCTGCCCATTGCTTGCTGTCTTCTGAACAAATGTGTATACCATTTATGGCTAGCTGCACCAGGTAAGGATTATGATTTAATTTTAGACTAGCTAGGGTTCACTGTTGGATATGTTTCACTGCTGAATATGTTTCACTGTTACATTAGTTTGAGGTTTTAACCCTTTTTTTGGACAATTTTCATTGTTTGAACATGCTTCACTTTTTTATATGTTTCACTGCTAGATTAGTGGTTAGTTTCTCTCCTATGGGGCACGTCACCGCCGTTGGAGAGTCTATTAGGGATAATTTGTGCACAACTTATGCTGAAGCTAACGCCCCCCTTTACTGTACCTGTTTTGAATGCAAGGTGTGTAACCTGCCCGTTATTTGAGCTCTGCATACCTGTGCAGGTAGTCAATTCAGGTGCAGCGTCTGTTTGGAAGCGCTGCCATTTCCTTCTGCTGTACAAAACTTAAGTATACTTCAGGCTAGCTGCCTCCAGGGGTGTCAGCTTGCATTCAAATTTTAGTATTTAGATTAGTGTTAGCACATAATTTGCATCTGATTTGTATTCAAGGTGTGTATTTAGCCCCAAGGGGCTGGGCATATCTCTGGAGCTTTCACTTCACTTGCAGCCTGTGCGCGCTGCCCATTGCTTGCTGTCTTCTGAACAAATGTGTATACCATTTATGGCTAGCTGCACCAGGTAAGGATTATGATTTAATTTTAGACTAGCTAGGGTTCACTGTTGGATATGTTTCACTGCTGAATATGTTTCACTGTTACATTAGTTTGAGGTTTTAACCCTTTTTTTGGACAATTTTCATTGTTTGAACATGCTTCACTTTTTTATATGTTTCACTGCTAGATTAGTGGTTAGTTTCTCTCCTATGGGGCACGTCACCGCCGTTGGAGAGTCTATTAGGGATAATTTGTGCACAACTTATGCTGAAGCTAACGCCCCCCTTTACTGTACCTGTTTTGAATGCAAGGTGTGTAACCTGCCCGTTATTTGAGCTCTGCATACCTGTGCAGGTAGTCAATTCAGGTGCAGCGTCTGTTTGGAAGCGCTGCCATTTCCTTCTGCTGTACAAAACTTAAGTATACTTCAGGCTAGCTGCCTCCAGGGGTGTCAGCTTGCATTCAAATTTTAGTATTTAGATTAGTGTTAGCACATAATTTGCATCTGATTTGTATTCAAGGTGTGTATTTAGCCCCAAGGGGCTGGGCATATCTCTGGAGCTTTCACTTCACTTGCAGCCTGTGCGCGCTGCCCATTGCTTGCTGTCTTCTGAACAAATGTGTATACCATTTATGGCTAGCTGCACCAGGTAAGGATTATGATTTAATTTTAGACTAGCTAGGGTTCACTGTTGGATATGTTTCACTGCTGAATATGTTTCACTGTTACATTAGTTTGAGGTTTTAACCCTTTTTTTGGACAATTTTCATTGTTTGAACATGCTTCACTTTTTTATATGTTTCACTGCTAGATTAGTGGTTAGTTTCTCTCCTATGGGGCACGTCACCGCCGTTGGAGAGTCTATTAGGGATAATTTGTGCACAACTTATGCTGAAGCTAACGCCCCCCTTTACTGTACCTGTTTTGAATGCAAGGTGTGTAACCTGCCCGTTATTTGAGCTCTGCATACCTGTGCAGGTAGTCAATTCAGGTGCAGCGTCTGTTTGGAAGCGCTGCCATTTCCTTCTGATGATTCAATTTTAGCAAAACGGCAAAAGCCCAATTGTTTCAAAATATGTGTATCTCAGTAGGCCTGGGTCTCTAGTTTTCAGAATGGTGACATTTGCGACCTGTTTCAAATGTTCTGACACTCCAGGGGCTTTGTGAACAAAGAATGACTGTATTACTTTTGTTGCAAAAAATGGCCTTGAAAAATGCATTAGTGCTGCTCATGGTTAACAGAGTATTGCGTGGCCAAGAAGCTATCTGATTATGTGTATAGGGTATCATTTTCACCGGGACAAGCAAGAGAATAGTATTTGGGGTCTTTGAGAGATTAGGCATATGTGATGTGGTTTTGTTTTAGCAGCAAATGAAATGAAAAGCAATGCAATTGTTATTTTCATATACTCTGCACCAAACTAATACACTTGTAAAAAACACCAAAAGTGACAGAATTGAAAAGTGAATACTTAAATAGTTAGCTCAACTTTTTAAATATGTATGTCATGAGGATGTATTACTGTTTTTTTTTTTCAAATAAAGGCTTGTAATCATTGGTAGTGTGCAATGAGAAAACAAAAAACACAACATAGAAAAAATGCACCTTTATTTCCAAATAATATATTGTCACCATACTATGTACTAGGGACATAATTTAAATCTTGTGATAACCACGACAAATAGGCAGATACAATGTGTGGGTAAAATGTTCAGTAGCATTGTTCATTTTAAAACTATAGAGACTGGAATTGGAGAAATAGTGTATTTTTTCATTTTTTCCCTCGTTTTTCTCTTTAAAATACATAGGCATTTTAGTAGTTACTAAAAACAAATGTCACCCCCCAAAAGCCAAATGTGTGGTGAAAAAAACAAGATCTAAATAATTTATGTGTGATGAGTCGTGATAAAGCTATTAGCGAATGAATGAGAGCAGCGCTGACAGGGGAAAATTGCTTCAGTCCTTAAGGTGAAAATAGCTGTGAGGCTGAACCGGTTAAACAAGAAACAGTGAGACAGGTTGAGATAAGTTCTTCAGAAAACAGTAACTGTAGCCAACCCAACTTGGGTCGTGAAGCTCAGAGAAGCTCTTGCATAGATAACAACTGCACAATATGAGTTTCATATCTGTGCTACTAATGTACTATTTCTAAACTGTACTACACATACAAATCATTATATCATAACTTTATTTTCACTTCAGATTTCCTTTAACCACTTAAGGACAAGCCGGCGTATTAAAACTTCACGCACCCGCGCATGCATGTGCGTTCCCGCGTGTCCACATGAGATCAGTAAAACAAAGAACACAACATAGAAAAATACACCTTTATTTCCAAAGAATATATTGCCACCATTCTTTGTACTAAGGACATAATTCAAATCTTGTGATAACCAGGACAAATAGGCAGATAAAATGTGTGGGTTTTATGTACAGTAGCAGTGTTTATATTAAATCATAGGGGATGATATTGGAGAAATAGTGTATTTTTTTCATTTTTTTTCCATGTTTTTCCCTTTAAAAGTAATTACTGAAAACAAATATCAACCCCAAAACGCCTAATTGGTGGTGAAAAACACAAGATATAGATCATTTCATTGTCATTAGTAGTGATGAAGCTATTGGCAAAAGAGATGAGCACTGAAAGGTGAAAATCGCTCTTGTCCGTTAGGGTAAAAACCCCTTTGGGGTGAAGTGGTTAAAGGCTTTAAGGTTTATTATTATTATTATTATTATTATTATTATTATTATTATTATTATTATTATTATTATTATTATTATTATTATTATTATTTATTGTATTTATGAAGTGCCATCATATTACACAGTGCTGCACAATAGATAAATGGGTTAACATAAAAGGTAGGACATAAAGTAGCTTACAACAAAACAAGATCATGCAAATGTCTTCGATAACAGTAGTTCCGTGTCATTGGTCAAAATAGAGACTGTTCTAGTCCACAAGAGGGGTGACAGATAGAGATGTCCCAAACGGTTCGCCCGCAAATGGTTCCAGGCGAACTTTAGGTGGTTCGTGTTCACCGGCAAAGGCGAACTTTTGCGGAAGTTCGATTCGCCCCATAATGCTCCATTGAGCAGAACTTTGACTCTCTACATCACAGTCAGCAGGCACATTGTCACCAATCAGACTGCACTCACTCTTGGAGCCCCACCCCCCCTTATAAAAGGCAAGGTTCTGCAGTCGTTTTACTCACTCGTCTGCCTCCAGTAATTAGTTAAGGGACAGCTGCTGACAGACTCGGCTAGGGAGAGTTTAGTTAGGATCTTGTAGGTTTGTTCCTAGCTGATTGTTATTCCTTATCCTCACTCCCTCTCTTCCTCCTCCCTCATCTTCCAGTGAATTGTAGTATTTCAAAAGCCAGCTTACATTCTGTGGCTGGGAAATGAACCCAGGCTGGGCTGGGAATTGAACCCAGGTCTCAGTGTGCGGTAGGTATAGTGGTTAAATGAGGTACCTACCGCACACTGAGACCTGGGTTCAATTCCCATCCCAGCCTGGGTTCAATTCCCAGCCACGGTATGTAAACTGGCTTTTGATATAGTACAATTCCGTGGATTAAGCAAGCTAATTTTTCTCTTGAATTGATCATAATAGTACATGCTAGGCTGGCTTCAGCATGTAGTGTTGTTTGTGGTATAGTGGTTAAATTAGTTACCTACCGCACACTGAGACCTGGGTTCAATTCCCAGCCCAGCCTGGGTTCAATTCCCAGCCACGGTATGTAAGCTGGCTTTTGATATAGTACAATTCTGTGGATTAAGCAAGCTAATTTTTCTCTTGGATTGATCATAATGGTACATGCTAGGCTGGCTTCAGCATGTAGTGTTGTTGGTGGTATAGTGGTTAAATGAGTTGCCTACCGCACACTGAGACCTGGATTCAATTCCCAGCCCAGCCTGGGTTCAATTCCCAGCCATGGTATGTAAACTGGCTTTTGAAATACTACAATTTCCTGGAAGATGAAGTGAGGGAGAGAGGAAGGAGGGAGGAGGGGATTCCTGATGTCATAAAGTA
This sequence comes from Hyperolius riggenbachi, assembly GCF_040937935.1. Taxonomy (NCBI): domain Eukaryota; kingdom Metazoa; phylum Chordata; class Amphibia; order Anura; family Hyperoliidae; genus Hyperolius; species Hyperolius riggenbachi. The sequence continues at coordinate 217,450,288 of NC_090649.1, read as the reverse complement.
GCGTAGGCCTGCAATTGAACATTCAATGAGATTTCTGACCTTAAAACACTGCTTTGTATTAAATCCAGATTTTTTTCTGGGACTTTTGATGTGTATTTTACTCAACCATGTCTTCCTCCAGGTATTAGACCCCATGAAACATCTTTTCTATCATTTTTCCAATCAGCAGAAATTTTTCAAAATTTTGAAGTTCACCTCCCCATTGAAGTCTATTGTGGTTCGCGAAAGTTCGTGCAAACCGAACCTTCCGCCAAAGTTCGCGAACGGTGTTTGCGAACCGTAAATCGGAGGTTCGCGACATCTCTAGTGACAGACAGTAAGATTGCATAATCAAGCTGGTAACACTAGGAAGAAGGGCCCTGCCAGAGGCTTACAATGTAAAGGTTTATAGAAGGTTTATAAAAAAAATTAAAAGTTAAAACTGGAAGATAAAGTTGTTGTGAGGTAGCCAATTTGCAAGATATGTAGGTGAGAGTCCAGTAGATTTTGGATTTATGTTCATTCAGAGCTAAACTTATTTAAAAGTAAACTGGATTTAAGTCTGACAAAGGCTGCCCAGTTGAACGCTTGCTTACTCTTGTTCTTTTAAATTAGTCAATAAATGGTATCATCCTGATTCAAAACTTATTGAATTTAAAAAAAAAAAGTTTTGAACTTTTTCTTTAACATTCACCCTTTAAATGTTGGATTGTCAGGCATTCTTTTGTCCATTGGGCACAGATGAGGGTGTTACAGAGACCTTATGGGGAGAATCTTTGTTTGTCTTCAGAGGGTTTTCAGGTATTTTGGAAAGGGGTTAGGGGTCTCCGTTGGGAAAGATTTTCTCTTTTATTTTTTCTAGCTTTGCAAGAATTTACCCCTCCAGGTTGTTTGATTTTATGTTTGGCTGGTAATGGTATGGGTCATGTGAATACAGTTAATCTGATTCATGAAATTAAGAGGGACTTGTGCAGTATTTGTGAATTTTTGCCTCCATTGTGAGGTCATTCCACAAAGATTTTGGACTGATTTGGAGTGGATTCAGAAGCATATTAATAGGGCCATGGTAACGTTTTTACCCTCTATTGGAGGTTTTGCCTATATACATATAGAATTGGAAGGATTTTTACCTGGTTTATTTAGGGATGAGTCGGTTCATCTCTCGGACAATGGGAATGATATCTTTAACATGAATTTACAAGACATAATTGAGAGGAACGCAGTGTTGGATGGGGCCAGGCTTTAGGCCTGGCGTCTGGGAATTTGGTTTTATTGGACTTAGATTTAAGGACTCTTTGTGACTTTGGTCTGCTGACCTAGCGGGGTTTTAAGTTTCATGGTAAATTAAAGGTTAATTTATTATTTCATCTAAAGTTTGTTTATAAAACCCTTTTAAACCTCATTAAAAGGCTGCAGCCCATATTGTGCAAGATTCATGTCTGGTATTTTATTTAATAGATATACGTAATTTATAGAGTTTAAGTTTATGAGTGGACAAGTGCCCTGGAGCATTCACATGGCAAGGGCATGACGTTTTAGCGCTGGACCCTCATGTGAATGCTGAGAGCCTAATATATTTATATAATATTATAGGTGTATGTGGTGATTGCAAAAAGAAAATCCTTGCGCTTTTGTCAGGAGGCTACAGACACTTCCACAGTTCTTCACTCTCCCTTGGCTTTATGCACTGTGCTGCTCTGTTGTTTGAAGGCAATGGAAATAGATCTGGATAAAGAATGGAGCGCTCTATAGTGCATTACCAAGGTGGTGACTTTATTCGCATATAAAAGTTATACTTACAAAAATAAGATGAACAAATCGCATGTCAGCGGAGCAGCCAACCGCTTCAATACCCTAGCAGGTAGACGACAGCACGCTGTGGCCAGCAGCGCGGTTAACGATCCTCGCTGTATGGTGGACGTGGCTGAAGGTTAGCGTGCGTATGATGTCATGACGCATTTCGGCATTCTGCGCCTTCGTCAGATGACGTTAACCGCACAGCACGCTTGGATATATGCGCTCCCTGAGCTGTAGTCATGGCTACAGGAAGCTGCAGGTCATGTGATCTAAAATCAACTTTATTTAAAATGGTCAGCGGCTGCTGGAAACAGTAACCTGGGAGTGCTGGTTAGAGCATACTCCGGTGGAGTAGCCTGTTAGGCAGTGGCTCACAGCGCACTGTCAGAGAATTTTATGAAACTGACAAATACATTAAAGAAGACTATATATATATATATATATATATATATATATATATATATATATGTATGTATATATATATATATATATATATATATATATATATATATATATATATATATATATATACATTAAAAAACAATATATAAAAAACATAAGATATATAAATAATTACAATTGTTTGTAAGATCGAATATCAGAATGATTAATGAACAATAAACAATAAAAGATATAAAACTGAGGATCAGAAAAAAGGATAAAAGCTTAATAGTTTGTACATGAAGGTGGATCCAGTGAAAAAATGTCCACCTCTTAATAATTTTCCTGACTTGTATTGAGAGGAGAACATCAAATTCACAGTTGGACCTAGGAGACACTGAGTATATTAGTTCTCCCTGTGGTGAACATTAGGAAATGTGGATACTATGGAAAGTGGCAGGACAAATGAATGTTCTGTCATCAGAAAACAGTGGACAGGAAGGTGGCCATGTTATGGATGTACATTAGCCTTATGGGGATGAGGGGTGTGACTTGGGGCATAAATTACACAGTGTCCTGGATGTCGAAATGACTATGCCTATTAAATGCTCATATATGGATGGCAATTAAAAGGTCCAATGGCTCCTATAGTTCTAGGGCTCACAGTATTGTCGTCCTGCCCCAGATGAGGGAAGGGATGAGGGGGGGAAAAGAACAAAGGATGGAGGGAGATGGGGAGGGAAAGAGGGTGGGAGAGGGAAAGGGGAGGAGGGGAGGGATGGAAGGGATAAGTAGGGGGTGTGCTCATGAACCACCTCCTATGATGGACCCTAGTAATTGGTACAATATGAAGTAATGCAACAGAATCATTTATTCTACACCTACTATGGACTGGTCCTAACTTATAGCGTACTTACCACCCTCATCTAGTGTGGATATTTGCTAAGGGGAAATTGGGGGAGCTGTGAAGGAAAAGAGAGACGGTTTTATATTAGACATGAGTATACAATCCCATCAAATAAACATAGATCTTAATTACAAATATGTAGAAATCTCTAGACCCTCATTCAGTCCATTGGGGCTTAGTACATTCATCTTGACGATCCAGAAGGTCTCTCTCTCACACAACCTTCTGAATCTTCCGCCCCGGTGTAAGTTTTTGGGGATCACTTCCAACCCCATGATCTTAAGTGAGTGAACATAGCTATCATGGCACTCCTTGAAGTGGCGGGGAACCTGTGCTTTTCTACCCCGTCAAGAATATTACGCTTATGTTCCCCCAGTCTTTGTCTGAGTGGTCGGGTGGTTCGACCGACATATACTTTTGGACAGTTACAGGTTAAAAGATAGACTACATGGTCCCTCCAACACGTTATGAATTCCTTTATCTTGGAAACTCATTGGTTCCCAACTGCTATCTCCATAGCTCTATGTTTGAAGAAGGGACAGCATCCACATCTCTTAACGTGACATCTAAAATTACCTACTATAGATGGAAACATACTCTTCGGTTTTTGCATAATCTTTCTTACATTACTCGGTGTGATGGTATTTTTAATGGATATGGCTTTCTTGAAGATGCCCGCAGGGCGGTCTGGAATCACATTTCTCAATAGAAGATCTTGTTTCAAGATGGGCTAGTTCTGAGTTATAATGTTCTTGATTTCCTATGTTCCTCAGAATAGGGTGTAATGAATGACAGCTCAGGTTGTGATGTGTCGTCTGGGTTTGGTTTCTTTGAGTGAATGGGCCTAACCCTATGCTCATCCAGTGTGGCTTGTATATGGCTGGGTTTGTACTCTTTCTCTAGGAATTTTATACGTAACACTTCCTCTTGGCTACAGTAGTAAATGTCAGAGGTGCAATTTCGCCTCAGCCTGGCTTTTGGGAATGTTTTGTATCCATTTAGAGTTGGAGAGACAACTGGAGGCGTGTAAGTACGAATTGCCAGCCGTTGGCTTGAAATGAGTTTTAGAGCTGATTAACCCATTACTATCTGAATAAAGTTCTAAATCCAGAAAAACTATGCTCTTATTGAAATTACATGGGTAAAGTGGAGGCCAAAGTTGTTGGTGTTACACATGGTGACACATTTTTCAAATGTATCAGCATCACCATCCCAAATAATTAAAATGTCATCTATGAACCTCGTATAAAAGACCAGGTTTTTGGCCAAGGGGTTAGATGCCCAAATGTGTTAGTTCTCCCAGTAGGCCATGTACAAGTTTGCAAAACTGGGGGCAAACCCCGCCCCCATAGATGTCCCACAGGTCTGCAAATACAATCGATCAATAAAGCTAAAGTAGTTGTGGGATAGAGTGAACTGCAGTAGATCTAAGATGAATTGGCCTTGCATGAATGTGAGTGTCCAGTCCTCAATAAGGTAGTACTGGATGGCCTCTAGCCCTTTATCATGTGGAATACTTGTGTAAAGGGATGATACATCAAGTGAGGCCCATAGGTAACCACTATCTCATCTGTAGTTTTGTAACATGTCCATTACATGGAATGAATCTCGTGTATAGGCCTGGGTTTGCAGTACCATAGGTCGGAGAAAGTAGTCAACATATGAGGATATATTGGCAACCAGTCCCTCCATTCCAGCAACAATAGGTCTCCCCAGAGGTTGAGAGGCATTCTTGTGTATATTAGGAATGTGGTAAAAGTATGGAATGGATGGGTGGGTGGGTACCAAAAACTTTTTTTTCAAATTCATTAACAATTCCATTACAAAAAGCATTGTTCACTATGTATTGTAATTCCTCTATATAAACTGGCGTGAGGTCCTTGGGGAGTAGCTGATATGTGGATGAGTCTGTCAAAAGTCTTAGACCTTCGTCTCGATAATTTTCATAGTCCATTAAAACTATCCCACCCCCTTTATCTGCTTGCCTGATTACGATTTGCTTATTCTCTGCAAGCTGTTTAAGGGTTTTCTTTTCAGTCAGGTTCAAATGATGATATTTCTTAGTTGGTCCCTCTTTGCATAGATTTTTAAATTATCTAACACTACTGTGTAGTATGTGTAAAGAAACTGACCCTTTGAGTGTGTGGGGTAAAAAATGGACCTATGTCTGAAACTTGTGTGATGAATATTAGTGTCAGGTACATATTGTAACCAATCTTCACCTTCATCCTCAGGGTTGTTAGTCGAATCAATATTAAATATTTGTTCCTCACCCTCAGTGTTTGTTGTTCCGGACGGGGCTATTTCATGGATTGTTGATGTTTCCATTTTCTCCTTTTTAGATGCAAAAAACCTTTTGATGATCAAGGATCTAACAAATCTATGCAGATCCTTGTATAGCTGGAAGTCATTGGGTTTGGCTGTGGGGGCAAGGTTTAACCCTTTGTTCAGTAAGGAGTTCTCACTGGTCGTGAGGGTGTGGGACGATAAATTGAATATTTTTATTGTGGAATGGCCACTATTAGTTCTTTTGAGCTTCTCCTTTCTTTCTTGGATGGCTCGCCCTCCTCTATTTCCCCTTCTGAGTCTTCTAACCCTCTTTTTCTCAGGGTTCCCTGGGTCAGAGTGGGCACCATTTCTAAAAAAAATGATCCTGTCCTGGGTCTCTTACTCCCGCCTCTGGACTGGTGGCCCTAAGTAGGGATCCCATTATGGATGTGTGTGCTCCATGGTTTTGGGCACTGGGCTCTCCTGCCCTTTGAGGGATCTCATTAATTTTCTTAGGGGAAGTCTCTGGTTGGTGGGGCCGCTGGGTGTCTAACTGTTTTGGTATGGCACCCTCTCTTTCACCCCTCATCCTGTCTCTATACCTGTCTAGATAACCTGATATAGAGTAATTGTCCTCTTTGGAGCCCTTTCAGGCGGAGGACGGTTTAAAGGGCTGAGTCTTTGCATTTTTGTTTTTAAAAACATTTTGAAAAGTCCTATTATTGGACCTATGTATGACAGTTTTGGAATTTTTATCATTTCTGTATTTCTTACTGTTTTTCTTATGATGGGATGGGTGGTCGTATTTATAAGGCCGTTTCCGTGTCCTGTTGTTAAATGAAAGCATCGTGTTTGAGGGCCTCCTAGGTGGAAGGTCTGTTGTGATCCTACATATGGATCTGTATTTTTTGGATCCTATTGGGCTCCAAATATTCTTTCTTTGGGGGCCTGGGGGTATTGTGGTTATTTGGCAGCTGTTTATTTATTTGTAATGTGGGTGCTGCAGGTGTAGGAAGCTTCTTCTCCTCATTTCCCCATTTAAGATGTTACCCAGTGCATAATCGGTTTTGTCTCTTTCAAACTTTTTCAGTTTTTTATTTATCAAATCTGTCTCTACTGTTCGAGTAGCTGATTCTATTTTTTCACACCATTTGGTAAATTCTTTTAAACTAGTATATTTGTTCAAATCTGATTCTATCTCAGGAATGACCTTATGTACTCTGGACAAGTTCCTCTCTCGTTGGACTACAACTATTTTCATCCATTTTTCTGTACATTCAATAGCTGCCTTTTTCCAGATTAAAGGGGAACTGAAGAGAGAGGTATATGGAGGCTGTCATGTTTATTTCCTTTTAATCAATACCAGTTACCTGGCGGCCCTGCTGGTCTATTTCTCTGCAGTAGTATCTGATTAAAACCAGAAACAAGCATGGAGCTAGTCTTGTCAGATCAGACTTATAAGTCTGAACCACTGAAACACCTGATCTGCTGCATGCTTGTTCAGGGGCTAGGGCTAAGAGTATTAGAGGCAGAGGATCAGCAGGGCTGCCAGGCAACTGGCATTGTCTAAAAGGAAATAAACATGACAGCCTCCATATACCTCTCTCTTCAGTTCCCCTTTAAGTGTAAGTCAGAATCCAGGAAATCACAGTCTTTCTTGTTCTTCATGGCTCTAAGGGCAATTTGTGCTGATATATACTCAGAGAGAAATGAGGAATCTATCCACTTCGTGCTCTCATATTTCCTGGCATTCTCTAATTCTCTGAATAATGAAATCATTTGTGTCAGATTGGCGGAATAGTTGGTGTCTGTTACAGGCCCGGATGTGGGCACTAAACCTTGTGTGGATTCACCGCCAGTCTATGCACAACCGATTTCATGTTGTTATGAAACGCATACGCACGCTAACCTTCAGCCACGCCCACCCTTCAGCGAGACGGCATCCCTGACGATCAGTAACCGCGCTGCTGGCCACAGCACGCTGTCGTCTACCTGCCAGGGTATTGAAGCGGTTGGCTGCTCCGCTGACTTGCAATTTGTTCATCTTATTTTTTTAAGTATAACTTTTATGTGCTAATAAAGTCATCACCTTGGTAATGCACAATAGAGCGCTCCATTCTTTATCCAGATCTATGTGGTGATTGCACCTGACAGAAATTTCTGTCAAGATTTTCAGTTCAAGTTTTGCTGCTGCTGTTTTTTCTATGTTTTCAGGTGCTGCGGTTGTTAGGCAGAAATACTGTGGTATGGAGGGGCCAAAAGTTTTCTGCTCTCAGGTGACTGGAAGAGTACCTGGTGCCTAATTTGTTTTGCCCAATCAATGACCACTGGTGTGTATATAAACTTAGCTCTTGTATTTGCGGAGCTCAGTTTCTGCTAGAAAAGACCAGACACCCCCATGGATGTCGCTGGATCCTATTTATTGGAGGTTATGTTGCTCTGGTTAAAGTGGATATGTTGGGGTATTTTGTTTTATTGGACTTTGGTTTAAGGACGCTTTATGGCTTGGGTCTGTTGACTTAGCCGGGTTTTAGGTTACCATGTAAATTAAAGGTCCATTTATTATATGATAATAAAGTTTGTTTCTAAAACCCCTTTTAAACCTCAATAAAAGGCAGCAGCCAATACAGTGTAAAATTAATGTATTTCATTTAATAGAAAATTAATTGATAGAGTTCAAGTTTATGAGTGAGCAAGTACCCTGGTACCCATTCACAAGCAGCAGAAGAGATCAGTAGGATGCCAGGCAACTGGTATTGTTTAAAAGGAAATACATATACAGTACCAGCCTACATATCCCCCTAACTTCAGAGGTACTTTAAATGGAGCTCTGGCAAAAGAATCTTGGAATCCCTCTGTCAGGGCTCTTCATCAGTGCATTGGTCAGGACCAAAGGGATGCTTTGATGGGGAGTTTCTGATTAGTTCTGTTATTCTAACACAAAGGTAACATTTTGTATGCCCAGTATGTTGTAATTTACAGCTGCACTCAGTCAGATCTATAACATGAACCCTCTGACAAGTAATACCATTTCTATTTTCTTAGCTTTTCCCAGCTATACATTACTTGTGTAAGCTATATATTTGACACAATAATAAATACCCTTTAAATCTCCCAAATGTGTATTTCTTTGCACTGGTTTAATAAAACTCAGCACCAGATGATCCCTTGAATTTCGTGACCTCCAATACTTTATCTTAGATTTGAATTACAAGCCCCATTTCAGAATTTCATCTTTCAGCTGAACACTCCGAAATCTTTAATTGCTTTAACCAACATACATGCATGCACATTATATAAAGTAATGATTGGGATCCCATTTCCCTTCATTTCAGATTTACCCCATAGATCATTCCTATCTACTTGTATTATATCCTCACAAGACCTTTCAACCTCCACTATACAATATTGTTTCTCTTTGAATTTGCTCTTAATTTTCTCAGTGTGCACCTTAAAAGACATATGTCATACAAATGTGAAAAAAGTAAAATGTGTGAAACTGTGTCCTCTCTAAAAACAAAACAAAACATGCTTTGTGCTTTCCTAATGCCATCTACATCTCTCTCCCCTTTTGTGTTTTGTAAATCATTATACATTTTATTCGTCGTGTTTCTTTTTCACTGTCATTACCAATTCTGTATTCTGTATTTTGCATCGTTTTTGTATTTTGTCACTAATTATGTATCATGTATATTGGTGTACACCATTGTCTGTATGATCATGTGCCTCATGTTCGTTTCTTACTTTGTACAGTGCCATGGAATATGTTGTCTCTTTATAAATCAATAATAATAATAATAATAATCTACACGCCCCCATAATGAAGCTCTCTTTTACATATCCTAAGTTATGGCTTCTTAATGCCATGAGCAGCAGGAACAACTTGGCAGATCAGTGACAGTTTTCCTCCTCTCCTCCTCTACTCCTGCTTACATGGAACATCCCACTGTGTCTCCTGCTCACATGGAACATCCCACTGTGTCTCCTGCTTACATGCAGGGGCGTAGCAATAGGGGGTGCAGCGGTAGCGACCGCATCGGGGCCCTTGGACCAGAGGGGCCCCGAATGGCCCTCCCTCAACTACAGTATTAGCTCTATATTGGTCCTGTGCTCATAATAATCATTTATATATATACTTTGAATAGTGGTAATCATTAACAAACTATTCCCCATCCCCTTCTTGCACCTCTGACATTGTAGTTGCCATTGGCAGCTTTTAGCGCGCTGTTTCAATTGCTATGTATAGAGTGCATGGGGGGCCCCATTGTAAAACTTGCATCGGGGCCCACAGCTCCTTAGCTATGCCACTGCTTACATGGAACATCCCACTGTGCCTCCTGCTCACATGGAACATCCCACTGTGCCTCCTGCTCACATGGAACATCCCACTGAGTCTCCTGCTTACATGGAACATCCCACTGTGCCATCTGCTCACATGGAACATCTCACTGTGCTAATTAATCCCACACACTGCAGGTAATAAACACCATCCTGCAGCACTTGTGACATCTTTCCCCTCTGCTTCTTCTGGCTGAAAGGCACCAAAAGGCGATTGCAGGATAGCCATTTAGCCATATGTATAGAAGATCCAACCATTTATTTTAGAATATCACTTTTTATATTATAAGAATTTCCAACCAGATCTCACAATGTAATCCTTACCAAAGTGTGCGTGCGTGCATGCAGGCGTGTGTTTTGAACAGGAACAGGAACAGAGATTTTTTTTAACCCACTTGAGTCATAGAGACCTAAAACAACAAATATTTTAGTAGTGGGTTAAAGGACCAAAAAAAGACCAATTTTCTGGGGGGGGGGGGGGGGGGGGGATCATGTCAGGTACAATTTTGGCACAAATTATAATTATTCCAAATATTAAGCTTTATGCCAGCAATAAGTTATCCCCATAATGCATTATGGTTGAAACTATGTAGATCATTTGGCCCTTTAGAATAGCCCTAACGGTTCTGGTTTTCTGTGACATGACTGGATACTCTGTAGCACCTCCTCCTAGAAGGGGTCAACCATATTAGCAGATCTGATTAAGGAAGAAATTACCATCACTCAAAATAGGCATGTGAGCAGAAATGAGAATGTCATGTGTATTATCTGTATATGGTGTATTTATAACTCATTACAGTCCCAATGGGCAGTTACATTATGCACATCACACCCTTATTACTTAGTCCACTCAGTCCCAATTTCAATGTTTATATATACAGGGAGTGCAGAATTATTAGGCAAATGAGTATTTTGACCACATCATCCTCTTTATGCATGTTGTCTTACTCCAAGCTGTATAGGCTCAAAAGCCTACTACCAATTAAGCATATTGGGTGATGTGCATCCCTGTAATGAGAAGGGGTGTGGTTTAATGACATCAACACCCTATATCAGGTGTGCATAATTATTAGGCTACTTCCTTTCCTTTGGCAAAATGGGTGAAAAGAAGGACTTGACAGGGTCAGAAAAGTCAAAAATAGTGAGATATCTTGCAGAGGGATGTAGCACTCTTAAAATTGCAAAGCTTCTAAAGCGTGATCATCGAACAATCAAGCGTTTCATTCAAAATAGTCAACAGGGTCGCAAGAAGTGTGTGGAAAAACCAAGGCGCAAAATAACTGCCCATGAACTGAGAAAAGTGAAGCGTGCAGCTGCCAAGATGCCACTTGCCACCAGTTTGGCACAAGGTGTGCAATACTCAGAGACATGGCCAAGGTAAGAAAGGCTGAAAGATGACCACCACTGAACAAGACACACAAGCTGAAACGTCAAGACTGGGCCAAGAAATATCTCAAGACTGATTTTTCTAAGGTTTTATGGACTGATGAAATGAGAGTGAGTCTTGATGGGCCAGATGGATGAGCCCGTGGCTGGATTGGTAAAGGGCAGAGAGCTGCAGTTCGACTCAGACGCCAGCAAGGTGGAGGTGGAGTACTGGTTTGGGCTGGTATCACCAAAGATGAGCTTGTGGGGCCTTTTCGGGTTGAGGATGGAGTCAAGCTCAACTCCCAGTCCTACTGCCAGTTTCTGGAAGACATCTTCTTCAAGCAGTGGTACAGGAAGAAGTCTGCATCCTTCAAGAAAAACATGATTTTCATGCAGGACAATGTTCCATCACACGCGTCCAAGTACTCCACAGCGTGGCTGGCAAGAAAGGGTATAAAAGAAGAAAAACTAATGACATGGCCTCCTTGTTCACCTGATCTGAACAACATTGAGAACCTGTGGTTCATCATAAAATGTGAGATTTACAAGGAGGGAAACCAGTACACCTCTCTGAACAGTGTCTGGGAGGCTGTGGTTGCTGCTGCACGCAATGTTGATGGTGAACAGATCAGAACACTGACAGAATCCATGGATGGTAGGCTTTTAGTGTCCTTGCAAAGAAAGGTGGCTATATTGGTCACTGATTTGTTTTTGTTTTGTTTTTGAATGTCAGAAATGTATATTTGTGAATGTTGAGATGTTATATTGGTTTCACTGGTAAAAATAAATAATTGAAATGGGTATATATTTGTTTTTTGGTAAGTTGCCTAATAATTATGCACAGTAATAGTCACCTGCACACACAGATATCCCCCTAAAATAGCTAAAACTAAAAACAAACTAAAAACTACTTTCAAAAATATTCAGCTTTGATATTGAGTTTTTTGGGTTCATTGAGAACATGGTTGTTGTTCAATAATAAAATTATTCCTCAAAAATACAACTTGCCTAATAATTCTGCACTCCCTGTAGAGAGAAATAGTTATTTTCCGAAATCAGTGCAGCTACAGTTGAATGACCATTTCATTTACAAATTCAGACATAAAAGTTCTTATTTGTGTATAGAATTGTAGATAACTATAACTGTAATTTACTGTGCAGTTTAATATTATTTATTTTCTTTTAAAGTGAACTGGTGGAGAGGAAAATAAACTGATGAGATGAACAATTGTATTTATCCTCCTACTCCTAAAAATGACTTTTTTTTAGTTATCCCATGGTATTATTTTATATTTAAACATTTACAAAGTAGATTGAATGTTGTTTTGTCTCTGCTCAGTGGCAGTCTATTAACCACCCTGGCGGTCTTATTCTTTTCGGATTTTAGGGTGTAAAAGTAATGCAGTTTTGTTGCAGGCTTTTAGACCCTAAAATCGGGGAAAAAATCACACTGCAGAGAGATCTGCAGCAGCAGCAGCAGCAGCGCCAGCATTCACTCTCCTCCCTGGGATCCAGCGCTGCAGTTCTCCCTCTGTCCTCCGGGTGGCGCTGTTTCCCTGTAGTGAGATCGCCGTCTGTCGTCATGATGACAAATGGCCATCTCACCTGAGGGATGCAGAGACTCGGAGGACAGGGAGGAGAATGGCTGCCAGCATCTCGATCCCCAGGGAGGTGTGTGAAAACACCAGCTGCACAGATCTGCCAGCAGCTACCATGAGTTACGAGGTTAAGTGTCCTTGATTAAAATACATAAACTATTGACCCTTTTCTATCCCCCTCTGCTCTCAGAAGTTGTATTCTGGCATGAAAACTTTTATGGATATAATTTGCTTATCAGTGATGTTTACTACCGTGTTTTCCTGAAAGTAGGACCTCCCCTTAAAGTAAGCCCTAGCATATATTTCAAGCATGATTGAAATATAAGCCCTCCCCCTAAAATAAGCCCTAGTGGCAGTGGAAGTCTCGTACCCCTCCCCCCCGCCACCACTTTACCTCCTGCTGGCCCCGCCTCCAAAAAGGTGGATCCCCGTGCTCCACTGCATGGTGGCATAATTCAAACAGCAGATCAGTAGTGAACTGCACTGATGGCAGATAGAGTTACACTGTAATAGCGCTGCCGTATAAAGGAAGTAAACAGAGAGGTTACTTCCTGTATACGGCGGCGCTGTTACAGTGAAACTCTAGACGCCTATCGCAGATCACCGCTGATCTGCGGTTTGAACTATGCTGCCGTGCAGTGGAGCAAGGGGATCCAACTTTCTAGAGGAGGGGGCCGGCAGGAGGTAAAGCAGCGGCGGGGGAAGGGGGACTGGCTATGCACAAGGGGGGAGTTTGGCTATACACAGGGCCGTTTCTACCCCCGTGCGGGGCGTGCCGCCGCCCGGGGCGCTGTTAGGAGGGGGGCGCTATAATGGAGGGGGGAGCCGGAGCCGCGGGGAGGGCAGCCCGACCTCTCCCTCCCTCTCCCGGGCGCCCTCCGTGCTCCCCCCTCAGATGCAGAGCGAGCAGCCGGGAAGCGCTGTTTGCAACTCACCTGCCTGGCTCCAAGCGCTGCTCTCTCGCCGCTGGTCTGTCTCTTCTCTCTGCATACATGCTGATACACGCGGCTTCCTGTTTAGCCGGAAGCCGCGTGTATCCACAGTATGCAGAGAGAAGAGACAGACCAGCGGCGAGAGAGCAGCGCTTGGAGCCAGGCAGGTGAGTTGCAAACAGCGCTTCCCGGCTGCTCGCTCTGCATCTAAGGGGGGGAGCACGGAGGGCGCCCGGGAGAGGGAAGGCGAGGTCGGGCTGCCCTCCCCGCGGCTCCGGCTCCCCCCTCCACTATAGGGGACAGCTAGCTATCTAACCTATCCTGGGGGCACCTACCTAATCTAACCTACGCTGGGGGCAGCTACCTAATCTAACCTACGCTGGGGGGCACCTACCTAATCTAGCCTATACTGGGGGGCAGCTACCTATCTAACCTATACTGGGGGGCACCTACCTAATCTAACCTACGCTGGGGGGCACCTACCTAATCTAACATACACTGGGGGGCACCTACCTAATCTAACCTACACTGGGGGGCACCTACCTAATCTAACCTACACTGGGGGGCACCTACCTAATCTAACCTACACTGGGGGGCAGCTACCTAATCTAACCTACACTGGGGGGCAGCTACCTATCTAACCTTCACTGGGGGGCAGCTACCTATCTAACCTTCACTGGGGGGCAGCTACCTATCTAACCTACACTGGGGGGCAGCCACCTATCTAACCTACACTGGGGGGCAACTACCTATCTAATCTATACTGGGGGGGCACCTACCTAATCTAACGTACGCTGGGGGGGCACCTACCTAATCTAACCTACGCTGGGGGGCAGCTACCTATCTAACCTACACTGGGAGGCAGCTACCTAATCTAACCTACACTGGGGGGCAGCTACCTATCTAACCTATACTGGGGGCACTTATTTAACCTGTATTGGGGGCACCTACCTAGCTAGCCTATACAGGTGGCCACTATACTGGCTACCTATATTGCAGGCACCTACCTAAATAACCTGTACTGGGGCACCTACCTACCTAACTTATACCGGGGGCGCCTGCCTATCTAACCTATACTGGGGGCAACTATACTGGCTACCTATACTGGAGGCACCTACCTGGCTAACCTATAGCGGGGGCAACTATACTGGCTCACCTATGCCTGGCTACCTATACTGGGGTACCTATTCTTGGTTACCTATACTGGGGGGACCTATACTAAGTGCAACTAGACCTGGCTAACCTATACTGCGGGCACCCATACCTTGCTCGGGGGGGGGGGCGCAATTTTTACACCCTCGCCCTGGGTGCATTTTAGCCTAGAAACTGCACTGGCTATACACAAGGGGGATCTGGCTATACACAAGGTAGGTCTGGCTATACAGAAGGGGGATCTGGCTATACACAAGGGGGATCTTGCTACCCGCACAAAATATAAGATCTCGAAAATAAGCCCTAGCACATCTTTTGAAGGAAAAATTAATATAAGACAATGGCCTCAATTCACTAAGATCATGCTGGAGATAATAAGGCAAGTGAAAACTTACCTCCACACATCGATCTTGCCTTATTAAGGTGTTACCTCCTCTGTAGTTATTTTCACATGCAGTTAATTAACAGTCTTGTCTTTAACTTTAGAATTCTGGAGTTATTTTAAGGATTGAAGAGTTAACTTTAGAGATCTCTCCTTAACTTAAAAACAGAAGAGTTAACGTTATGTTTGCCTGAGGTAAAATGTTTCCTGACTACTACATGCCTTATCACCATTGTGATAACTCTAGAAACGTTATTAAAGACAGGAGATAACCTTAGTGAATTGAGGCCAATGTCTTATTTTCGGGGAAACACGGGTATATTTTCGACAATGTAACGACAAGAAAAAAATTATCACTTCCATGCCTAAAAATTAATTATTTCAGGCAACAAAATAAAACAAATAAAACAGTGTTTTTATTGCTATGTTTTGCACTGTACATACACCTGTTTATCTCACCATGTCACGTCACCTCGAGTACACTTTAAGTGATATCAAAACTATTAGAAGCTTGCTAAACAGTCGCTGGCTCTTTAAAAAAAAAATTCTTTACTATCGTAAGAAAGCCAATCCATTCAATTCACAAAATATGGAGTATTCTTCTAAAATATTTGACTTTTTTTAAAAATACGTTAAAGAACCTAGTATTTTTAAGATAATATCCCGCTAATAATGTTGTATTTCTGTAGAACTAGAGAACACATTTTCAAAACGTGATGATATATCTTTATTTAACATTAAAACTGTTTGGTGAAATTTCACATTACAGGAGATAATATATCTTCCATTAACGTAATTACATATGTGGAGATAAAGGAGCCTTGATGGAGCTATTACATATGTAGAGAAATGTATTCTTCTTCATAGCAAAGGATAAATTAGAGAAGCATTTCTGAAATAATCTAGGCCTGATATTATAGGGCTTATTGCTTTGCAGCTGCAGTGATTGGATGACCACACAAGGTAAAGTCTCACTTTGGCAGGGCCAAATTAAAAAATGCTTTCATTAAACAAAACACGTTTTAAAAAGCATAACACGTGGAGAACATCAAACAGACTTTTTATGCTAGAACGCGTTTCTTAAAGGACCTTTTTCGCGAAAATCTGAAAATTTAAAATACATGTAAACATATACAAATAAGAAGTACATTTCTTCCAGAGTAAAATGAGGCATAAATTACTTTTCTCCTATGTTGCCATCACTTACAGTAAGTAGTAGAAATCTGACATTACCGACAGATTTTGGACCAGTCCATCTTCTCATAGTGGGTTCTTAGGGTTTTCTTTATTTTTAAAAGCACTTAGTGAATGGCAGTTGCTCTGTCCAACTGCCAAAAAAGTGTACGGTGAGCAGGGAGGCTGTCCAGCATCATTGTTTAAATCTTTTTCAGGGAATGTCTTTATAAAGAATAAAGGCCATGCTGAGAATCCCCCATGAAGAGGTGGACTAACCCAAAATCTGTCGGTAATGTCAGATTTCTACTACCTACTGTAAGTGACAGCAACATAGGAGAAAAGTGTAATGATCGGTGTCAGCACACAGAGAGAATCTGATTATTGATGATCTGCAGAATCATCAACAATACAGATGTATACCTGATTATGGATGATCTGCAGAATCATCAATAATACAAGTATGACTAACCTCTGGACACCTAATAAAGAGTAAGTGTTTGGTGTAACTGTAGGCTATCTCCCGTGAGGCGGGAGATATAGGCAGCTTAGCCAAGATCCACCTGAGGGGCAGGTGGCCCTGGGAAGTGCAGGGACTCTCTCCTTAAGAGAGGGAATAGTGAGGACCTGGCAACCAGGGATATCTGAAGATCAGATATAGACTGTACTGCAGCCAGGGGACTCCAGGGGAAGAGGCCACTGGCTGCTAAAAGGCCGGGCTCTCTGAGGAGCAGGAGTCCTAGTTGCAACTGACACTTGGCGGAATTGTGTCACTGCTAGTACAGATAGGCTGAGCACTCAAGGGGTGAGTGACAGCCTGGAACGTCGGGCAGGCCAGGTCGGCAACACACGAGCAGATAAGGTACAGAGACAGAAGGCTGATTTGGTAACCGGGTACAGGCAGGGTCTGGCAAGAGGTAGGCAGATATGCAGGGGTACTGAATCAGAAAGCAATAGAGAGGTCGACAGAGAAAATAGTCATAACAGAAATAGAGCAGAGTCTGGGGTGTAAGGTCCGTGGTCTCGACACCCAGGAACTAGTCTAAAGTTTAACACAGCAATGACACAGTAATCCTAAGCTTAGGTGTGAGGTCCTTGGTCACAACACCCCGGAACTGGTCTAAAGTATAACACAGCAATGACACAGTAATCCTAAGCTTGGGTGTGAGGTCCTTGGTCACAACACCCTGGAACTGGTCTAAAGTATAACACGGCAATGACACAGTAATGCTAAGCTTGGGTGTGAGGTCCTTGGTCACAACACCCTGGAACTGGTCTAAAGTATAACACTAGCGTAATCTGGCTAAGTGTGAATTCCCAGGTCCACCTGGTTCTAACAAACTGTGGGATCTGACTGTGGTCTGAGTGCTCACACGTAAGTGTTCGCAACGGCAGACAACCTGAGACTGACCAGCGATATCTATATATAGTGCAGCGCTCCTAAGCGCCGCCCAGCACCACTCAGCCAATCAAAGACTGCGCTGGGATCAGCTGATCGACCTGATCAGCTGATCCCTCTTCTACTGGCATAAAGGTCCTGCCTCCCAGCGCGCGCGCGCGTAACTCTCCATCTGTGTGCACTAGAAGGCTCAGACAAATCAGACGCATGCTGCTGTGCGGAAACCGCCGGTCTGAACGTGGAGACAGCCACCCCGCTGCCAGACAGCGTGGCGGCATCTCCACAATCCATTACAAAAAGTCGTTTATGGTTCATTTTACTCTGGCAGAAATTTACTTCTTATTTGTATGCGTTTTAAATGTTAAGATTTTCGCGACAGTTCCTCTTTAACAAGATTTAAGTGCATGTGGATCTGTTCTGATTGTAAGCAGAAAAGTCTCTAACTTTTATAGCATCATTATATCATTATAATATACATCCCTAAAACCCTATAATTAGTAGTCGATAAATATCCAGTAAGTTGACTGCTTGAAGTCCTCCATTGTCCAGAAACAGTTAATGTTCAAATGAAAGCATGTCAGGTTTAGTAATTATTATAATTTGGTCCATTTTTTCATTCTAGGTCAACTTATTTTAGAGTTGTGAAGGTCGACTTGTTCCTTTCGCAAATATCATGGCATGATAACGTTTTTTTTGCAAAAAATCAACGTAAGAGAAAATGAATCAATATCTGGCTTGTGTTATTAAGGCCAAAAACGCATTCATGAAGCAACTCAGTAGTAGCTAGCTTTTGTTGCTATTAAAAACTTTATTTGTGAAATAAGCTCTAAATAGGTTCATGCCACAAACAGCAAAGTTGCCGTGACAAAATGGAAGTGGAATGACATGACTAGGCCTGAACTCAGTTTTTCATTACATTATTTTCATTAGTGGTAAAAAAATTAAGGTTTTTGCAGATCAGATCCCCAAGTCAGTTATATAGGAATTTTTTGAGTCATCCTCTGTATGAATGGGAATATCAGCTTTAAAGTGAACCTTAAGTGATCAAAAGAAATTGAGTTTTACTCACCTGGGGCTTACCTCAGCCCCCTGCAGCTGATCGGTGCCCACGACGAGTCGCTCTGATGCTCCGGGTCCCGCTGGCGGCCACTTCCGGTTTCACCGTCAGGACCCGTCAGGCTGGGGAACGTGGCTGATACCTACGCGTTCCCAGCCTAAATAGTACCCCTATGCGGCCATACGTGTAATTTGTAAATGGACGATACTAGGCTCATGGTGATCACAGGGTCAGGAGTCAATAAAATCAGCTCTTGACTGGCGCATGGAGCTCTTCTGTCTCTATGATAGCTGAGTGAGCAAGATACAACAGGGCCAGAGAAATGCTAATAATGAGAGATGGGAGTGCACAGTGGTGAGTGTGAAATCTACAAGCAATCTATGAACAATAAAAGTTGATTATTTATTTATTAAGTATTTATATAGCGTCAACATATTATGCAGCACTGTACAGAGTGTATTGTCTTATCACTTACTGTCCCTCATAGGGGCTCACAGTCTAGTCCCTACCATAGTCATATGTCTATGTATCTATCATGTACTGCATGTATCTTAGTCTAGGGCCAATTAAGGTGGAAGCCAATGAACGTATCTGTATGTTTTTGGGATGTGGAAGGAAACTGGAGTGCCCGGAGGAAATCCACGCGGACACAGGGAGAACATACAAACTCCTTGCAGATGTTGCATATAATAAAACGGAAAAAGCTTGGGCTCCAGGTGTCAGCAAGGAATACAAAATTTTACTAAATACAAAATTGACATAATATTCTCAGGAACAATACATGGCAACTTATTGTTATCAACAATACATAAAGTTAAAAACAAGAGCCCAGCAGATGGCTTCATAAATCAGCTGTTAGAAATTATACCTACTTCAATTGCAATGCGTGTATGGCATGACAACAATCATACATCCATCACTTGCCCGCGCATTCACCTCTAAGTGCACTGTGCCCAGTGACGTATTTTCAATGTTGGGGGGCCCCCTTTACTTACATAGCAACAGGGATTAGGCTCAGATCACTCGGATCTTTGTATTGGTGACAGTCACATCCCATTTAAATTTCCATATTGCGTATTGTAATGAGCTATGACATGGGGAGATCTCACCAACATTGGCATTTGTAAGGGGTTATTTCGAGAGGTCATCACGAAACAGGAATATGATTATTTGAAGGTGGTGACATACAATGTACCTACATTATACACCCTGCCTAAATTACATAAATCTATAACTAAACCACCTGGGCGACCCCACACAAAGTTTAGGACAATTGATTGACCAAAAATTTAAATCTTTGGTCCAGTCACTCCCCTCTTATGTGCAGGACACCCGCGATGTGTTGGGTGTGTTGGCTGGTTTTCTGGCACCTCCGGGGTCCCTCCTCGTGGGGATCGATGTTGAATCCTTGTACACTTCGATCCCACACGGGGAGGGGCTCCGGGCAATGTCTTTTTTCTTAAATGAGAATATATGGCTCACATATATACAAAACGTGGAATTCCGTATGGGCAGTTCCTCCGTGTACGGAGGAATTGCTCATGCGATGAAGATTTTCGTAGAGAGTCACGAGCAATGTACGAGCGAGTTAGAGCCCATGGTTACTCACATTCGGTTTTGCGAAGGGCATTGAGGAGAGCTTGGTCCTTGGATCGCAAAAGTTTGTTAGCCCCAAAAGATAAGAATCAGTTAGATGACCAAGGTTATGTACGAATTATCACCAGATATGGGGCTCATTGGGAACGGTTACAGGGGCTTCTGACAAAATTTTGGCCGGTGCTGACTGCGTCGGGGGAGGTGTCTGAGGTTGTGGGCCCCCGACCCTTGCTGACAGCGAGGAGGGCCCCCAACCTCAGAGACCGCCTGGTTCACAGTGAGATACAGGCTAAACCTAATACATTACACCAAAAAGATCTAAGGGAGCCAGAACCTATTCCTAATATTGGTCAATTTATTGCATATGACAGTATCAAAAAACACACAACAGTGAACAAGACGCACACAAAAACCCCCCATAAAATCAACTACGTTTCATCAGCGGTATATGGCCAGGCTAAGCAAAAAATAGTGAGTCTCTGGAGTGCACTCCTATCAAAAAAGATTCACAAATATTATTGATTGCAATCCTATTAATCTTCAGGCCCAGGCTTCAATACTCGTTGATAATTGTGACATCCAGAACGGTGGCCACCGTGGATCAACCCCGTGTGCTTATTGCACGCCTCTATGTATTGTGAACATATACATGCTCATTACTGACACTGACCTCCTATGTCAAACCTCTCAAGCCAAACACCGCAGAGCACTTAAATATCAACATACATCAACGCTGACATGGGCAGATTTGCAATTGCATTGTGTTATTTAAATTCAAGCATCAGCTCATAACTCACGACCGGATACATCCAAGCCGGTGGATACTTCTGTCCATTTAGTTTGATTTAAGCGTGATGGCTCTGGCGTCCGATAACTCTCCGAGATGTTGCAGGAGACGGCGGTATGTAAGGCGAGAGGAAGAGCATGGAGGCACGGGGGACCGACTCCGCCCACGTACGGACGTCACAAACACGTGACGCGTTTTGTCCAATGGACTTCCTCAGACGTCTGAGGAAGTCCATTGGACAAAACGCGTCACGTGTTTGTGACGTCCGTACGTGGGCGGAGTCGGTCCCCCGTGCCTCCATGCTCTTCCTCTCGCCTTACATACCGCCGTCTCCTGCAACATCTCGGAGAGTTATCGGACGCCAGAGCCATCACGCTTAAATCAAACTAAATGGACAGAAGTATCCACCGGCTTGGATGTATCCGGTCGTGAGTTATGAGCTGATGCTTGAATTTAAATAACACAATGCAATTGCAAATCTGCCCATGTCAGCGTTGATGTATGTTGATATCTAAGTAGTTGATTTTATGGGGGGTTTTTGTGTGCGTCTTGTTCACTGTTGTGTGTTTTTTGATACTGTCATATGCAATAAATTGACCAATATTAGGAATAGGTTCTGGCTCCCTTAGATCTTTTTGGTGTAAAGTTTAGCATATTTTTAAGGTGAGACGGAGAGAGTAATATGTAAGTTGATATCCCGTACTAATTTATTCTACTAAACCTAATACATGGCTACAGGAACGCGTGCCAAATGGCATGTTCAGGTGCGGCAAGTGCAAACTATGCCCGTTCATAGGTAGAACTAGAAACTTTCAGGACAGACGAGGTGTCAATATGTACAAAATAAAATCCTTCATAAATTGTGACAGTGAGAAGGTGGTATATATGATAGAGTGCCCCTGTCACCTTAGATACATAGGGGAAACCAAGAGGGCCCTAAAAGAACGGGTATTGGAGCACTTGGCTATTATTGTAGGGAGGAAGGGTCAGACCGATATTGCAGAACATTATAGAGAGGCTCACGGTAACAGCTTGGGAGGAACAACTGTTAAAGGAATATACAAGCTTAATATTTCAAGCCGTAGAGGCGATTTTGATGAAATATTACTTTGTAAGGAGTCAATGGGGATATTTAAGCTTGATACGGTGAGCCACGATGGTTTAAATGCTAGATTGGACCTTTCACCCTTTCTGAAATTAGCAAGGTATGGCTGATCCTGTGGCATCTTGTGTGTTTATAGGACCAATGTGGGTGATAAATTGCTCTTTTGAGTTATGTCATTTCGATATTGAAGTGTGGACATGCCTGGTTCTGCAGTGAATGATATACGTGCACCGTGTCTGAAGCTGTGCCATTCCATGATAACAAGGACAGCTACTTGAAGTCTGTTTTTAATGTATAGGAGATTCCATGGAGATATGATCTGAACTTCCTTGATGCCTATTAGGGTGGATTCTGTGAAGCTATGTGAGATATATACAAAGACAACATTGCAAAGTGTTCCTGAATTTTTGGAAATCTATGAAAGATGCTGTTACTAGACAGAATATATATAGTACCTGGAAGGAGATTATGATGTGAAAATCGACTAGAAATTGGAATTGTGGTAGCTGATGTATGTCCTGCTTTAAACTCCTTCATCTAAACCATGTTGCTGCCTCAGGTTGTTGCAGTGCATATGGCCTCCCTGTGTTGCCTGGTTATGATGATGCAGACTGTGGGACATTCAGGGATTGGCCAGTGCGTGCAGCTTTCCCTCCCTCTTCTCCTTTCCTGCCTCCACCTCCTCCCGATGTTTGCTGGAAGATAGGCGTGACGCGGGCAGTGAAAAGGATGACATGCTAGGAGCTGGCCACACCTTGAGAAAGAATCTGGGCGGTTCGAAACGCGTCGGTGGGCGGAGCTTCGGTCAGCTGATCGCTCCTCAGCAGCGTGTGCCCGCCATTGCTCTAAGCCCGGTGTGCTCCTTCCCTTTGTCGGTGAATCATCACTAGGAGATCCCCTGCCGAAATTGAGCAGGAGTGATAGGACCTTTGGGATCAGCCGGGTCCATGTGAAGCGGCAATGCTGGGTTGAACGGAGCTTGCAAATGCCAATGTTGGTGAGATCTCCCCATGTCATAGCTCATTACAATACGCGAAATGGAATTTTAAATGGGATGTGACTGTCACCAATACAAAGATCGAGTGATCTGAGCCTAATCCCTGTTGCTATGTGAGTAAAGGGGGCCCCCCAACTTTGAAAATACGTCACTGGGCACGGTGCACTTGGAGGTGAATGCGCGGGCAAGTGATGGATGTATGATTGTTGTCATGCCATACACGCATTGCAATTGGAGTAGGTATAATTTCTAACAGCTGATTTATGAAGCCATCTGCTGGGCTCTTGTTTTTAACTTTATGTATTGTTGATAACAATAAGTTGCCATGTATTGTTCCTGAGAATATTATGTCAATTTTGTATTTCCTGGCGGTAAGCCCGAGCTGAGCTCGGGCTATGCCGCGCAGGAAGATATGTCAGCCCCTGGTGGAGCGATTTGCTCCATTGAAAATGCTGTACGCGCAGCTAGCTCTGCGGCGATCGCCCGTACGCAGCGGCGCAAGAGGGCCCCCGCCAGAGCCCTGCGCTGCCCGGACCAATGAGTTCCGGGCAGCGCTATGGGCTGGATCGGAGGTGTCTGACGTCAGGACGTCGGCTGACGTCCATGACGTCATTCCGATCGTCGCCATGGCGACAGGAGAAGCCAAACAGGGGAGCGCGTTATATACGCGTTCCCCTGTTTGCTATTGATGCCGGTGTTTCTGACATTATTGTCAGATGTGACAAGATTAGCTGCATTCTTGTTTCTGGTGTTATTCAGACACTACTGCTGCCAAATAGATCAGCAGGGCTGCCAGGCAACTGATATTGTTTAAAAATAAATAAATATGGCAGCCTTCATATTCGTTCGTTGTCCTTTAACCAGTAAACTATCCAGCCAATACATCTTGTCATCTTCTTGAGTAGAACTTTTGCTAAAGTATATAGAGAAAAAGAAATAGCACTTTTTGGTTGTGTCATTTACTTGTCTATATTTTGCCAAAACAGCATTCTGTGAAAAAACATTGAATTACTCTGAGAAAATGAATTTCCCACTGAGCTCCCTGCAGTACATATTTGGAAGTCTTTTGTCTTTGTTTAGCAGACAGCTACCTCTAAACTTGATACAGATTAATGCTAACTGTTTCTCTTAAACGTACCATTCTCAAATGATGGTGGATACGGGCTTCATGATGTTACAAATATAATGATAAATTTGGTCTGCTGGAGATAACAAGAAATGATCTTTATTCTGAAAAAAAACATAAAACAAGCTTCATTGTTTATGTGATTATGTTGTGAGTTTGCTTCACTTTATGGCCTAAGAAATCTCCAGCATGTATTTTACAACAAACATGGGCACAGCGGTACAAAGCACCTTCACCTAGGAACACATATTTCAAATAAACCTAGAATGTGGTTGAACAGCTAAAAGTAACGCGAAAAATGAAAATCAGTATTGGATGCAGTAATGTTAATTTATAACATATACCGTGTTTAAACAAGGAGTTTGTGCACAGGTGGAAAGGTAAAGGTTCAAAGGACACCTTTACAAGTTCTCCTTCGACTGACATGATTCCATAAACAAGGGGGGAAGGTTGCATATAACTACCTAGGCTTTTTACGTCCTGGAAGCTAAAGCTGTTGCAGAGCTTAACTGTACCTGGAGTGAACCTTATGGAAAAAATGAGGTACTTGCCAATAAAAAGTGAAGCATCTGCATCCTCTGGAGGCTACCTGTGTCCTCCTGGACAGTGTTGCCACATACTAGGGATGCCCATTTGGATTCAGCAGAATTGAAATTTCTGCATTCCTTGGGAAACAAAACTCGGAAAACAGATTTCCGCACAAATCCAATGTACCACAACACAGCCGCAGAAGTCGTAAGCATTGGACCAGAGAATGCAGTATTTTTCCATGAAAGTCAGATTACTGTAGTAATTTTAGACCAATCCTGAGACTCGGTTACTATAAGTATCCTGAGTCTTGTGATTGGCCTAACATTTCCGTGGTATTCCGATTACAGCAGAAATATTTTGAATTCTCTGATTGGTTTAATACCTCCAAGTCTACTCAGAAGTATTTAGGCAATCAGAGAATGCAAAAAAAATACAAAAAAAGACTTCTTAGAAATCTGAAGATTGGAAAAACAGAAATCATAAAACGGCATTTGCGGGATTGGAAATCAGCATTTCCAATAATCTCTACCTCACACAAACCCCCAGAAGATATCTGACAAAAGCTTTTCAGATATGCTATCATGGCCGCACTCCCCACTCTGCATTAGTACGCTGCGCCTGTGCAATAAGCCTGAGCTGCTTGTCCCCGAGCTGCTTCTTGCTACTGCGCAGTCCAAAGTGGAGCACAGACGCAAACTTCAAGAGGGATCACGAGGAGGATGGGGGTAGCCTGTGTAGGATCCAGAGACTTCCCTCTTCATAGGTACATATCTAATTTTTCCCCTTAGATTCACCTCAGTTTTGCTTTAACCACTTCCCCTCCCCTGGGACGAGTAACTGTGTCCCTGCAAATTCCCTCTTCCCCTTGCTAGGAGGTAGCTACTATGTCCCTTCCCACCGTGCACTCCAGCTCATGCCCCTGCCCGCTCCCACGCTTATTATCACAGCTGATGGTTAGATGGGAGATAAATGAACAGGAACGTAGTTCCCATTCATTAATCTCTGTCCCCATATGAATGGTGGCAGGCATCAAAGAGATGCCGCGATAATTTGATTACTTCCTACGGAAACCCATGCACACATTACTTCCTATTTAGTGCACTATAGAGACACAATGGGAAGTAATGCACAATCTTGTGGTCAAATAGTAAAATTACACATGCACACATTTAATTTAAAATAATAATAATAATAATCTAAACATTTGTATAGCGCTTTTCTCCTGTCGGACTCAAAGCGCTCAAGAGCCGCAGCCACTGGGATGCGCTCAAGAGGCCACCCTGCAATGTTAGGGAGTCTCGCCTTGAACTCCTTACTGAATGGGTACTTGACCTAGCCAGGATTCGAACCCTGGTCTCCCATGTCAAAGGCAGAGCCCTTAACCAGTACTCTATCCAGCCACCACAATTGGCTGGATCCAACCCACAAATACATTTTAAATTAACACATTACATCGCACACTATCCCATAATTACCCAATTGTTTTGCATTAAAAAAAATTTACACTTAAAAAAAATATAATATAAATATATATACTATAATATATATAATATAAATATATATAAATAGTTACCTCAGGGACTGAATTTTTTTTAATATGCATTCCAAGAGGGTATATTACTGTTAATTTTGAAACTATGGGCTTGTAAATAGTGACGGACGCAAAACTGAAAAAATGCACTTTTATTTCCAAATACAATATTGGCGACATACATTATACTAGGGAAATATTTTAACGGCTGCAATAATAAATGGGCAAACAAAATGTGTGGGTTTTAATTATGGTAGCATGTATTATTGTAAAACTATAATGGAAAAACTGAGAAAAAATGAATTTTTCCTTTTTTTAATTCTTCCTGTTAAAATGCAGTTGGAATAAAATAATTATTAGCAGAAAGTACCAACCAAAGAAAGCCTAATTGGTGGCGAAAAAAAAAACAAGATATAGATTGTTTCATTGTGATAAGTAGTAATAAAGATATAGGCGAATGAATGAAAGGAGCACTGACAGGTGAAAATTGCTCTGGTTTTTAAGGCTAAAAACCCTTGGAGGTGAAGTGGTTAAAACATGTCAGCCTTCTGCAACAGAATATGGAATGGGTTTCTTTTTTTTAAACGCAATTCTCAAAGTTCTATTTTCCCAATGTTACATGGATATGGGTTATTGCCAGTATGAGAAAAAGTTGCTTTGTCTATTTACATCTTTAAAAAAGTGTCACGGTCTTCAGAAAGCCCTCTGGGTGAAATGATAGTCGACAATCCTCCACACTTCTACATCGTTGTCTTGTGTCTGATAAGCATTGTATATCTTTCACTGTTTGATTGCTATGAGCATTTTTTAAAATGACTAATCATTAAAAGTGTTGGAGTTTTAATAGCGAGTGCTCCTTTATTCTCCACTCTTCATGTGGCATTGTATAGCCTGTTTTCTCATCTGGAAGTTACACCATCTGATGTTGAAGCAATCATACAAGCAATCATAGGTGTGCATCAAGCTTTTCTCTTCTGGTGATCTTAAAGTGGACCCAAATGAAAAATACAAGATTTCAGAAATAAAATCTATTTTCTAAATTATAATAATAAATAGCAGCTTTTTTTCAGCTGCATGATGACAGATATAAAATATTTTACGTTTATTGGAGGAACCCCTCCCTTCCTTTCAAATTGCCGGGATTTTTCCGGCAAACTAGTGGAGTAGATGGTGTCTGGCAATGGAGGAATTGCTAATGGCTTCCCCCAGTATAATCCTAGCTATGAAAAGAGAAGGGTGAAAAGCATGCACTGAAATGATCATGGGTTTGAAGGCGTGTTTATTTATCTTTGTATGTGTCAGAGTGGTGCAACTAAATATTTTTAATTAAAAAAATGTTTGGTTTGGGTCCGCTTTAAACAAGTGTCCTGAAGACCTAATGTACACAGAATAAGAGAAGATAAGACAATAATCCTTTCTGTTGACAGGGGCGTTGTTAGCCCCAAAGATCAGTGGCACGTACCACAAATCTATTCCAGGCAGAGTCAGAGCTGTAGAGCCTCTATGCTGGAGCTGTAGTGCCCCAATGGCAGGCATACTGGGAGCTGTGGTGCATCAATGGGTGTATGCTGGGTGCTGTGGTGCCTCTTTGGGGGCATGTTGGGTGCTGTGGTGCTTTTATGGGAGCATGCAGAGAGCTGTGGTTATTCTATTGGGGCATGCTGGGAGTTGTGGTGCCTCAATGGGAGGCTCGTGGGAGCATGGGAGTGGGTCAGGGAATGCTATGGGGGGACTGCCAGACAATCTGCCAGCAAGCCAGTCCGCCCAGCAGGAAGCCTAATTATGTTTAAGTGGCACTGCTTATTTATGTGATATGCTGCATGTATTTATTTATTTCTATTAATGGAGAGGAGGGCTTCATCCAACATTTTGCTGGGCAGGTCTACTTAGACCGCTGTTAAGTTCATGTAAATTTGGCTCCACCCATGACCACACTCACATTCTGATGCGTGGCCACACCCATATTTTGGCTGGATTGCCCAAAAGTGCCCCGAATCTCTTAGGACCCTATCTGTTGACATGCTCATTTAGAATCTATGGAAGGAGTTATTAGGATCAAACTGAAACTGAAGTTGTGCTGTCCCAAATGTAACGTGTCAGTACTTCAAGTTTCCTATCTTCTCTGTGTAATCCTGAAAGCTGTGATGTTACGTCCTGCAGGGGAGTTATATAAACTCTTGATGATGTATAGTAGCCTGAAAATGTGATTTGTTTACTAGCATCAGCACTGCTCCTCTGTGAATCTCTGCATTCAAATACAAGTATTCCTCTCTGCACAGTGTACTCCTAGCTCAATAGCTAGAATAGGGTACAAGAGCTTTCCAGAACTTTCCCCGCCTGCACATACAGCTGGGCCGGAAATCCCTAGTCCTAAATGGGGTCATGAATTCCAACCACTTCTGCTCAGTTTCTGATCCCTCACAATGTTAGTGTAAATGGAAAGTGCTTAAACAATATGCAGAAAATGACATTGCTCAGAAATAATGGGGTTAAATAAGTCAAGCAAGCCTGTGTTGAAACTGTAAAACGGATGGTGGAATTAGTTTTGAATCTAAATTAAATTATAAAGAAATATTTGAGGTCTGAAACGCTGGCACCTGTCCATCCTTCTTTGTGCTGACTTAGCAAGGCCATTTTGTGAACTATAAATTACTCCTCGTATCTTCTCTCATGAATGATTGCAATTTTGGATGATTAATACAGAGAATAAAAATGTAAGCACTTATAAACTGTAAAATATTTTGTGCAATGAGGTTGTACGTGTTAGACAAAAGTCTATAGTACTTCCAGCTAATAAATCTTCAGTTACAGAATGGACACAGGAAGACGCTTTGCACAAAAAGAAAGGTGTAGAATAATCTTCTACACAAGCATACTCTTAAAATGGTCACAGCTCAGGAGAGAAATAGTTAAAGAGGCACGGTAGTCATATATATTAAAATGGAGTTAAATTATACAGGTTACCTACTTTTATGGTAATTTTCTTGGTTTCAGCATCAGAAACACTTCCTAAACCTATACATTACTTTGTGTTGGTATGTATCCATATCCTAGCAGTGATGCTTTGCCTAGGCTGTTTAGCTATGTAGAATTCTTTTCCCAGAGCACTCTGGGAGAAAAAGCATTATTTTCACTGGCTTCATAATTCTCAGATACAAACATTCTGTCATACATTTCTCAATGTATACTAAGTCGAGGAAAAAATTTACAATAGGCAAACACTGACTAGAGGGCATTGACTAGGAGTCTGGCTGCTGCATTATGTACTAGTTGTAGGGGGAGTGGAACTTTACCCAGGGACTCCGATGAATAGGGTATTGCAGTAGTCCAGGTGGGAAAATACAAATGCACGAACTAGAGTAGGTAGGTCTTCAGCTGGGATAAGGTGTCTAATTCTTCTATATTTCTCAGACGGAAGAATGAGCATTTGAGTGTCAAAGATTTGCCATGGTTGTACGGCAATAGGCACATGCAATGTATAAGTATGTAAACAAAAAAGAAAAAAAAGAAGAGGCATATAAACTGTAGTTATAATCAGAGTTGTACCCTTCAGTATGAATTTGATAATTACTGAACATTTCTCCACATGTATGTGTATTTACTTTTTTTTTTTTACATATATAGTACTGACATTCTGCAGAGTTTTGCAGAGTATATAATGTTGTCACTGACTATCCCTCAGAAGGGCTCACAGTGTAATACCTACCATAATCATACATCTATCATAGCCTAAGGTCAATTTTGGAATGAACCAATTAACTTATCTGTATATTTGTGGGATATGGGAAAAAATGCAAACCCTTGCAAACATGGGGGAAACATACAAACCCCATGCAGAGATTGTCCAAGGGAACCCTTCACTGCAAGGCAAGAATGCTATCCACTATGCCACCCAAGCGTATGTTGTCTCCTCCGCTCTACAGACATGTACTAATAAGATTGAATTACCCCTAAAGGAAGTGCACAGTAGTCTGTTGCAATTCTTTTTTTTTTTTCAAGGTCACTAGATGGGTATCTTGAAGACAAATAATCTGACATATCTGTTTTTTTTAGATAAGTAAAAAAAAAAAAAGGACTTTTTCGATCCTCGCATTCATAGTTTATGAGTGAGGGCTGGGAAGATGGCAATACTCGTGAGCATTTTTATAATGCAGTTTCTAGTTAAGATGATGATCCATATGATGTAGTTTACCGTGATCCATTCATACTACCCTGGTTTATAGATGCAGATTTTTTTCCATCATTACTGTGTTACTGAGACAAAGAGTAGGCTCCCAATGGTCTATGTGTTGTGTTTCCCGTAACAACAGAAACACAATGGAACATGAAAGTGGGGCAGCACATTATCCACACGTCGTGCCACTTCACTGTATGTGAAGGACAGTAAAGCATACACTCAATGCAAAATATGCTCCTCTGCCACTGTCAATGTGTGTGTTTTGTGGTAACGCACTACATGCAGTGCATTGCAAAATGCATTGCAAAGCTGCTGTTATGTTACACCGCAATGCGCCACTGTGAACTGTGGGGCCTTAGCAAGCCCCTCTGCAATGCTCCTGTATACAGCCCACTACGGAGGTGGGAGCTGGGCTGTCTGCCATTGTAGAGAGTAATTCTGCTGGTTAGCTATATTATAGCACTATCTCATATACTTATCACTTTTAAATGTATAAATAAAAAGTTACCTTAAAAAAAATATAAGGTGTGACTGTTTGCACCACCTTCTGTTTTTATTTACATTTTTTGTAGCATTGCAACTTTGTTGAAACATGGTTGTACACCTGGAATTGCACTTTTAGTGTTGTTACAACACATTATTTCCTCTGTTCTCAGCTTATAGAATTGTAGCAGTTTACAAATCGGGAACTGCAAAGCACCAGTCTCACAATATAATTCATCTTATTTAGGTTTGATATTAGGGAAAAAGAATATTAAAGCTGCTTTGTAAGGAGTTTAAAATATCAGTTGAATACAAATGAAGTAATGAAAAAAGGAAGAAGAATAACCTACAGGGCTTCTCTCCCTGTATGGTTGATAGAGGTAAAATGTGCACTGAACAGAACTCTAATGGGAATAGCAGAGACAGAATAGAATGGTAGGGCTATAGGCAATTTTTAAACAACATCATTTTTAACCGACCTGACAGAGAGCTAGTGAAAAAATAAGGGAATGAATAATGTGAATCACATTTCCTTGCGTTATATATACTATCTATAGCCACGGAAAACACGTGAAAGCACCTGGAGGGGGTCACAAATAAATAGTAGAAGGAAATAAAGAAAGTCCTGATATATTGCAGAGAAGGGTTCCAACGCTGAACACCATCTGTGCTATAGAGGGATTCTTTACGCTGCAGGCCAGCCCATGAGCAAATAGGTTAAAGAAAGGTTTGGATGAAAAGTTGATTTTTTTTTAAGATACAGCTGTCACCAGGGCGATCTAGGCTGCAACAGATGCCGTGGAAGTAGCAGAAAATGTCTGAATAGCTTATTTTTAGAAAATTGGAGGCAATTATGAAGGAGAATATAGCTACACGATATTTCCAGAAAAAGAGTACAGCAAATTATGTGAGAATGTATTTCTTGGAGATAAGGTTATGTTTTATTAAACTTCCTATTGTCGATCATTTTTACTTGTATTCTCAGTATTGTTTTGTGATAAATAAACACAGGCAATCTGTACAATACGTATGTCAATGGGAGTAGAGTACATAGGCACAGACATGTTTTTTAGCAACATTCCTGTATCTCCCAACAGTTAGAAATAAGATAGAGGGACACCTTTAAGGCATGCCCCTGCCACGCCTCTAATCACACCCCTAGTAACACCCCTAGTCACACATATCCCAAAGCATTCATAAGCAAAACACATTGTTTTATAAAGCAAACCACACTGATCACTTCTATCATCATTAGTTTTACTTGATATTAACATTTGCTTTTGCAAAATAAAAATGTATTTTCAGAAGAAAAGTGCATACAGTATATTTACATAATTACAGTGGTGTGAAAAACTATGTGCCCCCTTCCTGATTTCTTATTCTTTTGCATGTTTGTCACACTTAAATGTTTCTGCTCATCAAAAACCGTTAACTATTAGTCAAAGATAACATAATTGAACTCAAAATGCAGTTTTAAATGATGGTTTTTATTATTTAGTGAGAAAAATAACTCAAAACCTACATGGCCCTGTGTGAAAAAGAAATTGCCCCCTGAACCTAATAACTGGTTGGGCCACCCTTAGCAGCAATAAAACTTCAAATCTACATGGCCCTGTGTGAAAAAGTGATTGCCCCCCTTGTTAAAAAATAACTTAACTTAACTGTGGTTTATCACACCCGAGTTCAATTTCTGTAGTCACCCCCAGGCCTTATTACTGCCACACCTGTTTCAATCAAGAAATCACTTAAATAGGAGCTATCTGACACAGAGAAGTAGACCAAAAGCACCTCAAAAGCTAGACATCATGCCAAGATCCAAAGAAATTCAGGAACAAATGAGAACAAAGTACTGTAATTGAGATCTATCAGTCTGGTGAAGGTTATAAAGCCATTTCTAAAGCTTTGGGACTCCAGCGAACCACAGTGAGAGCCATTATCCACAAATGGCAAAAACATGGAACAGTGATGAACCTTCCCAGGAGTGGCTGGCCGACCAAAATTACCCCAAGAGCGCAGAGAAAACTCATCCGAGAGGCCACAAAAGACCCCAGGACAACATCTAAAGAACTGCAGGCCTCACTTGCCTCAATTAAGGTCATTGTTCATGACTCCACCATAAGAAAGAGACTGGGCAAAAACGGTCTGCATGGCAGATATCCAAGGCGCAAACCACTTTTAAGCAAAAAGAACATTAAGGCTCATCTCAATTTTGCTAAAAAAAACCATCTCAATGATTGCAAGACTTTTGGGAAAATACCTTGTGGACCGACGAGACAAAAGTTGAACTTTTTGGAAGGTGCGTGTCCCGTTACATCTGGCGTAGAAGTAACACAGCATTTCAGCAAAAGAACATCATACCAACAGTAAAATATGGTGGTGGTAGTGTGATGGTCTGGGGTTGTTTTGCTGCTTCAGGACCTGGAAGGCTTGCTGTGATAGATGGAACCATGAATTCTACTGTCTACCAAAAAATCCTGAAGGAGAATGTCCGGCCATCTGTTTGTCAACTCAAGCTGAAGCGATCTTGGGTGCTGCAGCAGGACAATGACCCAAAACACACCAGCAAATCCACCTCTGAATGGCTGAAGAAAAATAAAATGAAGACTTTGGAGTGGCCTAGTCAAAGTCCTGACCTGAATCCTATTGAGATGTTGTGGCATGACCTTAAAAAGGCGGTTCATGCTAGAAAACCCTCAAATAAAGCTGAATTACAACAATTCTGCAAAGATGAGTGGGCCAAAATTCCTCCAGAGCGCTGTAAAAGACTCGTTGCAAGTTATCGCAAACGCTTGATTGCAGTTATTGCTGCTAAGGGTGGCCCAATCAGTTATTAGGTTCAGGGGTCAATTTCTTTTTCACACAGGGCCATGTAGGTTTTGAGTTATTTTTTTCACTAAATAATAAAAACCATCATTTACAACTGCATTTTGTGTTCAATTATGTTATCTTTGACTAATAGTTAACGGTTTTTGATGAGCAGAAACATTTAAGTGTGACAAACATGCAAAAGAACAAGAAATCAGGAAGGAGGCAAATAGTTTTTCACACCACTGTATGTACATAATTCCAGAAAGAGGGACAAATGAGTAAGAAAGATGGACAGAGTAATTTGATCCCGAAAGAAAGACTGTTCCTCCGTAAAAGGGACAGTTGGGAGCATGGCATTCCTGTTTTCAGCTGCGTGAAAGTAATGGATTTCTACACATTTCTGCAGGTTTGCCGTCAGAAATTTCTGGGCCCCATACTGGGAAAACCTACTGGGCCCCCCTCACTTCCCTCCCCCACTGAACCTTCTATATTTATGGTGATCCTATGGGATTACTCGCAAAAGTGCTGCATGCAGCATTTTCTTAGCGATTGTGATTTTCATTCACTGAAATGAGAATGGCACAGGACAAATGTTACAAAATCACTAAAATTCGCAATGCAAAATTGGCTGGCCGAGGTGAACACAGCCACACTCACTGACAGTCTGTACATTCTGTGACAGACCTGCAGCTGGGGCCCATGTGCGTGGCATTGTTTGCTGGACCCCAGACTCACTCAGGCCCCATACTGTAGTCCTACCTGTGATGCCCTGAAGGCGGCCCTGCATTTATGCATCTGATAATTGTTCAGCTACATCAAGTCAGATACAGACAGTACACTTTTGTCACTCAAAACGAATCTGTTGTGATGGGGGACAGGGTGCCGGTGACCCCTTATACTGAAACATGCATACTCAGCTCTGCTTAGTGGTATTTACTGTCTCATAGAGAGAAGAGGGAGGGGACAATCACATTAAAGATTATACAGTACAGAGAACAAAGGATGCCTGTATAAATATAAGACTCTACCCCATGGCAGTCGCAAACTGTCACTTTAGGTTACAAAAGTACCTGGGAATGCGTGAGGCTGTAATCAGTTAACTTAAACTAATAAATAACAGTCCACACATTTGTAAGTATAAAATTGGCCAGGAACTTTTATTGGGTTAATAAATTATTCAAAAGTAAACTTTATTAAAATATTCAAATGATTCAACTTATTAATAATAACCATCTCAACATCTCATCTTCATCAGTTCATCAAAAGCCCACCGACATTAGTGGGTGACTTTTCCCAAGTCATTAGACAAGAGGATTCGAAAACCTATTAAACAGTATAACATCTAGAAAGAGTCCCTCCCTCACATAATGAGAGACCTTAATAAAAGATTGCACAAGCAATAGTATAAAGGGGTACCACCTTGGCCATTGGATCCATCTTTTCCCACACTTCTTCCAGAGAGCAGTAGCAAGTAACTTGCATAATGCAGATCTTCTTAGCAACACCAACTCTGCCTCACTGCCCAGCAACAGCACCTGCACATACACAAACAACAGCACCACAGACTCCATACACACAATATATATCTAACACACTTTATTAATAAGCCCCTGCATCCTTTTGTGGCCTCCATTCTTATAAATTAGATATCTGTAAATTAACTAACAGTAATGTATCTTACTAAAAGCCTGTACATGCTAGAGTTCTTGGTTGACATGGTTGGTCGGGGCTGTCTCTGTCAAGAATCTAGCATCTAGAGTACGGCTACAGAGAAGTCTTGGCTGAGAACATTGGGCTCCTCCTTACCCCTCCATCCTGTGCCATGCTGTCACGTCTCCTCCCCCTCCATAGCGATGCACGTGTAGGGCTTAGCATAAAAAGTACATTTTGTATAGAAGCTAGTAAATTTGGCACAAGATTATGCTGATAGTAATAGTTTTGCTAATGTTACCGATTCCCAAAAGTCTACGTTTGGCTACACTTTAGCCACAAGTCATCTGAGTAAAAGTCATACCTCAAATTCTAACCTAACCTCCCCGTACGGTATCCTCTTACATAGGCTTAATGCTAAAACAAAAACAATCCTGGCTGATCTTTTTGGGCTACAGTTTACTTAAATTATTGTACAGATATAGTCTAGTAAACCCAGTATCACTGTACTGTACTAATATCTGAGTAAACACATCATATATCACAAGGATATATATTCTTTTGTAGATATAGAAAGCTTTCTACAACTAACACTTTCAATGTAAAAGGTGGTACAACTTAATGTAGGCATACACTATCCAATACTTTTCATAGATTAGACATTTATTTTGATAACAATATAGAACTGATCAAAAAATTTATTGGAAAGTGCCATGCTTTTATTTATTGAACAGTGGCAGGAGAATACGGGGTATAGGGGTAGTGGCAGGTGATCAGCAGCTGATCAGCAGCTGCATAGTTTTGTACTGGATCAAGTAATATAAGACTAGCAGTGGTCGTGTTCCAGTCGATATTCCATCAGATTTCTGATTGCCAACAAGTGCTGCAAGGTTGAGAAATGATCAATATTCCCTATGAATTTTTGATCAGGGAAATGTTGATTGTTTCCTGGGTTGAGCTTACATCTAATAGTGTACACCTAATTTTAGTAGAAGGAAGGATGAGATGAAGGGGCAATGCTGTTCATCAGCACAGTCTCATCTGCTCTGCAGTACTGTTTACATCATTCAGAGACTTGTTGGTATTATTGTATTTTATATTTTAAAAGCCGAATGCTGTTTTACTTTACTTTATTTTCTTATCATGACAGTGGCTTTCAGTGTGTTTGGAAGCAATGGATCTGTGAGCTGCTAAAATGATATTAAAATATATCTCAACACAGGGTGGAGAATGGTGTACATTTGCCTCTGCCTTGCCTCTGAATGCTTGTAGGACCCTACATAGGTTCCTATTTCTCATAAATTGCTCTCTCCAATGCAGAGATCACACTGCAGTTAATGTTCACTTCTACTTATTTACAGTGAATTGTTATTATTATTGTGTATTATATAGTGCTGACATCCTCTGTAGTGCTTTACAAAATCTTTAGTTACTAAGTGTCCCTGTGAAGAACTGACAGTGTAACATCCCTTTGATAATCTTAGTCCAGTATCTTTAAAGAGAATCAATTGTGTTTTTAGGATGTGGGAGGAAACTAGAGTGCCCAGTGGAAACCCATGCAGTCATGTGGAGTACATACAAACAACAGATAGTGTCCTGGCCCAAATTTGAACCAGGAGGCTGCAGAGTGATCTCTACACTAACCACATAGGCAACTCGCATAAGTCTGGGACATAAACACTGAGACACTTGTTAGCATTTAAACTGCCATGGAAAAAGTCAGTATACACTATTTTCTTCCCTTAGGGGATAAGCTTGAATTTTCTCCAGTTGAATTTTTGCACTGAAATTTACAATTTTGTCTAATGTGAAATTTTTGCAAAAATATGGTACTGATTTTTGCGAAAATGATAATTTTCTTCAAAAGATCTTTTTTTTACTCGTGTCCATTAACTTCTATATGCTGTAATTTTTTTTGCATGTATATTTTTGTGCAAGTTCTTTTTTGCAAGGAAATGGCCTCAGTTTACTAAGAGCAGTTTGGTAAAATAATTTTTGTCAAAATGTTGCATTCCCAAATTCACTAAGGATTTTCCGCATGAGGTAGAAGTTCTGGAATTTACCGAACAAATATGCTTCAGTTCACTAAGCCCTGTCCCCAGCATACATGCAAAAGGAGCGTCTGGAAAAAAGGGCACGGGATAAAGATGAAATTTTAAGATATTATCTATAACAATTTTTTAATGGTTTCTAAATCATAATCTAAAATCAAGTATAAATATGTTGAAATAACGGTTATCAATTGGAAAATGTTGTCTATAACCATAAAACGATATATACACTTGTATTAAAGGACAACTGAAGAGAGAAGAATATGGAGGCTGCCATATTTATTTCCTTTTAAACAATACCAGTTGCCTGGCAGCCCTGCTGGTCTATTTGGCTACAAGAGTGTCCAAATAACACCAGAAACAAGCATGCAGCTAATCTTGTCAGATCTGATAATAATGTCAGAAACGCCTAGTATGCATATGCCTGTTCAGGGTGTATAGCTAAAAGTATTAGAGGCAGAGGATTAGCAGGATGCCAGGCAACTGTTATTACTTAAAGAGGAACTTTAGCCTAAACAAACATACACATATACATATAATCTCTTAGGGCCTGTTCATACTTGCTGCGTTTGTAGAACGCGTATAAATTCAAAGAAACGCAAGTTGAAAAACGCATGCGTTTTTCTTGCGTTTGAATGCGTTTTCTATTGCGTTTTGCACAAACACGTGACCCAGGGGAAAAAAAAGAATTATGGGAACCGTAGAGGAAAACGGATGCTAAAAACGCAATAGTACGCGTTTTTGATACGCGTCCATAGACTTTCATTGCGTCGGTTATTATGCGTATCGCACAGAACTGCGTGCAGCAATGCGGATGAGAAACGTATGCGTCTCATACGCATACATGTGAACTAGCCCATTCAAAAGCATTAGGAGCCGTTTCTATGCGTTTTTGGTACCAGTACGCGTTCCCTGAAAACGGCTAGGAACGCATATAGTCTGAACAGGCCCTTACCCACCCTGTTTTAAAAGAACAGGCAAATGTTTGTGATTTCATGGGGCAGCCATCTTTTTCATGGGGGCAGCCATCTTTTTGGTTGTAAGGAGGTGACAGGGAGCATGAGACAGTTCCAACTGTCCTGTGGCCTGATCACCCCTCCCAGTGTGCACGCTAGGCTTTAAATCTCAAATTCAAAATAAAAAAAAAACATATTTTCTCCAAAACAGCAGAAGGAGAACAACATCAGAAATCCTATCATGCTTTGCACAGCATCAGGGGAAAAATGCCCGGGCAGTTTTCTTTTGTGCAGCTAAAAATGAGGCTTGGGTAAGAAAACCAAAGTTCTGATGCTGTGAAACTGTTAAAGAAACACCAAGCCTTTTCAGTGCTGCTGAGAAGATTTTTAGTCTGGAGGTTCACTTTAAAGGAAATAAATATGGCAGCCTCCATATACCTCTTGTTTCAGTTGTCCTTTAAGCATAGGAAAGAAATTGTAAATATTACAGATATTTTACTGCAACTATACCTAACCCTCCTCTTACACAGAACCTTTCTTGTACCTATCCCTAACCCTTAGACTTCCCCTGGTGGTTCCTAACCCTAAGACCCCCCCCCCCCCCCGGTGGTGTCTAACCCTAAGACCCCCCAGGTGGTGCCTAACCTTAAAGATCCACCTACTTCGCTAAAAATAACATGATTTTAAAAAGCTATATATTTCTAATACAATAAGGTATGCATTTTAAATCTTAAAATAACGGTAATATGAAAAAATAAAAAAGCTATATTTTTTCTAATAGAATACATAGCCTAACAATAATGTACGCTTTAAAACAAATCTTAAAATAACAGTAATATAAAATACAATATATTCGATTATAAATGTGAAAACTATAATTTACGCATTGTAATTCCGAAAACAAGGTTATTTCAAAATTCAATATATTTGTAAGATAATAAGCTTCAAAATAATAATTTATGCATTGTACGCCTAAAACAAATTTTAAAAGGCTAAAATAAGTTAAAACCATAGTCAAAACGAATTTCTAAATGTCATTTGTTACAAAACTTATATTGTAAACGAAAACATTTTGATCACACAGTCCCGGCAACCGATATTTAACGGGCGCCCTAATTTCTTCTTTGGTGCCCAATAGCCGATATTTTGCATTGGAGCCTATGGTGCACCCTTCTAGTCCATTAGCCATATGCGCCCCTTTTTCCTGTTCCCCCTGCTCGGTAAGTCTCATTTACCAGCTGTGGAACAGGTCAGCGGTCAGACAGGAAGCTGTGTGTATGGGGTATTCTGTCCAGTGCATCCCTGGCATCCCTTTAGATGTGCTGCAGTCACCAAGGGGAAGTCTTCTGTATGAGAGTAAACAGATATTCACATCTAGCGGAATGCAGAAAAGCCTCATAAAATGTCTCCTTCCCCTGCTCTGCCAGAGTGAAGTCCCACCTTCCAGGGTATTGCATTCAAATTTTAGAATTTAGATTAGTGTTAGCACATAATTTGCATTTGATTTGTATTCAAGGTGTGTATTTAGCCTCAAGGGGCTGGGCATATCTCTGGAGCTATCACTTCACTTGCAGCCTGTGAGCGCTGCCCATTGCTTGCTGTCTTTTGAACAAATGTGTATACCATTTATGGCTAGCTGCACCAGGTAAGAGCCCTAAAGGGTTGCTTTAGCACTTCCCTAAACAATTTGAAACTAAAGAACAAAAAAGCATTTCTGGAATAGCAGTTCATAGCAGTGGTGTGTAGCCTCAGGAAGAGGAGCTTCAGCACTCTCTGTATCAACTGTATCAATGTTGTTCTGACAAAACGGTTCCAGTGACACCCACATTTTTTGGTCTGAAAAACAGTAATTGCATAATAAATGAATTTTGCTGGTGTGTAAATTGGTTGAAGTAGAGCATGATCTACGTAAAGTAAATTAAATTAGTAGAGATGGAATTTTATTTGAGAGTTTTCTTTGATGTCTTTCATGTAAACAAAAGCAAAACCAAGGCTTGAATTTTTTTCTATAAGTTTTGGATTATCAAAAGTTAATAAAGCTTTAAAATAGCTTTGGAGTGTCCTTTATGAAGCAGTAATATGCTTTAATCATGCAGCAGAAATGGCTTGGGAACAAAGCATACGCACTTACACGCAGCACAGCCTATCATTCCACCTTACTGTGCTTACAGAAATTATTTTTTTCATGCTTCCCATTGAAGATAAAATGGGTCTCTAATGCCTGGAAATGGGCTGAGGGCAGATCAATAGCCCTACTATGCTTTGCCTGTATAGATTTGAAGAGGATTTATGAACATAACAATGCTTTGATATGCCTTAGCCAAAGCTTCAGTGCATAAATACTTCATATGTATATTAGATAGATAAAGGTCTGAGGGAAAAGTGACATTAAAAACATCTGCATACAGTGGGTTCCGTTTTTGCGCTATGCCATTTCATTAAAGTAAATAGGAAAACCTTAGAGGATTGTTAATTGAATGCTGTCATTTTCAGTATACCACAAGTACAAATGTAACGGTCCCGGATCAGCTACACTGACATACAAGATAACATTTAATTAAGATTTAAAGTGACACGGCTCCCAAATAAACTTGTATCAGAGATATACAAATTAGCAATTTAATGTTACTAAAAAAAAAAAAATCACCTTTACGTTTTAATTTACAGCTAGGTACACTTTTCCAAAACTAACAAACTGCTATTATTTTCTTACCTGACAGCTGTATTCTATGTTTCAGTATAAACAATCTAAATATTGGGGTTGATTTACAAAACTTTTCTCATGCGTCATCTCTATACTATTAAGAAGTATGTTAAGAAGTATGTTTTTTTCAGAGTAAAATGAGCCATAAATTACTTTTCTCTTATGTTGCTGTCACTTACAGTAGGTAGTAGAAATCTGACAGAACTGACAGGTTTTGAACTAGTTCATCTCTTATTGAGGGATTCTCAGCAAGGCTTTTATTCTTTATAAAGACATTCCCTGAAAAGGATTTATACAATGATGCTGGCCAGCCTTCTTGCACGCTGCACACTTTTTTTGGCAGTTGGATAGAACAACTGCCATTCACTAAGTGCTTTTGAAACTGAATAAAACACTGAGAATCCCCCATGAGAAGATGGGCTAATCCCAAACCTGTCAGTTCTGTCAGATTTCTACTACCTACTGTAAGTGGCAGCAACATAGGAGAAAAGTAATTTATGGCTCATTTTACTCTGGAAGAAATTGACTTCTTATTTGTATGTGTTTACATGAATTTCAAAATTTTAAATTTTCGTGATAGTGGTCCTTTAATTGTTTTCCACATTATCTTTTTAAATCATTTTAAGTGTCCAACAAGCAAAAATGACTAAAACTAAGGCAAGAAAAGTAACGTGAAAGTTAACCTAATCAAGAACATTTCTTTCAGTGATTTTGTTTGCTTAGAACATGCAAACATTTATTTTATGAATAATGTGAAAAAAATGTAACGTGAGATAAATCAGGATATAGGTTTTGGGAATCAACCCCTTGTCTTTATTTAAATGAACTTTCAACAAAGCTAAAGGTTTTGTTGATTATTTTGCACACCTACACTGAGTAGCTGGAAGCAGCTTGGATCTCAGAATCAGCTTGGATCATAATAGAGGGACACAAGTTAATGGGCCTATAGAATAATTTGATCCCACCTTTAGGAGGGAAAAATATTTCTGGATAGTATTGATTTAGGTCTCTTCTAGGGTTAGTGTTTGGGCTCAAGTCACCATTAACTCCAAACCTTGTATGGATGTTCAAAAGTGAGCCTTTCCTAC
This sequence comes from Hyperolius riggenbachi, assembly GCF_040937935.1. Lineage (NCBI taxonomy): Eukaryota > Metazoa > Chordata > Amphibia > Anura > Hyperoliidae > Hyperolius > Hyperolius riggenbachi. The sequence continues at coordinate 217,407,967 of NC_090649.1, read as the reverse complement.
CTGAAAAACGGATATTAGGTATGCCAGGCATTTTTTTTTTTGGGGGGGGGGGGGGCATCATTCTAATAATGCCCATTGGCCCAGACATGCCCCCCTAGAATGCCTAGGGCCCTTTAGATCCCAGGGGGGAAGAGGGATCCTCTCCTTTATCTTGGTGGTAGCAGGCAGCTGGTACACAGACAGATAGATAGATAGATAGATAGATAGATAGATAGATAGATAGATAGATAGATAGATAGATAGATAGATTGTATTGGTACATATAGATAGATAGTATCATTGCAGATATAGATAGATAGATGGACAGATTGCACCACCGGTGTATAGTGAGCCTTTTGCTAATAGAACATTTAGCATTGCTTTCAAAATAAAGGGCCTTTAGGTCTCTTTTAGCCCTTTATAATTTATTAGTAGTTCTGGGCCATCAGGAGTGATCTGTGTTTTTGTGGTCCAAGCCCTATCCTATGCACTGATGAGGACCAGCAAGTCTGAAACAGGCTGTATGCATGTTGGATTGGTGTGGCTCTGTAACTTTTATCAGCTATAGGCTCACTATACACCAGCAGTTCTGGATGTGCAGCCTTAAAGGAGTCATCAATCAACTCATGCTACTCCCAGTACTACTTACCCAGGGTTTCCTCCAGCCCCTGGCAGCCGCTACGTTTTTCGCCGCAGCTCCACTCTCCGCCGCTGGCTCCCGGTCCCAGAGGGTGCCTCACCAGGTGTCTCTTCTGCGCCTGCGCTAGTGCCACTGTCAGTCACCTCCACGTGATCTTGAGCATACTGCTCAGATGCAGAACTACTGCGCAGTACACTTCGGACCACGTGGAGGTGATTGACAGCAGCGCTCGTGCAGGCACAGTAGAGGACAACCTGGAGGTTGTCCTGCGCCAGGGGCCAGCGGTTGAGAGTGGAGCTGTGGCAAGGGACATAGTGGCTGTCAGGGGCTGGAGGAAGCCCCGGGTAAGTAGTACTGGGGGTAGCATGAGTTGATTGATGACTCCTTTAAAGCGGAATATAACCCTGCATTTCAACTTTGCTCTAAAACATTATTTACAGCATATTATATGCAAAAAGCATTTTTTTTACTAGACCAGCATTGGAAGGGTTAAACACAGACGTTTCAAGTTCCGTGGAGAGATATGCAGAAGTTCAGATTGTTACATTCTATGTATCTATCGATAAACAGTTACACACTCTTTGGCTGTCCTCCAAGCTCCTTCTCAGTGAGAGAGATGAGTCACATTCAACACTTAGATACATTTATGTAAACAAAATGTATCTTTTTCAGGTTCGGATGCTTCTGCAGAAATCTCAAGGAACTTTAAAGCCCTGTGTAACCCTTCCAATGCTGGTCTAGTAAAAAAAAAAAATGCTGGTTGCATATAATATACTGTAAATAATGTTTTAGAGCAAAGTTGAAATGCAGGGTTATATTCCGCTTTAAGAGATGATTTGCATATTCAGGATTGATGCATCATGGGAAACGTCATTTGCTTGCTTAAAACTGAATGATCACAAATACCTTCTATTTTAAGAAGGCAATAGTACATTTAGCATTGCTCTCTAATAGAGGGCCTTTTGGTCTCTTTTAGCTCTTCATACTTTCCTAGTGGTTTTGGCTCACCAAGAGAGCTATTTGGGTATTACTTAAGACTGAAAAAAAAAACATTTGCTTGGAGTATTTGGAGTATAAAGCTCACAAAGTGTATATATATATATATATATATATATATATATATATATATATATATATATATATATATATATATATATATATATATATATATATCCAGTTCTAGACTTTTTGCCACCTGAAGCAAGCTTATGAGGTTGCTGCCCCCCCATAGGTAGTATAATTGCCCCCAGTATAGGTAGCCTGGGGGGGAGCAGCCAGGAAGGGGGAGCAGCGGGCACAACGGTGGGAAGGGGGGTCAGATCCCCCCTCCCTCACTGGGGCTTCCCTTCTGCGCTCCCCCTCCAGCTATTTGTGCAGCATTTAATTTCTGTCAGCGGGGAAAGCAATCACTCACCTACTTCCATGATCCAGTGCTGCATTCCACCGCTCATGTCACTTCCTGCAATGCCGCCGACTGTATTGCGGAAGTACCCCCCTCCGCAACGCTATGCCTGCTGCTCCCCTTTCCTGGCTGCTACCCTTCCAGCTCGCACCCCCCACTTCCGCCGCCTGAGGAACTTGCCTCACCCCACCTCATGGGCGGCCCGGGGCTGTGTGTGTGTGTGTGTGTATATATATATATATATATATATATATATATATATATATATATATATATATACACACAGTGGGTTGCAAAAGTATTTGGCCCCCTTGAAGTTTTCCACATTTTGTCACATTACTGCCACAAACATGAATCAATTTTATTGGAATTCCACATGAAAGACCAATACGAAGTGGTGTACATGTGAGAAGTGGAACGAAAATCATACATCATTCCAAACATTTTTTACAAATAAATAACTGCAAAGTGGGGTGTGCATAATTATTGAGCCCCCTGAGTCAATACTTTGTAGAACCACCTTTTGCTGCAATTACAGCTGCCAGTCTTTTAGAGTATGTCTCTACCAGCTTTGCACATCTAGAGACTGAAATCCTTGACCATACCATTTTTCTTTGCAAAACAGCTCCAGCTCAGTCAGATTAGATGGACAGCGTTTGTGATCAGCAGTTTTCAGATCTTGCCACAGATTCTCGATTGAATTTAGATCTGGACTTTGACCGGGCCATTCTAACACATAGATATGTTTTGTTTTAAAGAGAATCTGTATTGTTAAAATCGCACAAAAGTAAACATACCAGTGCGTTAGGGGACATCTCCTATTACCCTCTGTCACAAATTCGCCACTCCCCGCCGCATTAAAAGTGGTTAAAAACAGTTTTAAAAAGTTTGTTTATAAACAAACAAAATGGCCACCAAAACAGGAAGTAGGTTGATGTACAGTATGTCCACACATACAAAATACATCCATACACAAGCAGGCTGTATACACCCTTCCTTTTGAATCTCAAGAGATCATTTGTGTGTTTCTTTCCCCCTTCTGCTCTCATGCACTGAAGTTTCAGGCTGCTCTTTTCTTCCTGCAAACAGCTTTGCCCTTGTCTGAATTTCCTCAGTATGTGAAAGCCCAGCCAGCTCAGAGGACGATTTATCCAGCTTGTAAAAGATAAGAGAGCAGAGAGAGGCTGCACTAATCTAAATATCACACAGGCAGTGTGCAGAGAGGGGCCTGAAAGGGGGAGTTCATAGCAGAACCACAACACTGAAGAACTTGGCAGCCTTCCAGACACAGGCCGACAAGTCTGACAGGGGAAAGATACATTGATTTATTACAGAGACTGTGATAGCAGAAAGTGCTGCAGTAAGCCAGAACACATTAGAATAGCTTTTGGAACTTGTAGGATGATAAAAAACAGGATGCAATTTTTGTTACGGAGTCTCTTTAAACCATTCCATTATTGCCCTGGCTTTATGTTTAGGGTCATTGTCCTGCTGGAAGGTGAACCTTCCCCCCCCAAGTCTCAAGTCTTTTGCAGTCTTCAAGAGGTTTTCTTCCAAGTTTGCCCTGTATTTGGCTCCATCCATCTTCCCATCAACTCTGACCAGTTTCCCTGTCCCTGATGAAGAGATGCACCCCTCCAGCATGATGCTGCCACCACCATATTTGACAGTGGGGATGGTGTGTTCAGAGTGATGTGCAGTGTTAGTTTTCTGCCACACATAGCGTTTTGCATTTTGTCCAAAAAGTTCCATTTTGGTCTCATCTGACCAGAGCACCTTCTTCCACATGGTTGCTGTGACCCCCACATGGCTTGTGGCAAACTGCAAACGGGACTTCTTATGCTTCTGTTAACAATGGCTTTCTTCTTGCCACTCTTCCATAAAGGCCAACTTTGTACAGTGCATGACTAATAGTTGTCCTATGGACAGAGTCTCCCACCTGAGCTGTAGATCTCTGCAGCTCCTCCAGAGTCACCATGGGCCTCTTGACTGCATTTCTGATCAGCGCTCTCCTTGTTCGGCCTGTAAGTTTAGGTGGACTGCCTTGTCTTGGTAGGTGTACAGTTGTGCCATACTCCTTCCATTTCTGAATGATTGCTTGAACAGTGCTCCGTGGGATGTTCAAGGCTTTGGAAATCTTTTTGTAGCCTAAGCCTGCTTTAAATTTCTCAATAACTTGATCCCTGACCTGTCTTGTGTGTTCTTTGGACTTTACGGTGTTGTTGCTCCCAATATTCTCTTAGACAACCTCTGAGGCCCTCACAGAGCAGCTGTATTTGTACTGACATTAGATTACACACAGGTGCACTCTATTTAGTCATTAGCACTCATCAGGCAATGTCTATAGGCAACTGACTGCACTCAGATCAAAGGGGGCCGAATAATTATGCACACACCACTTTGCAGTTATTTATTTGTAAAAAATGTTTGGAATCATGTATGATTTTCGTTCCACTTTTCATGTGTACACCACTTTGTGTTGGTCTTTCACGTGGAATTCTAATAAAATTGATTCCTGTCTGTGGCAGTAATATGACAAAATGTGGAAAACTTCGAGGGGGCCGAATACTTTTGCAACCCACTGTATATATATATATATATATATATATATATATATATATATATAATATCTGTACTCATGGGATGCCTATTTGGATGAATTCCAGGTACATAGGATTGTTCTAAACCTGTAAAGTACTAACCACTTTATTACATTTTTATATATGTAATTAAATGCATTCTGTGTATGTTGTAATATAATGATGCCCTACTTTTACTTTATATTAGCCCTTGTAATTTCCATAATCATGTAATTTTCTCTGATCTCTTACAGACTACTTTTTTCCTGTTAAAATGAAAGTAATCACTATTCGCAACTGGAAAATGTTAGCTTTTTTCTTGCCAATAATTAACTATCTATTTTTACTTTACTTTCAGGTATATGTGAAAAAGTAATATGGTATATCAAACCTTTTTATGGAGAATTCTATGAAATACTTAATAAAAGTATAGTGAGTTTTCTCATTGCTTGTTTGAGCAGATGTCATAGTATTTATTGCTGAATTATACAGCTACACTGTTAACAGTGTAGTCTGTTACAGACTGGATGCCTTTTTAACACCTCTGCCCAGTGGCGTAACAATCGCACCTGCAATTGCGGGAGATCGACTGGATACAAGAGGGATGGGTGGTTAGAAAGACAATTGTGAGGGAGAGGTGTATAAAGACAATTGTGCTGTTTGTGTGTGTATGTAGATAGACAATTGTGAGGGGGGGGCAGATACGCTATGTCAGATCTGGACCAATGGTCTCCATCAAGCTGAAGGGGAGAGAGGAGTGCAGGTTAATTCACCAGTGTAACCACCCCTTGTCACAAAACAAGTCCACTCTTCATACTAGTGTTACAAGTTGTTCATTTATTTCTTTTTTGTTCTGGATTACCATGGAATATAGAGAAATACTGAAGCACTAAACACTTTGACACACCAGATTTAACTTCATACACTGTGGTATATCTTCAAACACCTAATGCCAATGGTGGACGCCTGAGTCAAAGACCACTCCAAAAAAATAGCAAAGATTTCAAAATAACAACAAGACAAAGCGCACCCCATTGGCAAGCACATATCATAAAAATAACAGTTCTGGAATTGAAAACCCAAAGAGTTAAATGCTCCTGCCCATATGGGCAAAAGGCTGATCTTATATCAGCTTTAGCTAGTAAACAGTTCTGACCAAATAAAGCAATTACCAATACAGCCCTGTCAAAAGTCAAGTAGTGTACTGAAGCTAAATCCTCATCAATTTCATTGTTTAAAGAATCACCTTTAGGAAATAAGAGATGATGAATAAGACGGTATTTGTTTGGTTTCTTTTTAGGAACTACTCCCAAAGGTGATAGTCTAAAGTTTTAAAATGGGGGGGATAAGAAGGGGCATGCTATCCTACCCGCTTCTAATTCTTTGATAAGTTTGCATAAACGATCTTCAGAAGTTCATCGGCTGATTTCAAGTTGTTCACTCATTTACACCCAGTACCTGTAAATGGGGGAACATAAAAACCAACCGAAAAACCATAAAACAAAAAATCACGGATCGTTTGTTTTGAAAGGCAGTCGAGGTACGGTAGCATTTTTGCTAGATTCACCAGCATCCGAGCTCTGAAAAAATGATTCCTTTGAAGAACCTTGCACTGTTAAAGCAACCGTCCTCAAACATTTATATGCTGGATGCAACCCGCCGCAGTGAGCGCACTCATGACGGAATTCGTGAGAAAATTTACACTGAGAATCGTTCCATGCGAAACATAGCCCTTTCTTAAAGGGAACTGTAGATGCCCCATATAGTAGAGCCTGGAGGCCTTGGTGACTGCACTCTCTGAGGGATCATTAAGCCAATCCAGAGCCCAACATCCTTTACGCCCCAGGACAAAGTAGAAAAAATAGATAGCTTTTGCCAGAAAGTCTCATCATATTGGTACCATGCGAGACCCCTGAATTGTCTGTAAGCATCAAAGATCATATCCAGGTGCCTGAATAAGCCAGTGCTGAGCTCAGGCTTTTTTTCCACTAATGTACTGGCATAAATCAGAAAGGCCTCAAGCCAATTATTAAAGGATCTTGTTACAGGCCTCCGTCTGTCATCCTCCCCCTCTTTCTTATCCTTAGACAAATAGTGTCTGTAAAAAGGAAGCAGGGATAAAAAGTAAACAAATTCACCATTCCAAATCTTTTCTTTTATGGGGGATGACAGATGAAAGCCAAGGGATAGCCTCTTTATAATTAGCTTCAGCAATACCTGGACGCAACACAGGGACATCACTATTCAATCGCAAACCATCAGAGACAAACCTATTACCAGCAACAGCAGGAGTGGACACACCCTGCAACCATACATCAGCAGGAGAAGGAGTAGTATTGGGAGGCAATCTCTGCACCACTTGTTGCAAACAATTAACTAATAACGCTAATTTATCAACTAAACCATCACCTTCTCCCCTGTTCTCACCTAATTTACCATCCGGAACAGGTATCCTGGTAGTAAGCTCACATACATCGGTGGAATCCATGGATGAATGGGAAGGACCCGGATGTTGGTGACCCCTGGAAACAGGCAGCCCATCCTTGGACCGCTGATCAGAAGAGCTGGGCCCAGGAAAGTGATCAGCAGAAGCTGCACGGAGGTGTGAAGGAGTGAAAGGGTTTGCCAGCTGAAGAGAGGCGTGGTCAGCAGGAGATGATGCAGGCACAGAGGGAGGGAAATGCACACCTTGACCGGCAGTGGCAGTGGGAAGGACGGGGGAGCTACAGAGGGCAGGCCTAGAGCAGGGAGAACAGTACCTGAATGAGGCCTGCTTCGGCCGGACCTTGCACCTCTAGTCTTCCCCGATCCTCTGGCGGCAGCAGAAGAAGGTCATCCGGTAGCAGGCTGGGTGGATGGCAAGCTGGAACGCAAGCCGGAAGCCATATCCCAGAAGTTTTATTGACTGGATTCCACCATCCTCAGTATGCAGTAAAGTGTACCAGAGCTCAGTAAAAATACAAGTGTTATACATACCTGGGGCTTCCTCCAGCCCCATCTGCATGGATCGCTCCCACGCCACAGTCCTCAGCCATCTCCTGCGCCGGTACCGGGTCCTGTAACTCCTGTAACTTCCTCCAGTTGCAGCCAGTCTGACGCAAGGGAAGTGTGCTCTTTAATTATCTCTCCAGCAGCCGCCGGAGAGAGACATAGAGGGCACACTTCTCTTGCGCAGACTGGCCGCGACTGGAGTAAGTTACACGACCAGTGCACACGACGGGATGGGGCTGGAGGAAGCCCCAGGTATGTATAACACTTTTATTTTTACTCTGCTCTGGTTTCCTTAAAATGTATATATATAGGGTGAAAAAGAGGACGATCACAACAGCATGTGGGCGTGGTCATGGGTAAAGGCCAAAAATACAAGATTTTAGCAGTGTGCTGTCCAACTTCGCGGGCATGGATGGCCGTTTTTTTTTCCAGACCACATGGTGGAGGGCGGCCGGCCGACCACAAAATGCAATCAAATTCGCAGAAGATTTTCCCACAAAATGCAATGAGATTGGCAACAGATTTCCCCACAAATGGAATCAGATTGTCCGTATATTTCTCTACAAATGCAATGAGATTGGCAGCATATTTCCCCACAAATGGAATCAGATTGGCAGCATATTTCTCTACAAATGCAATGAGATTGGCAGCATATTTCCCCACAAATGGAATCAGATTGGCAGCACATTTCCCCACAAATGCAATCTTATTGGCAGCAGATTTCCCCACAAATGCAATCTTATTGGCAGCAGATTTCCCCACAAATGCAATCTTATTGGCAGCAGATTTCCCCACAAATGCAATGAGATTGGCAGCATATTCCCCACAAATGCAATGGGATTGGCAGCACATTTCCCCACAAAATGCTCTTTTCCCCTGCTGCATCCTAAATATACCTCCCTCGTTCTCCCCTGACCCCTGTGGTGCAGCTGCCACCGCTAACAAACCTCAGATCGGCGGTGAGCAGGAGATAGGAGTCAGCCACACCAGCCGTGCGCCGGTGAATTCAAATGCAGGAACTGACATCATCGGTCAAGTCCAGTATTTAAAGTCCACCGTGCGCCTGTCTGGCTGGTTCCCATCTCCTGCTCACCCCTGATCTGACTGTTAGCGGTGATGAAGAGCCATTTTGTGAATTGGAACCGCATTTTTAAAAAAATGAAGCAAATACTTACCTAAGGAGAGGGAAGGCTCTGGGTTGTATAGAGCCTTCCGTCTCCTCACACAGTGCCCTCTATCCTGTGCTGGCTCCCCCCCGTTTCAATCCCCCGCCGAAAGGGTATTTGGAAGTCTTCGGGAGCCGTGTCCTCCCAAAGACAGGCGGCTCCATACTGCACAGTCGTGAGCGTGCAAGAGAGCGTGCTTGCGCAGGTGCAGTACAGGGCTGCCCTTCTTCAGGAGCACTCGGGCTCCCTGAAAACTTCTGAAGCCTCCTTCGACCGGGTAAAGCAGTATTTAACTAATTTAGTCAAATACTGCTACCGGGCGAGCCAGCACCAGAACGACGGGACCAGGAGAGGAGCGGGAAGGCTCTATAGGACCCAGAGCCTACCCTCTCCTTGGGTAAGTATCTACCTCATTTTTTTTAATGCGGTTCCCATTCACTTTAAAGAGCTGGAATTCCCATCACTAGACTGAGTCTCAGTCTGAGACTCAGTCTAGTGATGGGAATTCCGGCTCTTTAGAAAGCATCCGCTCTTCTGGCTTGGCCGCTCAGCTCCCTTTAAAGAGCCGGCTCGCTCATCACTACCCGGACATTTTAAAAACCCGCCAGGACGCCCGACAGGTCGGAAAAAGTGGACCTGTCCGGGCAAAAGAGGACGCCTGGTCACCCTAATATATATATATATATATATATATATATATATATATATATATATATATATATATACATACAGTGTATATATATATATATATATATATATATATATATATATATATATATATATATATATATACTATATCTCACTAATATTATAAATGCGAAAGTTTGGATGTTTGTTACTCAATCACGCAACAATGGCTGAACAGATTTGAATGAAATTTGGCACACACATAGTAAGTTGCCGGGAATAATATATAGGATACATTTTATCCCCATAACCAAAAAGTGGGCGGAGACAAATACAAATTGCACTAGAAAAATGTAAACTACAGCCATTCTTACACTGTTAACGGCAGGGTTCTCAAACCTTGCACAGTTGGTCACTGGGTGACTGGAATTAATATTCAGAAAAGTGGGTGGAGCCTACAAAAGCCAATCAAAATTCACCTATTGATTTTCATGGGGATCTGTGTGTAATTGTGTGTTAGGGTTAGAAAAAGTGGGCACATCCAAATACATACCCGGGCAGGGGCAGTTCACTCATGAAGCAAGGCGCAGATATTTCATGGGGCAGCATTTTTGTTCTGTGTGTACCTTCCTGAGGAGGAATGGAGTGGCCAAGTGTGAGCAGTTTGTTTGTCATAGACCCACAGCCAGCCAGTGTGCTATTGTGTTGAGCTGCAGCATGTCATGTGAGAACATTAAATGAGGCAGAGTAAATTGTCAGGTGCTGTGCTATCATTCCAAATCAGGGTGGGGGGAGCATTCTCACAAGTTTCCTCAGGCAGCAAAAAGTCTAGAACTGGCCCTGTACCCGGGCAACGCCGTGTCATCAGTGGACGGAGACAAATAAAAAATTTCACTGGGAAAATGTAAACTGCAGCCATTCTTACACTGTTTATGGTAGGCTCCTCAAACTTTGCACAGTTGGTCACTGGGTGACTGGGATTAATATTCAGAAAAGTGGGTGGAGCCTACAACAGCCATTCAAAATTCACCTCTTTATTTTCAAGGGGAATATTTAATTGCTGCCATTCTTGCACTGTTAATGGCACAAGCTTCAAACCTGGTACAGTTGATCATTAAGTGACTGGGGTTCAAATCCAGAAAAGGGGGTGGGGCCACAGCCAATCAGATTTGTTTCATTTTAATACAAATTTTGATGCCAAAGTCCGCAAAGCTCACAAACTAGGTCATTGAGTAATTGTGTGTTAGGGTTTGAAAAAGTGGGTAGAGCCAACACCAGCCAAAAATATACCCAGGCAACGCCGGACCATCAGCCAGTAAATATATATATTACGCCCAGAACGCGAAGTCTGATCACTTCCTGTTCTGTCCGGCCAGAATGCAGCGGCCAATGTTAGAAATGAAATTGATTCTGGCTCCTCTGCCTGCCTCCCTCTTCTCACCAGTCAGTCATACAGCCAGCAGCAATCCGGCCTCTTTTTCCCATCGACGGTTCTGGCTCTTCCCCCCTGCCTACACCTATAACCTCTGGCAGCCGCTATCCCCTAGCCACCCTCTATTTCCCTTCGCACACCCGAGTCATCCATCGCTGCAGGCAAGCACTTGCGGTACTTCCCTGCAGTGACAAACGGTAGCGGGGAAGTGGGTGAGGGGGAAAGATACAGGGTAGGTAGTTATATCAGCTGCCTGTGGTGAGAGGACGGGGTGGGGGAGGAGACGCAGGACTGATTGGTGAGAGGAGGGAGGCAGGGGGAGGAGCTGAAGCCGGCCTCAATTTAATTTCTGAGGTGGCCAGACTTCAGGTTCTGGCTGTAACACACATATACAGTATATATATATGTTATGGCCAGAACCCGAAGTGTGGCCACTTCGCATTCTGGCCAGCCACTTCGGGTTCTGGCCGGCCAATGTGCGAAGTGGCGTATATTGTATAGGAGGCAGGGAGAGGAAAGAGGCGGGGGGGGGGGGGGGCATCGGGGGGAGGAGGACAGGAGGCAGTGCGAAAGCCGGCAGCTTCATCTATTACATTGCCGCCGGCTATATTTCATTGAATTAACCAACTTATAATACATTTGGCCGCAGCGAGACGGCCGTAAAATACATTGTAGCTTAGTGTAATCGTTCCATTTCTAACATTGGCCGCTGCGCTGCGGCCACTTCGCACATTGGCCAGCCAGAACCCGAAGTGGCTGGCCAGAACGCGAAGTGGCCACACATATATATATATATATATATATGTGTGTGTGTGTATATATATATATATATATATATATCCCTAAGTCAATGCCATTGATTCTCCAAAAACAATAAGCATCCATAAGCCCAGATGATGTGTTTCAGTGACACCTATCACAAACTTTAGACTGAACAGCTTGACTGACAGTATGACTTATCACACCAAATAATATATATGGCTTTCAATCTGAGACACTATATGAAGAGCTGTGTCTGATGATCTCTCCTCTGTTCTGCTCCAAGTCACAAAAGCACCAGCCAATATGTCTTACTGTGACATTGATTATATGTTTATCCTTCATCCTGTTCATAAAAGGAACATGAGTTGTGAAATATTAGTAACTTTATGTCTTGGCTGCTGGACAGCAATGATCTTTGCTTCAAATGTCACACTTTGCAAGATTTGTGTTAATTGCACTTTCTATATTATTTTTTCTGTGTGGAAGGTGATGCTTTCCACTTCCGTAGTATATAATTCTTAAAATGAAAGTCAGAGATACAGAATTTTTTTTATAAGTTGCAAAATACAGTACAGGTTTATTTTGTTAGATGTAAGTCAACATGCTGTTCTGACAAGTTAAACATTATTGTACTGTTGCTGCAGCAAAATAGAGACTGACCTAAAATAGTCTTTCTATAAATCTTGATCAGGGGCATGACAATAAACATAGCAGCCATAGGGGCTCATTCATCTAGCCTGTGTGGTGCTATTAGAGGGGACTTCATGTGAGAGGAATACAGAGGGTGCCATCTTCACTCTTTAATAAACCGTGTGAGTTGCCTGACATCTGTGCTGTCGCTTTGCCTCCTAATGCTATAAGTCACTGGCCCAGAATGAGATGCAGATTAAAGATGGCAATGCTTAGGAGAACACATGGAGAAGCATATGATCAGTTTGATCAGCTGATAGATTATTAAGGTTCTGTTGTTTGCTGTGATAACTAGAGGCTTGCGCGGGTCTAATTTTTCAGACCCGACCCGCAGCCCCGCTACCCGCACCTCAACCCACAATCCCCTTTCTGGTGAATCTGGTACCCGCAACCATGCCCGTTTCTACAGCCGTGCAAGGCGGGCAACTGCACGGGGCGCAGGGCTGGAGGTAGGCGCAGCACAGCCCACCTTTATTCTGAGCTCAGGGAGCTCTAATTGTCTTCCTTGGTCCGCAGCAGTCTGCCCCTCAATTGTCGTCCATCTCTGCGTGTGGGAGTTCCGCCCCCCCCACGGTGCGTGCCGCTGGGCTTGAGGGGGGTGAAGATCAAAGACCTGCAGACAGACACGTACTGTCTGTGTATGCAGGAGAAGTGTCCGTGCAGTAGAGGGAAAGAAGCGCTGGGTGAGGAAGAGAGATTAGTTGCAGCCACAGGTCAGATCGCGGGCATTTGAAGAATGTGTGAAGGTCTGCAGCAATGTTCCTATCTACGCCCATCCGACCTGCTGTCTCTCTTTCTCTGTGTTGTCTGAATGATATCTGTGTGTTTTTGTGTGTGTGAATGTATTTTGCTTCAGTGTGTGTGAGTGTGTGTGAGTGTGTGTGTATTTTGCTTCAGTTCATGTCCCTGCTTGCTTTTGTGTGTGTCAGTGAGTGTGTGCGTCAGTGAGTGTGTATTATTGTGCTTCAGTCCATGTCCCTGCATGTGTGTGTGTATTTTGCTTCAGTTCATGTCCCTGCTTGGTTGTGTGTGAGTGTTTGTGTACAGTGTGTGTCAGTGAGTGTGTGCGTCAGTGTATGTGTCTGTGTTTGTTATTTTGCTTCAGTCCGTGTGTGTGTGTGTGTGTACTGTGTATGTGTATGTGTGTACAGGTACCGAGTGTGTGTGTGTGTGGGTGTGGTGTGTGTGTGTGGTGTGTGTGTGTGTGTGTGTGGTGTGTGTGTGGTGTGTGTGTATGGTGTGTGTGTGTACAGGTACCGTATGTGTGTACAGTGTGTGTGTGTATTTTGCTTCAGTTCATGTCCCTGCTTGGTTGTGTGTGTGAGTGTTTGTGAACAGTGTGTGCGCAGTGTGTGCGTCAGTGAGTTTGTGTGTTATTTTGCTTCATTCCATGTCCCTGCATGTGTGTGTGTTATCTCGTGTCTGTAGGTACCTCTCCTCTTAATGTTGTCACAAAGTTTAAATGAATCCCAGCACTTTCAGCACAGAGTTTGTATGTTCTCCATCTGCTTGGGTTTCCTCCAGACACTCAAGTCTCCACTGACACCCCCAAATCATACAGATAAGTTAATTGCCGTCCCCCTATATTGGCCCTAGACTGCAATGGGTAATATTAATTCTACTAGTTCTAATCCTACTAGTACTATGGTAGGGATTAGATTGTGAGCTCCTGTGAGGGACAGTTAGTGACAAGACAATATACTCTGTACAGCACTTTGGAAGATGTCAGTGCTATATAAATATTAACCATTTAAGGACCGCAGTGATTGAAATCTACGCCCTGTTTTGGTGGGCTTTTGGCTGGCAGGGCGTAGATTTCAATCACTGTCCGCAGTGCGCATCCGCCGTCTCCGCCGCTACCCGCCGATCGCGCCGCTCAAACCCGACGATTCTCGCCGCATCTCACAGGCTCTGCCTGTCTCTATGACGGCAGAGTCATGTGAGCCGGTCAGGAGCCGATTTCATTGGCTACTGGCCCTGCCTTTCAATGTAAGCTGTTCCCATTGGCTTACATTGAAAAACAGGGTCAGGAGCCAATGAAAGCGGCTCCTGACCGGCTCACATGTCTCTGCCGTCATAGAGACAGGCAGAGTCTATGTCCTGGGGGTCCCGGCGAGCGGCGATGACGGCGGTTGCGACGGGTATGTGCTGCGATTCATCGGGATTCTGTCGGGATTGGACCAGCGGTCTCTGGTCCTTAAGTGCCCAGAGACCGCTGGTCCTTAAGTGGTTAAATAATAGTGTGTGTGTGTGTATCTGACATATGGGGGGGGGGGGAGGATGTTAGTGTGTCTTTTTTTATGTAATGTAGGGTCAGGAGCGCAACTAGCTGACTATACTAAGGGGACATCTCTCTACCTATACTGCAGGGGTGATCTGGCTACCTCTATTGGGGTAGGGGTGAGAGGTACATCTGGCTACCCAAGACCCTCATGCTGGGGTGCACCTCTGTCTACCACATCCCAACAGCGTGCTCGAGTCGGGAAAGAAGGGGGGGGGATTTTTATACCCTCGCCCTGCAAGCTATTTAGCCTAGAAACTGCCCTGCCCACAACTGACCCGCACCCTCAGACCCATCAGCCGCACCCGACCAGCAACTCGATTAAATCAAAACGGGTACCCGATCCTGACCCACATTTTGTGTAACCTGCGGGTACCCAACCTGATGCCCTATGCAGGTCTAATTTTTCAGACCCACCGCCGCCCCGCACCCGCAGCCCCACTACCCAACCCACAACCCGCTTTCTGGTGAATCTGGTACCCGCACAGGCAGACCCGCTACCCGCAACCCGATTAAAATCAAAACGGGTACCCGAACCTGACCTGCATTCCTCGGGTACCCTGGTTTAACACATGACCGTGACCAGCAAATCAAAACCTTACAAACCTATCACCTGATAAAAACTGATCACATACTTCTCCATGCATTCTCCTAACCATTGCCAACTTTAAGGCTAATTTCACACCAGGACGTTGCGTTAGAGGGGGCGTTAAGGCGGCATAACGTCCCCCTAACGGAACGCCTGGTGGTGCTGGATCTGGACGTCAGAGTGAGCCGCGTTGTGCAGCTCACTCTGGCGTCAGTGATGCCGTGATGCGCACTCTTGTGCGCATGCGGCATCACGTGGTCCCGCCGGCCTATCGCCGCACAGAGCGGCTGCTCCAGGAAGTAAACACTGCACGTCATATCGTGCAGTGAATATTAATTAGCCATGTGCCTGGCCGCTCTCCGCTCCTCCCCAACATTAGTGAGCATGTGCAAGCAGTCTAACGCGGCTCAGCCGCGTCTAAAGTACTGCATGCAGTACGTTGCCTTGTGATGCAGCGTTACAATGTAACGCAACGTCCGCACTGTGAACAGCCCCATTGATTTTTCATTACTGTGCGGTGGGCTGCGCTACAGGCTGCTCTAACGTGCGCCTGTAACGTCCCACTGTGAAACCAGCCTAAAGCAGATCAGATGCTTTGATTCTGGACAGATTCCACTTTCTACATTCTTGGTGCAGGTGTGTGACTCAAAATAAATTAAGGCCAAAAGCTCAGTATGACAGCCAGGAATAAAGATGGCAGCCTTCATATTCCCCCAACCATAAGTTGAGACATGTAAAATTAGCGCCTGTTTAAAATGGCGCCCCGTTCACACCAATACAAACTTTTTCCATATTGGTGCTAATATGGGTGCCACATTAATATAAACAAATAATAATGCTTTTTATTATACAACTTCATTTTCAAACAAACAAAATGGTTTTGAATAACCATTTATCAGTAATGCATGCACATTATGACCCTTATGTTACAAATTATCATTTCTAAAATATATACAGTACTTTCTTTAATAATAAATTGTTTTAAGTTTAAGTTTTGCCGACGCAATGGTCAACTTTTTTCGATTTTAAACTAAGTTGACGACGCACAAACGATGATATACTTAGGTTAGTTGCCCACGAGAATGGAGAGGTGTTTGCTAAGGTTAGTTGCACACTTTTTAACAGGCACTATTTTTATATGTACACTTTGAGATTCCCTTCAAGGCCTGTTTCAATTTTTTTTATGGAGTTAGCTGCCTTTACTTTATTTCCAAACTCCAAAAGACTTCTATGTTAATTTAGCGCCTAATTATGTGCATAAATTAACATATTTGATCATTTCTGCAATAATTAATGTTCTTTGACGGATCAAGTAATTCATCTAGCTTTTTACAGCAGCTGCTTAAGTGTGGCTTGGAGACTGTGTTAAAGGGAACCCGAGGTTAAAGTGATTCGAGGGCTTCCATATTTATTTCCTTGTAAACATAGCCAGTTGCCTGGCAGTCCTGTTGATCTTATGGCATAAGCAGTGTCTGAGTCAAAACCCTGGAACAAGCATAAGGCTAATCCAGTAAATCCTGAGTCAGCTGAGTCAGAGCACCTGATCTGCTGCATGCTTGTTCAGGGTCTATGGCTAACAGTATTACAGACATGGGGCCATAGGCAATTCACTTTTTCACCTGAGTTTTCTCCTAGGTGATATTTTCACAGCTTGTAAATAAAATGTCCTTTAACCATTTGCGGACCGAGGTGATAGAGATCTACGCCCTGTTTTGATGGGCTCCTGGCTGGCAGGGCGTAGATCTCTATCACCGGCGCCGCCGCTCCCCGCCGCGATCGTGCACACCGAACCGGCTGCACTTAGCTGTCTTATGACAGCTAAGGCTTCCGGGTATCGGCAGGAGCCGTCACTGATTGGCTCCCTGCTGTGTGATCACTGTGAGCCAATCACAGCGATCACCCTCCGAAAGGCAACATAGTTGCCGTTCCGCCTCCCTCTCCCTGTCACTGTGTGGATCTTGTGTGACAGGGAGAGACGCACAGCCTGCAGCCGTAACAGGCTGTGCGATTTTAACACAAAAAAAAACCACTTTTTTATCCCGATCTCCCCCCCCCATGTACCCTTTGATCCCCTCCCAACCAGATATATATAGATATATAGATAGATATATAGATATAGCTATCTATATATCTATATCTATATATATCTATATATATATATATATATATATATATATATAGATAGATATATATATAGATATATATATAGATATATATAGATATATATATAGATATATATATATATATATGGATCTATCTATCTATATTTTACTGGATTGTGATTTTAACCACTTGCCGACTGCCCCTACCTAGGGTGTGCCCACCCGCGACATCAACCCGCCGGCCAATTAGCAGCGCCAGCGGGTTGTTAACTCTACTACTTCTCCTGAGTACGGCGATACCACATTTGTGACACTTTTTTCAGCCTAGGTGCGCTAAGAGGCCCAACTTCGTATGAGTACCTTTAGAATTTCACAGGTCATTTTGAGGCATTTGGTTTCTAGACTACTCCTCATGGTTTAGGGCCCCTAAAATGCGAGGGCAGTATAGGAACCCCACAAGTGACCCCATTTTAGAAAGAAGACACCCCAAGGTATTCCATTAGGTGTATGGGGAATTCATAGAAGATTTTATTTTTTGTCACAAGTTAGTGGAAAATGACACTTTGTGAAAAAAACAATAAAAATCAATTCCCGCTAACTTGTGACAAAAAAATGAAATCTTCTATGAACTCCCCATACTACTTTAGGGGCCCTAAACCGTTAGGAGTAGTCTAGAAAATAAATGCCTCAAAATGACCTGTAAAATCCTAAAGGTACTCATAGGACTTTGGGCCCCTTAGCGCAGTTAGGGTGCAAAAAAGTGTCACACATGTGGTATCGTCGTACTCAGGAGAAGTAGTACAATGTGTTTGGGATGTATTTTTACACATACCCACGCTGGGTGGGAGAAATATCTCTGTAAATGGACAATTGTGTGTAAAAAAATAAAAAAAAAATCTCATTTACAGAGATATTTCTCCCACCCATCATGGGTATGTGTAAAAATACACCCCAAAACACATTATACTATTTCTCCTGAGTAGGGCGATACCACATGTGTGACACTTTTTTTGCAGCCTAGGTGCGCTATGGGGCCCAAAGTCCTATGAGCACCTTTAGGCTTTACAGGGGTGCTTACAATTTAGCACCCCCCAAAATGCCGGGACAGTAAAAACACCCCACAAATGACCCCATTTTGGAAACTAGACACTTCAAGGTATTCAGAGAGGGGCATGGTGAGTCCGTGGCAGATTTCATTTTTTTTGTCACCAGTTAGCAGAAATGGAAACTTTTATTTATTTATTTATTTGTCACAAAGTGTCATTTTCCGCTAACTTGTGACAAAAAATAAAATCTTCTATGAACTCACCATGCCTCTTAGTGAATACTTTGGGGTGTCTTCTTTCCAAAATGGGGTCATTTGGGGGGTATTTATACTATCCTGGAATTCTAGCACCTCATGAATCCTGACAGGTGCTCAGAAATGAGAGAGATTCTTCAAAATGGGAAAATTCACTTTTTGCACCATAGTTTGTAAACGCTATAACTTTTACCCAAACCAATAAATATAAACTGAATGTTGTTTTTTTTTATCAAAGACATGTAGCACAATAAATGTGGACAAAAATGTATACAGAAATTTTACTTTATTTGACAAATTTTATCACAGGAAGTTAAAAAAAATCATTTTTTGGACAAAATTCATGTCTTTTTTGATGAATATAATACAAACTAAAAATTGCAGCAGCAATCAAATAGCACCAAAAGAAAGCTGTATTAGTGACAAGAAAAGGAGGTAAAATTCATTTAGATGGTAACTTGTATGACTGAGCAATAAACCATTAAAGCTGCAGTGGTCTGAATGGAAAAAGGCTCTGGTCCTTAAAGAGACACTGAAGCAAAAAAAAAATATGTTATAGTGAATTGGTTGTGTACTATGAATAATTACTAGAAGATTAGCAGCAAAGAAAATATTCTCATACTTTTATTTTCAGGTATATAGTGTTTTTTCTAACATTGCATCATTCTATAATATGTGCACATTACACAACACTCAGCATTCAAAATGAGTCTTTCAGAGCAGTCTGTGAAGTAATGACCTCTCCTCTAGCAGAGGAAAAGTAAATAGTCCAGGAACAGTTGAGATAATAAAAGTCAGATAACAGCCCTCTCCACCACTAACTTAGTCGGAGAGCTTAATGGCTTGTTTGCACAGAGATACCAACTGGAGTTTCTCAACTCTTCCTGTACTGGAAACAATTACACTAATGTATCTGATCTTAATGTTTTATTTCTTAGCTGTGCTACACATATGAATCATAATATCATCATTTTTTTTCGCTTCAGTGTCTCTTTAAGGGGTGAAAAGACTGCGGTCCTTAAGTGGTTAAACCACCAGCAAGCAAGCAAATACTTAAAATAATTTTGACAGTACTTTTCACCCGCTTTTTTGTAATTATTCCATTGCAAAGTGCTAAAAAATTATTTGAAATCAAAGATTAAAAATGATCTCCTTGGAGAAAACTCAGGAAAAAAAGTGAATTACATATAGCCCAGGATCAGAAGGACTGCCAGGCGACACACCACCATGAACATATAAAAACCCATCATTCAATGGGCGCCTCAGCTCTGACTTGAGCGTTATGCTGCTGGGGGGATGCTGTGGTGGTGGTGGTGGGGGGGGGGGGGTTCTCTATTTATTATTTTCTGCCAGTTATTTAGCTCCTGACAAAATCTAACTATGATGAAACATGTTGAGCCCTGTTTAGCACTGTAAATATGTATTGCACTCCCTAATCCTTGTATATATACCCCCAGCTGAGCTGTGAATTTTTGGTGTGAGAGGTGACCATCAGTGGATGTGAATGGGAAAGCAGGCCAATGTATGCAAACAACTTTATCGGCTCTGGCCTAACCTTGGTTTCCATCACTGCTGCATGGTTATAGGTATAACACACCAACAAGAGTTGTATATCATGAAAAACACCTATGCGTTCTTGTCCAGGTTTTCAGGGCTAGCTACACCCCACTGACTGTGTGCTCAGGCATACAGCCGTCTGTATAAAGGTGCCCATACACTAGTCAGATTGGCAGCAGATAGATAAGAAATGCATCTGATGATCTATCTGATGCGTTTTTAGAACATTTTTTACCAGGATAGAATTCCAATAGATTTCAGTTTGAAATCTATTGAAATTCGATCTGATGGCATTTTTTTGCCATCAGATTTCCATTAAGGCCAATGCAAACTGATAAGCAATCTCATCAGATCGACCTAAATTTTCCACCCTGCAAGTTCGATGGAAATCCATCGAAATAGATCGAAATCGGCCATCGATCGGTCGATTGGCCAACCGATTTGCAATCGATTGATCGATCGATCGATCGGGATCGATCGGTCGGCCAGAAAATCGGCTGAGTGTATGGGCTGCTTAAGATATGTGCATATGTATGTATGTGATGTGGGGGGGATAAGCAAAGACACCTGCCTAGACAATGAATACAATCTAATAGATTGTGATACACTTTTAATTGCATTTTAAAGAAATTGATACAGTCTATATGACTCAAGTAATTTATGTGTTGTGAATCTTACCACGATTTATGTACGATTGAAGAATCCTGAGCCAATATTGACTCTTGTGTTGCCGTCAACTGGTGTTATTTAAAAGGAAATAAATATGGCAGCTTCCAAATCCCTCTCACCTCGGGTTCCCTTTAAGACCTGCATAGAGCAATCATTCAGAGTTGTACCATTGATATCAGACATATATCCTGCTGCATCTCAAGTCTAGATATTTAAATAAAAAAAAAATCAGCATGTCCACATCAGCTTAAAGAGCTCTGTAATCCTTAGTAGAGGGGGCATGGCTCATAAATGGATGAGCAACATGGCCTCCTTTTCTCTTTACAAAACTCTGTTGTTACCACTGGTGGGCATTGGTTGACCCTCAGTAATGGAGCCATGCCCCCTTTGTATGTAACTCTTGAGGGGGAAGGTACTAAATGCCCCTTTTCCTGCTTTTTATGGAGCTGAACTTAGCAAAACCATGGAAAGGATCTTAACCTACATTGGCTGAGCAAATTTTCTCTGTCGGCTGCAGCACATAGCCTTAGCCTACTAAGCCTTAAAGTGAACCTCCGGACTAAAAATCGACTCAGCAGCACTGAAAAGGCCTGGTGTTTCTTTAACAGTTTCACAGCATCAGAACTTTGTTTCTTTTATACAAGGCTCATTTTTAGCTGCACAGAAGAAAACTGCCCGGGCTTTTTTTCCCTGATGCTGTGCAAAGCATGATGGGATTTCTGATTTTGTTGTTCTCGTTCTGCTGTTTTGGTGCAATTTTTTTTTCTACATTTTGAATTTGACATTTGAAGCCTAGCGTGTGCAGCTGAGAGGGGTAATCAGGACACAGGACAGTTGGAACTGTGTTTCCTGCTCCTTGTCACCTCCTTTCAACCAAAAAGATGGCTGCCCCCATGACAAAGATGGCAGCCCCCATGAATCACAAACATTTGCCTGTTCTTTTAAAACAGGGCGGGTAAGAAATTATATTACCTATCTATTCTAATTAACATAACTAATGTAACTTGATGACAGTATGTTTGTTTAGGCTGAAGTTCCCCTTTAATATGCTAACCTACCACTATCTAAACCTAGCACTAATGTACCCCTACCTAGTCCTAAAACTAACCTTGTAACCTGTCCATGCCAGCACTATATACAACACAATCTCCGTTGCATTTTGTCCCTCTATCACCTTAGTGCTTTGCCGACAGTTGGCACCTCCCGCACCAAAATTATCCACTGGGCTTCAATATTGCCGCAGTTACTGTTGTGGTCTATGTGGCGCCCAAGTTCCTTTTTGGCCATCCGTGTCCAAGTTTCCTGACCGAGCCAAAGGCCCCACGGAGGCCTTCAACATCAGGCTTTTTTTCCTTGGGGGAGAAGGATAGGAGAAACCTATGATTGGTTAATCATTGGTTATTCTTTTTTATGCTATGGTTGAAGTGGACAGACAACATGACGTGTACGAAATGGCAAGTTACCTGATCTACCGCAAGCTGGGAAGACTATATGCTAGTACAGCTTTGTTTGCTACAACTGCTTGCTTCTGGAGAAAATCCTCCTTGTCCTTCTCATGCCGATCGATTCTGCTTATAATGCTTTAATGTTTTTGTTTTTTATTCTTATGTAAGGCTTGTTTT
This sequence comes from Hyperolius riggenbachi, assembly GCF_040937935.1. Lineage (NCBI taxonomy): Eukaryota > Metazoa > Chordata > Amphibia > Anura > Hyperoliidae > Hyperolius > Hyperolius riggenbachi. The sequence goes on along the minus strand of NC_090649.1, from coordinate 217,385,579 downwards.
CTACAGCAAATCACGATCTCAGTTGCAAATGATGTTATCAGGATTTTTTTGTTTAACACCAAAGTATTTTACATTTTGCGTGCATGCGATTTTTTTTTTTTTGCTTGTGTTCATTGTCTTGGTGAGATTATGTTTGTAATTTTTCGGGAGGTTCATTTAGCAAAAAATTAAAACAGGGAAGTCAGAAAATGGCATAGCACAGCCAGTGGCGTACCTAGGGAATTTGACACCCGGTGCTGATTATTTACAGACAACCCCCCCACCAAAAAAAACCCAGTTTTTTGATGGGAGGATTGATGGGTTGGGGTACCGAGTGTATTGCTGCAAATTGTGGGGGATTTTTTGGGGGAAAAAGGAGTTGCCAGGATGTAGAAGGAGCTAACCATTATGAAGCTCTGTACTGTATACAGTGCTGCAGAAGATGTCAGTGCTATATAGATATGCAATAATAATATGGTTAGACTATGACTATGGTATGATTAGATTTTCAGCTCCACTGAGGACAGTCAGGAAATGGGGACACATGAAAGAGGGGGATGCATAGGCGGAGGGGGGGATAAAGAGGTAGAGGCACAAGACAGAGAGCCTAGTGGGAGAGGAGAAATGGCAGGAAGACCTCTCACCAGGACTGCGGACATCACCAGTGCTGTTTGGCAGGGACATGCTGTTAAAAGAAGCCTCAGAAAAGAGGAAAGGGTCATGGGGAAGACAACAGGGTTGGAGGGGAAGCTTGGAAAAGCGATAAGATTAACTGCAATCAAGCTAATCTAAATTGCCTGGAGCTTGCTTCTCTGCTCATTATAGAAGTCAGCTGTCAGCACCTGTATAATTGGCTTCTTTAACAGCAGACTGCCCTGCATTATTGATTAATTACTCTGATTAGGATAAATAATCAATAGTCTAGGGCACTCTCCTATTGCAGCAGCCAGTGCACATGGCTACTAATGACAGGCAACTTCTGAAGCACTAAACACATCCTGCCTCCTCTCCCTGCTAATGTCCCAGCTGCAGCACAGCAATCATTCTCTCTACTCACCCTGCTGCTCTGTACATTCACTCAGGCCTTGTTCACATTGCATTCGGCTAGCGTGTCCATCTGTGGTGGGCTTTTTTTCCCGCATTTTTTTAAAGCATTTTCCAGTGATTTTCTGCGCGTTTGCTCGTTGTTGTGGGCATTTTTGTAAGCGCTTTTACAGAGAGCTTTCATCTTTTGATTCGGTAAAAAATCCAGAAACAATAAATACAATGTATTTTTTGTACAAAAAAAAACACTCATGCAATCGCTTGCCAAAGCAATTTTGTGAGCGTTTTGCATTTTTCCTATAACTTCCATTGAGGCAAATCGCCTCAAAAATGGCTCAAGCACCGCGCTTAAAATTTAACAAAAACGCCTGTAATGTGAACAAGGCCTCACTGCAGGCTGTGTGTAGAGAGTGAGAAGACATATTGCCCACAGGAAAGGAAGGGGAGGGGTCTTACATGTAGTGCAGGAAGTAGTACAGTTCCATGCACTGCCTACTGCTATTTTCCCGAATGTTGCCCAAACTATGAAAAAAGGTCCCAGGTGGAAGTACACAGTGGCTGAGCACCACAGCGACACCCCTAGCCATGGCTACACCCGGAACTGTGAGCACCTACAGCCTTGTGGTAGGTACACCACTGAGCGCAGCGTTTTGTTTGTGATCTTTCTGCTCAAACACTCAAAAAAAGTTTTGCACTTGAACCTAAATTGGATTGCACTAATTAAAACCTGTTACCTTGGTTTACATTATATACGAAGAGAAAGGATAAATGCTCATACAACGCAGCACCTGACTTCTGGTTGCAGAAAAGGCTTCTCAGTAAATAAACGGCACATGCTGTGCTGCCTTGAGTTAGGCGGCAATATGAGACAGTCTGCATGTGGCGTTCCTGACAGCATGTATTGCAGTAAGTGGAACTGATGTCTCTTTAGCATCCAGTCTCTATATCCAGCTGTACTTGTGTTGGAGAAGTAATAGCACAGTATGTTCCTTTAAATTAGCTGAGAAGCCTTTCCAGCAGCCATATGTTTGTGAGATGCTGCTTGATGATCTGCAAAAATGGCATTGAAGCACCTACATTGGAAAACAAGTCTAACACTTTATTTTAACTAATGGAAGAGATGCTATCTGCATTCTCAATAACCAATAGGATGGGCAAGTTTATGAAAATTAAATCTTCTTTGTGCCTGTATGTTGCGGTTATTTGCATCCACATGTTCGCTCTAACCAAACCAGAGAGATATTGATTGTTTTCCAGATCTAGTACACATTGTTTAGTGGATGGCTGTCTCTAGCCACTGTAGCAATGGTGTTAAAGATTTTGTACCTTATTCTTCTTTTGTAGCGTGACCAAAGACACAACAACCATGGCCGTATTAGAGGCAAGGGCACATAAGACATGGCGTAGGGCACCAGGAAGCAAGGGGGCGGCTAACACACTAAACAGTTAAACTGCCAAACATGTAAACTGCAGCAGTCACAAACCCAGTCCGCAGCTGCCCTGCTTCCACAAGTGCGATCAGTGGAACACTGGTCCTGTGCTCCCCCATCCTGTACTGTACTCCCCACCAAGCACAGTGCAGAATGGGGGGGCACAGGACCAGGGAAGTTCACAGCATGGGGAGAGCACAAGACAAGAGCATGGAAACAAATGGGACAGGGGGAGCAGACAGGACAGGAGTGCACAGGATGGGGCAGTGGGGTGGGCGAGCGGGCTTTAGTGACAGTGGGCCTTGGGCGTTAAAATGTCCAAATCTGGCTCTGACAACAACAGAGACCTTTCATAAGTGAATATAGACTCACATATCTCTCATGCTTGGAGTGGCTGGCCTAAACCATATCAGAAGATCTGACCTTCATTTACTCACAATACTTTTAAGTATTACTGAATTTCTTCTACCATCTTTTCTTTCTTCCCTTTCAGCCAAAAGTCCTAGACTGTAGCTAATCTAAACATCCATCCTCCCTATTGCACCATCATAAATGGCACATAGAGCAATAGAAGAAAATAACTTGTTTGTGGGAATACAATATTTTTGTTTTTAAAGTGGACATGTTCAGCTATTGAATGCTGAGGAGGATGACTGATCCTGGCTACATAGGTTCTATTTTCTACATGTTTCCACCATACTTGTCATGCAGACAGCATATGGTTTATCACAGAAAAAAACTTTTGTTCTTATGACACAGCACAGATAAGACCATGATGAAATGTCTAGCTTACATGAAAAAAATGTGATTATTGGAGTTCTCCCTAATTACATTCAGAACTTTAGAATGATCATAATAGTCTGGTCCATTTGCAGCCCATGGCATAACATGAGCACAAATAATTGGTTTTGGTCTAGATGATTCAAATGTGCTAACGTTGTCATTAGGAAGGAGTAGATTGTTTTAAATGGATATAATTGATTTTAACGATGCTTCATGGATAAAAAGAATGCTGGCTTAGCCCTGGGAGGAAGAAGGCATAAGCATAATTATTTCTCTACAGATTGTCTGTCATAAAATAAAAAGGTTGCTACTTCTGATCACCTCCTTAAACATGTGAGTTTACTGGCCTTATTCTGATGCAATCACATCATCTGAGCTGTTACACATTTGGGCGTATTTGTTTTAAATAAAGATATGTCTATCTGACCTAAAGCCTTCTGAGATGATGGATATTGTGACATTTAAGAGACTATACAGATCTCGCAATGTTATAGCATGACCTATTATGTTATTGATTAGGACAGGAACCTACGCCTCCATACGTGTCTTCTCCAATTATTACCGTATGTAATAATTCTGAAGTGGCACTTTCACAGTTATCTTGCATGACACAACTAACTTCATGTTTGAGAGTTGAGAAGATGGAATAAAAAGCAAATACAAATAAAAGTTTGAACTTTATAATACAATGCAACCTTTTCATTTATCAGTATTTTCATTGTTGTGCGGAACACACAGCAGTCATGCAAGTAAATGCAATAATGATAAAAGAATGAAACATCATAGCTGCAGATAGGAACAACAAAGGAAAAGAAGATAGCATACCAAAATGAATCTAATTCTACCACTAATAGTATAAGGTTGCTGAAGGTGTGAGCAAAAGTGGCTATCAAAGAGAAAGTGTGAGATTGTGAGACGGAATGTTAACAGGATTGAGAATAGCCCTCTGTTAAAATGACTTTCATATGTTCAGTTGAAGGATGAGCGAAAAGATTTGATGGAACTTGATATTACATTTCAGAGAACATGTGTGCGATGCATCCCAATTATTTAAGGCTCCTATTATGTTGTACTGAAGCAGGATTTATCATTGATCTCAAAGGAAACCTAAAAGGATAGAAATATAAAAGAGGCTATTGCCAAAATCCTTTTAAAATACTACTTGCGTGGCTGTCGTACTGATACTCTGCTCTTAATACTTCCTGAGTCACTGACCTAGAAGAATCATGGAGATTAGGTGGTCAAGCTTTATTGACTGGATCACTCTTATTCCAGCTTTGTGATTTAGAAACTGAATCCAAATGATTGGCATTACAAACAGAGAACTGATATTTTAAAAAATCAATCTAGCCCTTCTGGTCAAGGTTGCGCACCAATTGTTGCCACTTTAAGACGAAACAACAAATTAACTACCATTGGCTTAGACTTGCAGAAAGGAGAAAAAGAGAGAATCGAGAGCCCCCAATCGTGTATTATTGATGGACAATTGGTAAAATAGTAATAGATGAAATAATACTAAGTCAGGGTTGCCGGTCTCAGGCAACCACTCTCAATGCGTATGGGGAAATTAGACTTGTCCCCACTCAGGCTAAAAGAGTCGCTCTCCGTAGAATGAAAAAAGAGGGTATACACACCCATCCACCAGGTGTATCACAATGTATAAGGATAAGATAATTCTGTTGGCGCCTCTGTATCCTTCTTATACATTGGCTTAGACTTGGTGTTTTGCTCAACCACCTGCTTTCCTTGTGGGTGGGTGGTTTGGGCATCTGGTGCCAGCTGCCAAAATTATTTTAGCTGTATATCTCTACTCATAGGCATGCTTAGAGTGTATATAAGAATTTGTCACATTAGGTTTAAGGCCCAGCCTCTGATATGTAGCGTACTGGTAATGCAAAAAAGAGGTATAAAGGGCTCTATCCCAAAGGAAAGAAGCTTCACGGGGTAATATTCAATTTTCAGTAATGATGCTAAAACTTTATTAATGGGGCACACCCCTTTAATAGTTCAAGATAACATATCATTATTTGTGATTTGCTAACATCAATTTTTATTTGTGCTGTACTTGCTATTTACTGATAATTTACAGGAAAAAATATATAAACAAATCCTTGGTGCTTGATGGACTGCAAACTAGATCTTCAATGTAAGTATGACATGTACAGGAAGCAGACTTGCTGTTTGTCCTAAAACAAAACAACAGAAAATCACCAGCAGTTTATAGCACATAATACAAACACCTTTGTTTTTTTGTCTGTCATTACTACACATCTATGTTCTTCCTAGAGTAGAACTGACTTGGGCTGAACTTTATACTCACCCGAGAACCTCTCTTAGGGAGAACAGCAACTCTTTGAAGTAGAAGGAGGCACTCTATATGCAGTGAACTACTGTTTAATATTTATTCATGTCAGCACACTACATGTTACGGGCAGATCCCTTCATCACGTGTGATTTCCTACACCACCACCATGTCCAAAGCTATCAATTTCTCAAACATTTCCAGTGAACTGTTATTAACCTCATGTGTCCATTCACTCTTTTTAGCAAACCTTCTCTTGTTCACATCCTCATTCTGTACTTGAGAGCTGAAATGCATTTTGAGTCCTGGTAAATTTAAACAGATCTACTTCTGCCTGTAATTCTTGTGGTTTATACACTGGCACATAACCTAAGCCCTTCTCAAGTACTTTCAGTTCTGCTGCAGTGAGTTGAACAGAAGAAATGTTCAAAATGACATTCTGCAGCGCAACTTAGATGGAGAGTTCTGGTGCAAATGGCACGGTTATCTAGGGGAAGGGATAGGGACATGGGACTTTAAGTAGCGCTCATATAAAATAAATGCAAACATTAAGAATTAAAACATAACACAAAAGTTGGAATAAAATTGTCCGTAGGCACTATATATTGCGGTTTTATTTACAGTAGAGTTGTTCATATTTATTACTTGAATAAATTCAAAGATATCTTTACTGAAAATATTGTTAAATAAATTAGTCACCAAACCATAAATAATTAATATCAAATTGTAATGCCTGGGGGTTATACTTTCTGATCACCCAGAGCAACAGGGCTGGTAGCTGAATAATGAAAGAGGCTACACAGGTTGCCCAGAGCAACTGCTGCTCTGGGCTTCCGATATCGCTACAAATAAGACACAATGGCAGCGCAGTGCGATGTTGCGCTGCCTTTGGTCTGAGTAACCAGACAAAGAACGAACAGACTAACTGACTGGTGCCCAGGGCGGATGCCATCTGAGCCTCTGGCTAAGTAACAAAACAGATACAAGAAAGACAGGCAGAACACTTGCATGACTAAGCGCTGCCCTAGCAATAGCAAGCATTCAGACAGGTACAAGACAGGACTATAGATTGGAGCGTAACTAGTAGCAACCGCAGCTCACAGTCACGTCCACAGAAGCAGAGCAAGCAGGTTAACAACCAGTCACCAGCAAGCATCCACACAGGCAAGACTACAGTAAAGAACGTAACTAATAGCAACTGCAGCCTATAGTTACATTCCCAGAAACTAGAGTAGCAGGAATACTACCAGTCACTAACGTGGTGATGGCAGAATCCAAGCTATCAGGATAGTGGACTTCACTGACCCACCACGGATGCAGCGAACATCCATCAGGCATGAAAACAAGGCAATAAACAATAATACAGAAAAATAACAAACGTCTCAACTAACGAATAAATATATATTAGCACAGCTGTGCCCAACCTACGGCCCGCGGGCCATTTGTGGCCCGCGAGGCCTGTTTATGTGGCCCGCACGGAGGTGTCCTGCAGAGGGAGAGGATCGGGTGGTTATAGGCTGAGGACGGAGGCTGCCCGCGGAGGGAGAGGATCGGGTGGTTATAGGCTGAGGACGGAGGGAGAGGATCGGGTGGTATTGTTACAGACCGTTATCCTTGCATCGGCATTCGGCAAGTAAGTAGTTCCGCGCATACACCCGCGTGTGCTGCGTATTCAGCCCCGGGTAGCGCTGGGATAGTTAGAAAGCCTTCCTCATTGGTTACTGCAGGAACCTTCCTCCAATAGGAATCAGGCTGATCAGTGACGTAGGGGGGAGGCAACGGCCAGAAAAAGCACAGCTTCCGAGAGAAGCTGTCGCTTTTTCAATGGGGGAGAGGAATCAGTGATTCCATAGCCCGATACATTGATTCCGTGGCTACCGAATCCGCGGCCGGGAGTGCGCGTGCACGCGCGCGATCGGCCGCGAGAGCGTGCGGTAGCGCGCATGATTCCTGGACGTAGTTTCTACGTCCAGGAACCAAAATAGGTTAATAGATTTTCAGTTGGACAAATGCTCTTTATATGGTAATCAGCCAGGGTAGACCCCTAGGGGTAGTTCCTTGCATAAGGATCTTTAAGAATACAGTGCTGCCCATAATTATTCATACCCCGGGAAATTTTGACTCAAAGTTACTTTTATTCAACCAGCAAGAAATGTTTTGGTATGTACCAAAAGATACTAAGACGATGTACAAAAGGCATTAATGCGGGGAAAAAAATTCTCAGCTTTTATTTACATTTGAGCAAAAAGTGTCCAAAAATCATTCATACCCTTCTTAATAATCAATAGAAAAGCCTTTGTTGGCTATTACAGCAATCAAGCGCTTCCTATAATTGAAGAGCAGCTTTTTGCATGTCTCCCCAGGTATTTTTGCCCATTCATCTTTAGCAATGAGCTCCAAATCTTTCAGGTTGGGGGGTCTTCTTGCCATCACCCTTATTTTTAGCTTTCTCCACAGATTCTCAATTAGATTCAGGTCAGGACTCTGGCTGGGCCACTGCAAAACATTAATGTTATTGTCTGCTAACCATTTCTTCACCACTTTTGCTGTGTGTTTTGGGTCATCGTCATGCTGAAATGTCCACAGGTGTCCAAGGCCAAGTTTCTCTGCACACTGCCTGATGTTGTCGTTGAGAATCCTTGTGTATTGTTCTTTTTTTATGGTGCCATTTACTGTGATTAGGTTCTGTGGTCCATTGGCTGAAAAACACCCCCGAAGCATTAGGTTCCCACCACCAACTTTGACAGTGGGGATGGTGTTCTTTGGGTTGAAGGTTTCTCCCTTTTTATGCCAAATGAAGGAAACATCATTGTGACCAAACAATTCAATTTTTGTTTCATCTGACCATAGCACAGAAGACTGGAAGTCTTCTTCTTTGTCCAGATGAATGTTTGCAAAGGCCAAGCAAGCTTTTGGGTGCCTTATCTGGAGAAGTGGCATCGTCCTTGGACTGCATTTGTGGAACCCAGCAGTTTGCAGTATCCATTGGATTGTCTGCCTTGAGACATTGCCACCAGCAAAGCCCAGATTCACCAGGATTACCTTGGTTGTGATCCTTGGATTCTTTTTCACCTCTCCCACTATTCTCCTGGCCAGCACAGGTGTCACTTTTGCTTCCAACCATGTCCTCTGAGATTTTCCAAAGTGTGGAACATCTCGTATTTTTTAATAATACTTTGCACTGTAGCCACTGGAACTTGAAAACATTTAGAAATGGCCTTGTAGCCCTTTTCCGACTTGTGAACAGCCACAATGCGCAGCCACAGGTCCTCACTGAGCTCCTTTCTCTTAGCCATGGCTGTCCACAAACCAACTGCAGAGAGCTGCTATTTTTTACCTGTTGAGTTGATAAAAACAGCTGTTCCCAATTAATCAGGGTAATTAGGATGCTTTAGAACAGCTTGGACTATTTGGAATGGGATAGAACTTTAAATATTCCCACAGACTGTGGCAGTTTTTGAAGGGTATGAATAATTTTGGACTGGACACTTTTTGCTCAAATATAAATAGAAGCTGAGAAATGTTTTTTTCCCACAATAATGCCTCTTGTACATTGTCTTATTATGTTTAGGGAGACACCTATGTCATTTCCCATCAAAAAATTACTTGCTAGTTGAATAAAAGTAACTTAAAGTCAAAATTTGCCAGGGGTATAAATAATTATGCACAGCATTGTATTATTTTGATGTTTAAAATAATTTTGGTTTCTTTGATGGAAGTTGGCCTTCTGTGAACATCTGGTCTGAAGTACAAGATTAGGTTTATAGTACGAGCATTGTATATAAATGATTTGGCTATGTATATGAAGTAGCTGTATTGCACTTGGCTGTATTAAAGGTTAAACGAGACCCCTCCCAGAGTGGCAGGGGTCGCAGTGGAATGTCTACTGGGAAGTAGATAAAAATCTGGTGGTGGTTAAGAAGTCACACCTGATGAAGGGCTCTGCCTGTAACATGTAGTGTGCTGACATAAATAAATATTGAACAGTAGTTTATTGCCTATAGAGTGCCTCCTTCTACTTCAAAGTTTTCACAGTGTGGAGACAGGAGTGGTGTACCTGTCTGGAGGAGAGCACCGGCATCCACTCTCCTAACCAGGATTGAGTGTATCCTAAGGTCAGAAGTTTGATGTTCTACAAGAACAGCAACTCTTGCAGTGGCTCTGCTTCCTCACCTGAGCCTCAGGAAGAACACAAATTCCAGTACTGGATTGTGAGAGATCGCGGAAAAGCCGCGACATGTGCTACTGAGCAGGCGGCTGATTCCGCATTCAGTGCGTCAGTTTGCACGCGGAAGCGTGTGTTTGGTAGCAGGGCAGAACACGGAAAAGCCGCCGCATGCAACAACAGTAAGGCGGCTGGTTCCGAGTCCAGCGCGGCAGTTTGTACGCAGCAGCCTGTGTCTGGTGTGGCTGAGTCTGTTAGTGCACATAGACTTAGGAATACACGCGCGCGCGCTGAGAGGCAGAATTCTTATACTAAGCAGGAAGAGTCAGCTGACCACGCCGATCAGCTGACTCCTGAGCGGGATACTATGGGCTGAGCAATTAGGGGTGGTGCTGGAGAGCACTACTCCATATATAGTTCCTGCTGGTCACTTGCAAGTTGTCTGCCGTTGCGATCACTACGTGGAAGCACTCAGACCTAGTCAGATCCTCAGTGTGTTTGAACCAGGAGGACCTGGGAATACACACTTAGCCAGATTATTTGAATTGTATTCTGTTTATGCTTAAGCTAGTTCCAGGATGTAGAGACCAAGGACCTCACACCCAGCTTAGGGAACTGTGTTATCATCTGTGTTATACTTCAGACTAGTTCCAGGGTGTAGATACCAAGGACCTCACACCCAGCTTAGGAAACTGTGTTATCATCTGTGTTATACTTTAGACTAGTTCCAGGGTGCTGAGACTACGGACCTCGCACCCAGTCTAGGGAATACTGTATTGTCATCTGTGTATTCTTCAGACTAGTTCCGGGGTGCTGAGACCAAGGACCTCGCACCCAGAATAGGCATTGTTTGATATATATTATGACTTATTGCTTTTCTGACTACTCCTCTGTCTTCTGATTCGGTACCTCGTATCTCTGATATTCCGTTGCCAGACCCTGCTTGACTTGGATACTAAATCAGCCTTTTGTCTTTGTACTTTATCTGTCAGTGTGTTGCCGACCCGGCGTGCCCGACCTCGAGAGCTATCTCTCCCTTTAAAAGAGATAGTCTCCAAATCAGATTGTGACATCCATCTTAGGTGTCACTCACTCCTAGGTCCTTCCCGTCTCCAGCCTGACTCCTCCCCCCGGAGAGCCTCAGGCTGCTGGAAGGTTTCTGTTCTCCCAGAGCTGTGTCTCTATATTGTATACCACCTGCTCAGCAGGTACATTACTCAAAGTATTACTGTTACACCAAACACTCACTTATCCATAGGTGTCCAGAGGTTAGCAATATATCTGATTATCGGTGATACTGCAGATCATCAATAATCAGGTATATATCTGCAATCTTGGTGATACTGCAGATCACCAATAATCAGATTCTCTCTGCGTGCTGACACCAATCGTCACAGAACGGCAGACCCAAACCCAAATGGACGCACTTCACAGCCGTCCTAATGCACTCACCATTAGACTTTCATCCGAGTGCTAGACAGTCACCAGACTCAAATCAACGCTTTGTCAGGGACTGTGCAAGTCTACCAGACGGCTGTGGACGCAGTGTGATCTCCTCCTAGCACAGACATGCGTATGTCTGTACCTGAAAGGTTTTCTGGCCACAGATCTGACTTCCGAAACTTTAAAAATCGAGTGTTGTCATACTTTGAGTTGAGACCTAGTTCCTCAGGAACTGTAGCACAGAGAATTATGTTTATCAAAACTCTATTGTCAGGAGATTCCCAGACTTGGGCATATAGTCTCCAGCCAGGTGATAGCGCGTTAGTGTCAGTTAAGGCATTTTTTGACACTCTGGCCATAATTTAAGATGATCCGGATGTTGCCTCTACCGCTGAGCGGAAGCTCAAGACATTACGGCAGGGCAAGGGTCCGGTGGAAAATTATGCAGCTGAGTTCAGGAAGTGGGCAGTTTCAGCTAGATGGGACTCATTCACACTTCTGGACTGTTTTTTATCAGGGTTGTCAGACGCGGTCTCTGATCTGATGTTGAGTCACCCCGAGCCGAAGTCTATTGATGAGGCCATTTCATCAGCCATCAGAATTGATCGTCGCCTACGTTATCAGAGACAGACTCGGGGTAGGAACGATGTGAAATATGTTTCCTACACCGCGCCTCAACCTGATTCATTTCCATCTGATACATCACCACCCGACTCACCTCCACCAGAACCAATGCAGTTTGGGCGGTCGAGGTTGTCCCAGGTGGAGCAGAAGCGCAGAGAGACAAAACAGCTCTGTCTATACTGTGCAGAGGAGGGTCATAAAGTTCAGAGTTGTCCCAAACGGTTGTTTCCTCTAGATGATAAACGTCCAGGGCCGGGCCGAGGCATAGGCTGGAGAGGCTCCAGCCTCAGGGCGCAGTGTAGGAGGGGGCGCACAATTCATTCGGCTGTCATTCCTAATTGTGTATGAAGCAGAAAGAAATAAGAAAAGGGGATAGATAGCAGTGACTGCAAGCCAGATAACTAGATATTAAGGTGTTGGGGAGGTTGTGGACCCTGTGGCCCTCTTAGTCTAATAGCAATAAGTGTGTGACGGCTGGGGTGGGAGGGATGGAGGGGCACACTTTGGTGTCTCAGCCTTGGGTGCTGGAGGACCTTGTCCCTGCTCTGTAAACGTCTCCTTCTTCCTTGCACTATATCTTAGCAAGATAAGACAGAGAATACTGAGGCCTTCATTGATTCAGGCTCAGCAGCTAATTTTATGGATTATGAATTTGCTAAGAGATTGGGGATCCCGATCTCCCCATTAAAACAACAGATTTGGGTCACTGCGGTGGATGATTCCCCTCTGCAGAGTAATCACCCTCTTTCCCAGACCCCAGATTTGGGGGTCACAATAGGGGTCTTGCATAAAGAAAGCTTATCATTTTTTGTGTTACGAATGGCAACCTCCACGATCATTCTTGGCATGCCATGGTTACAAATTCACTCGCCTCAGATCAATTGGGCCACAGGTCAGCTAACCAGCTGGTCTGCCCACTGCTATCATCATTGTCTTGCGAAAGTAACCTTTGGTAAAACCAAGATTCACATGGAGGGATTGCCAGATCAATATTCAGAATTTGCAGACGTGTTCTGTCCCAAGTCAGCAGATAAACTTCCTCCGCACCGTCCCTTTGATTGCCCCATTGATCTTAGGTCTGGTTGTATGCCCCCTAGAGGTCATCTCTATAATTTATCTGGGCCCGAGAAATTGGCCATGCAGGAATACATCCGAGAAAACTTAGCTAAAGGTTTTATTCGCCCTTCTCGATCCCCGGCTGGGGCAGGGTTCTTTTTAGTGAAAAAGAAAGATGGTGGTCTACGCCCTTGCATTGACTATCGGGGCTTAAATAAAATCACAGTAAAAAATCGCTATCCTTTGCTGTTAATAGACGATTTGTTTACTCAAGTCACCAATGCTAAGATTTTTTCAAAGTTGGATCTGAGGGGTGCTTACAACCTTGTGCGAATCAGGGACGGTGATGAATGGAAGACGGCCTTTAACACACCCGACGGGCATTACGAGTACCTAGTGATGCCTTTCGGGTTGTGTAATGCACCGGCCGTCTTTCAAGAACTGATCAATGAGGTCTTTAGAGAGGTATTGGGCAAATTCTCCCTTTAAAAGAGATAGTCTCCAAATCAGATAGTGAAATCCATCTTAGGTGTCACTCACTCCTAGGTCCTTCCCGTCTCCAGCCTGACTCCTCCCCCCGGAGAGCCTCAGGCTGCTGGAAGGTTCCTGTTCTCCCAGTGCTGTGTCTCTATATTGTATACCACTTGCTCAGCAGGTACATTACTCAAAGTATTACTGTTACACCAAACACTCACTTATCCATAGGTGTCCAGAGATTAGCAATAAATCTGACTATCTGTGATAATGCAGATCATCAATAATGAGGTATATATCTGCATTCTTGGTGATACTGCAGATCACCAATAATCAGATTCTCTCTGCGTGCTGACACCAATCGTTACATGGATATAAAATGGCACCAAAGTGGATGTTCCAGCTTAAAGTGTACCAGAGAGGAGTATATGCCCAAGTTTTATACATACCTGGGACTTCCTCCAGCCCCATCCGCACTAATCGCTCCCACGCCACCGTCCTCAGCCTTCTGCCTCTGCCTTCTGCCTCTTCTGTAGGAAGCCCCAGGTATGTATAAAACTTGGGCATATGGTTTTCTCTGCTTTCCTTTAACCTCCTTGGCGTCCGGTAACCCCAATCTACAGTTGGGTTGAAAACTGCAGCTCAAAGCGGTAACCTCGACCTACACTCCGGGTATCCACCAGAGGTTCTATGCAGAGCAATGCGCGCAGCGGGCGTTTCAACTCACCTCCCAGGGAATCCCGACATTGGACGCCATTCTTCTTCCTCTCCTCTGAGGCTCTGCTTCCCCTGATGAGATCACCGTCTGTTGTCATGATGACAGCCGGCAATCTAACTATAGGGTTACAGCGCCACCTGGAGGACGGAGGGAAAACTGTAGCGCTGGAGCCCAGGGAGGTGAGTAAATGATGGGGCTGCAGCAGACTCTCTCGTGATATGATTTTGTCATGCTTTTAGAGTCTAAAAGCACATGAAAAAACAGTACTGCTTTTAGACCCTAACATCAGAAGGAATCATGCTTCCAGGGAGGTTAAGACAAGAACACGGGAAATGAATGACCAACAGAAATAATCTATTTAACAAAATAAGCTACAGAAAAAGTGCTAGGTGCCCAATAAAAGTTGTATGCTTATTCTAGTGTCTAATGATTTTTGGAGTACTGTATGTTGTGTGTAGTGTCCTGTAGTACTGCAATTTCCGTAAGTTCCAAGTGGCAGAGCAAGCCACTGCTTTTATACATTTTTGGTCACTATTATTGAATATTGAATAAAGTCTTGTGTAGTTTTATCTTTTACGGAGGGAGCCCCGGGAGACTGGCTTGGAACGGAGCTGCGGCAGGGACACATAGGCATCCAGGGGCTGGAGGAAACCCCGGGTAAGTAGATCTGATTTTATTTTTTAAATTCATGAATATAACCTATAAAATAAAACTGAGGTGTGTGTGTGTGTGTGTGTGTGTGTGTGTGTGTGTGTGTGTGTGTGCGTGCGTGCGTGCGTGCGTGTGTGCGTGCGTGCGTGCGTGTGTAAACATTTTATTTTTGCAAAGGAAAGTGAGATTGAGGCTGAACTTGGCTGCTTGTGTGCATGTTGAGGACAGAAAGATGCTCATCTTTCAGCAGTACAGCACTTTTACTTAGAAAAACATCATGCAAAATCTATTCACTCATCCCTAATGCGTACCTACTGATTTTATTTCCAGAAAAAAAGCTGGTATTTTCTGTACTTTTCAATTTATTTTACCTCTCATATGGGGAAATAAAATGTGTTCATTTTATGTATTGATTCTATACACAGTCTGACTGCGGTGCATCGTGTGCCCAAGGGGTGGGTCGTTAGATTGCCAAAAAACTGCATCATTGCGATTTGCCAGGGTTAAAGTCAGTTCAAACTCCATTTGTATTTCTTGTCCAGACTGATATCTTTCATTCCATTGCAATGTTCCCATATCCACAAAGGTTAGCTTTCCTGATCTATTTTTCGATGAGAATGTATTGTGACTTTCCCTTGAAATAAGGTAGAATAATGGACAATTTTTATTTCAGGGGATCTTAGCACTTGATGATCATTTCAATACTTCTTGTATTTCTAAATGACAGAAGTGAATGAATGCAGGATTACATTAATGTATGCCACTTTGTAACTCCACAGTAATCTCTTATCTCTTGCAAGTTCAGGAAAGTATCTTGCCTCTTAAAATGGAAAGTTGCTTTATATCTGTGTGTGAAAGACTAAGGTATAAATTTCTACTGACTGTACTAGATGCTGTGTGTTAATAGGCTATTATTATTAATAGGTCAGGTTCAGTTTTTTTATCGCCCTTTGCTTACACAGGGAAAAATGTCTGCTGAGCATCAGTACAAATCAAACAATTGATTTCTACTTCTGTATCTGGACCCACATTAACCCTGAAGTTTGTACATCTAAGAAATATAAGCTGTAACGTCTGATGGGTGTCTTCTTTCTGCAAATGTTGTTGAATATCATGATAGACTTTAATTGGAGCAGCAAGCAAATGACGTACAAATGCAGGGTGTAAGATAGTTGCAGAGTGATGGATTTGCATTTCCTAATAGAAATCCCTAATTAGCCCTGAAACAAGCATTTGTCAGGTAATGGCCAAACTCTGCTTGTCACTACAAAATCACAGAAGACGGTTGTTAGCAGTTTGTATCTGAAGGCTGGAGAGCAGTAAGTAGCATGCATGAAAAAGGGGTGCAAGGAAATTTGGGCACCTGATTTCGGCTAGTAGAATGTCAGTAACATTTATTGATGTTCTACATTTAAAAAGTGTAAATTACCGTAGTAAAGTGTTGGTAAATAATATTGATATTTTACTACAAATCACCATAACACTACTTTCACACAGAACCGTTCCTTACCGATGCCTAACCTTATACTTCTCTCCACACCTAACCCTTAAAATCAACCCCAATGTCTAACATTAATAATCCACCCCGCGTGCAACCCTTAAATACACCCCCATGCCTAACTTTAACAGTCTCCCTCGCACCTAACCCTTAAAGGAAGCATCAGCCAAAGAATACTGCCCTATGATATACTTGCTTGGGGCTTCCTCCAGCCCCTTGCAGCCAACATGTCCCTCGCAGCATCTCTGCTCGCAGCCACTGGCCTGGGGTTCCCGCTGGTGCAAGGGCCAACCTCCTCTACTGCGCTTGCCTGAGCGTCGCTGTCAATCAAGTCCACACTGTCCACAGTGCACTGCGCAGGCGCAGTAGTTCTGCGCAGTACACTGCAGACAACGAGGTCGGCTTCTGCACTGGTGGGGACCCCAGGCCGGCGACTGGGTTGGCTGAAAGGGGCTGGAGGAAGCCCCGGGTAAGTATAGCATGGGGCAGCATTATTTGGCTGACAGCTCCTTTAGAAAGACCCCCAAGTTTTTTATCTTAGATGCTGAGTAAGCCAGCTGTAACTTTGCACCTGGAAAGAAAGTCAGTAATTAATGGTTGTCTAACATTTGAAGTCTAAAATGTAATATACTTACTTGCTACCATCCTGCCGCCATTTGGTTTTCAATTTTTAAATGATTTATATACAAACATAAATATTTATATAGTACAGCAATATTCCACAGCATTTTACAGACTACACTGAATAATTAATGTCAATAACTGTCTTTCAAAGGAGCCAGAAAATGTTTTGGATGCGAGAGGAAGTCAGAATGCCCAGAGGAAACCCATGCAAACAAAGTAAAAACAGGGAAACCACTTCTTGATAGTATCGGTAATCAAACCTGCCTCCCCAACAGTGCAAAGAAGGCATGCTAATCACTTATCCACCATGCTGCCCATGACAATACATTTATTTCTGACTCCACAATAGTTGGTCAGTGATTTTTTAAGGTAAGCTCGACATAACACACAACAGGCATTACTGCAGTAATGCACATGCTGCTAAGAGTTAACAGCCAATGCTCCCCCTGCACTAGTAATGGTTGAATTGCAGTGTGATCCCTGCGCAAGGCAACTTACTTTACCACAGTTTAGTGCATTAGGGCCCGTTGTCGTAAGGTTCACGTTGCTATTCCTTTAAATTGACACTGAAGCAAAAAAAACAAAACCTTATGATATAATGAATTGTATGTGTAGTACGGATAATTCATAGAACATTAGTGTCAACGACAAGTCTCAAATTTTTATTTTCAGTTATATTTAATATTCAATATTTGCAGTTTACTAACTACACTCTGTATTTTAAACTGTGAAACAGAGCAGAGCTAATGACCCTTTGAACTTTCCTGCAGTAAAAGCTCAAACAAGAAACAGTGAGAGACAGGTTGACATAAGTGGTTAAGAGAACATTACTGTAGCTGACCAAGCTTGGTCGGAGAGCTCAGAGAAGCTCTTTTGCATAGATAACAACTGAAGTTTCTTAACTCTCTCTGTACTGGAAACAATATAAGACTCATATCTGTGCTACTGTTTTATTTCTTAAGGTAGCCATACATCAGGTGAACTGGTGGCCGATCGACCATCCGATTCGATTATCATAATCAAATCGGATGAAAATTGCTGCCCCCAAGTGAATGCCGGACCAACAATATGACCAATTTTAGGACGAAATTGGTTGCATAAATCGATTGCACATGATGCAAGATGTTGGTTCTGCTTGCTCAATCGGGTGCGCAGTGGTAATGGCATGCAATTTCGGGACGATCGACGAACACGACAAACCCCCCGCCGCTGTCCCCCCTAATGTTAAATGTCCCCCCGGTGCCCAGTGCAAGTTATACACTACCTGTCCTAGTGTCGGGGCAGCGAGGTGGTCGGATGCGGCGTCACAAGGGCAATTCTTAATCAATTTCAGCATGAAATTGATCGGGAATCGACCTGCGGTGTATGGGCAGCCAACAGTTCTGTCTCCAATCACATTCGATTAGAGAGAGATTTGTCTCCTGGTCGAATCTGTCCGTCATCTAGATGTATGGCTACCTTAAAGGGAAGGTTCAGGCACAGTGAAAAAAAAATAAAAATCCAAATCCACTTACCTGGGGCTTCCTCCAGCCCGTGTCAGGCAGGAGGTGCCCTCGGCGCCGCACCGCAGGCTCCCGGTGGTCTCCGGTGGCGCGCCCGACCTGGCCAGGCCGGCTGCCAGGTCGGGCTCAGAACTACTGAGCCTGCGCAGTACAGCCCGGAGGACATCTGATGACGTCAGCGCGCACCAGCGAGACGCAGATTGGAGCGCAGAAGAAGCCCGACCTGGCAGCCGGATTGGCCAGGTCGGGCGCGCCACCGGAGACCATCGGGAGCCTGCGGAGCGGCGCCGAGGGCACCTCCTGCCTGCCACGGGCTGGAGGAAGCCCCAGGTAAGTGGATTTGGATTTTTATTTTTTTTTCACTGTGCCTGAACCTTCCCTTTAAGCTGTACTACTCATACGAATCACTATCTCATAAGTTTATTTTCACTTCAGATTCCCTTTGAAGAGGACACCTATATACTAGTTCAGGGATGTGTGTTTTCAGCATAAAAACACAAATAATGTGCCATAATGGTTATTTAAACACTATGATTTTAGCTAACTAACTTAAAAGTGCAACTGTGCATTTACAAATAAAAAAATGTTTCACTTTGAACAGTTGAGCAGAACACAAAACCAACACACTATGAAGATGTTCAAATCACAACTATACTTTAACTCAGCCTAACACGTATGGGTATTATGAACAGGTATTCAAAACGACATTCTTTTCTTCGTGTTGCCTAACTTCACTTTTTAAAATATTTATCATTTAATTCAAAAAAGTAATAATAGCAATGTTCTAGGTTTTCCCAGGCCATATGCACTCTCCGGAGTAATTACTTGTGATGAGTGCTTCAGGGTACAATATCCCCGAAGAGACTCTCTAGATACAGAGGAAATTACCAAGATGCTTCGTCCTCTTTATGTTGCCATCCCTGGAGGGGTCTGAAAATATTAAATTGTAATCAACTGCAAAATGAAATTTTGAATCTGGAATCATTTAATTATGAGATTAACTGTTTGTTAGCAAATGATACAAATTACATGTATTTCAGCATCTCTTAATCAAATAAAAGATGAGCTGTAAAGATATCTCTCTTTAAGTCATCCCAGAAGCTTTAGATATGAACCTGAATTAAATTAGTGTTAACTCTACATCCACAATCAAGTAAATAGAAGCAACAGATGTTACTTGTTTGTTTGTTTATCATAAATAACTGTACATCATAACTTAAGTCAAATTAAGAAACCACACCAGCCTATAGCAGGATCTCTATAATTACAATATTTAAAGCCTTACCATTTAATATACCAAGATGTGTAAATGGAACTGAAGAGTAGTATATTCAATTTGCTTATCCACTTGAAGAACACACATGGGGGAGTGACATTTACAAAGCCCAGACTCACTAGAAGACAATGGATTTTATGTGACTGATCAACTACTAGTACCAATAAAGTACTGGTTTGTCACAACAAATTTCAGATACTGGAAAAGAGAGAGAGAAATCAGAGGAATCTATAGAGATTTCTTGAGAAGCAGGTGCAATCCATTGGCAAATCCACTTCTGGCTGCTAGTTTATGTTTTGAACCTCTCTGCCAGGGCCGGGCTGAGGCAGAGACGAGAGAGGCTCCAGCCTCAGGGCGCAGTGTACCAGGGGGCGCACAACTCACTCAACTATCATTCCCCTATTGAGTTTGAAGCAGAGAGGAATAAGAAAATGGGATACATGGCAGTGACTGCAAGCCAGATAACTAGAGATTAAGGTGTTGGGCCCCCTGGGGTACCTCTTAGTCTAATAGCAATCGGTGTGACGCCTGGGGTGGGAGTGATGGAGGGGCGCACTTTGGTGTCTTAGCCTTGGGTGCTGGAGGACCTTGTCCCGGCTCTGCTCTCTGCCACCAGTTTTCCAGAAGCTCATCAATTTTAGTCTGTAGAGGTGATGAGCACAGGGTGCATGCAAGCTCTCACCTGTGCTCAACATCCCATGTAACATTTGTGAGATTAACCAGGGTATCTCACCCTGGTGTCCAATCCTCACTTCCCTCCCACTTGGACAAAGGTAAGCAGCAGGAAGCGATGATGGTAAGTATCGCACCTCTCCAGGTTCCTGTGGTGATCACTGCTCTCCCATGGTTTGCACTGCAGCTGGCTTTCTATAATTACATGTACTGCGTCCCAACTTGATTACATCATCAAGCCAGGACCAAGTGCATGCAATAGAGTAGGCTGGCATACAAATCAGGGGAGTACTGGGATCAGGAATGGGGACAAGTGAGAGACACTTACCAAAATTTCTTGTTGCCGCCAATCCCTGCAAGATGGAGGGGGGGGGGGGGCATTAAACTACCAGGGAATCTATAGAGGGGATAGGTGGATCACAAGTCTACTAGTGAAACCTATAAAGGGTGGGCACTAGACTATGGGGGGAGTCTAAAAAGAAGGAGGGAGGCAAAGACTACCAGGGAAATCTATGTAGTGTGGGAGACACTAGTGTACCAGGAAAAACAATAACCACTGGACAACCAGGAAAAGTCATAAGGGGGGTTGTAAGGACCATTTTCAGGGAGAGCTGTATGAAGCAGGGGTACCAGGGAAAACTATAAGAGGGCCATTATGCTACCAGGTAAACTATCAGGGTAAAAAAAGAAGGGCAAGTAGACCAATAGACTACCAGGAAAAAAGTATCTGAACTGTAGGGGACCACTAGACCCCAAGGAAAGCTATAAACAGGAGGCGGGATGACCAGACTAAAGGCGAAAGCTGTGAGAAGAGGAGCGAGACCACTAGACCATCAAACTGTACAGGCAGGGGGTTATCATTAGACCACCATGAAAAGTTATAAGGGGAGGGGGACCATTAGACTGCCAGGATTAACTATAAGCATGAAAGGGAACCACTAGACCACCAGGGAAAATAAGAGGGCACAGCACAGGGCTACCATAAGAGATGCATGGCACAGAGATCACTATATGGGATCACAACATAGGTGACACTATAGAGATGCTGTAAATGTAGAGGCACTAAAAATAAACCCATGAAGAAACATAGCTTTTGGGTATGTTACAGGAATAAAACATGGGGCTATTACCAGGGCTGTGGAGTTGGTACAAAAATCATCCAACTCAGTTTATGATTTAATTGACTCCTCTAATTTGCATATTTGAACAATCTTGTTCACCGGAGCCCAACTTCAGCCAGGTTCCAGCATGTAGCCCTGTCACTTTGCAGAAAAATTCTCTACCTTTTCTGTATCTGATATATTAAAGACCAGAGCCAAGTCCAAAGGAGCAGATCTATGCACTGGAACCCAGCTGATAAGAGCTTCCAGTGAATCTTATTAACCTCCTTGGCGGTAACCCCGAACGTAGTAGGAGGATTTCTCAGGCCCTGCTGGGCCGATTCGCTTAATTTTTTTTGCTGCACGCAGCTAGCACCGTGCTCGATCGGCGCTATCCATCACGCCGCACCGCCCATCCTGATCGGAGATCGACGAAGGCGATCGAAGCGGGCGGGGGGATGCCGCTGAGCAGCGGCTATCATGTAGTGAGCCCTGGGCTCGCTGCATGATTTAAAAAAAACAAAAAAAAAAAAAAAAACTGCTGCTCTGCCTCCTGGCGGAATTTTTTAGACCGCCAGGGGGGTTAAACAAATGATGTGTTGGAACATTTTGTCACGCTTGGTGGTGTATTCTCCACAGTCAGCATGCAACACATAAGCTGACGTGAAGGAGGTACACACACCAGCACAAGGAATCAGGATATCCCCAGTTTAGTGGAGGAGAGGACTGACTCCAATAGGAGATTGTGGTGCACAGAGCCGGTGCAGATCCGAATAGCCACAAACAATACTTTCGTTATAACGTCTCAGCGCAAAGTAGCGCTGAGCG
Organism: Hyperolius riggenbachi; assembly: GCF_040937935.1. Classification (NCBI taxonomy): domain Eukaryota; kingdom Metazoa; phylum Chordata; class Amphibia; order Anura; family Hyperoliidae; genus Hyperolius; species Hyperolius riggenbachi. The sequence continues at coordinate 217,363,410 of NC_090649.1, read as the reverse complement.
CATAAACCAGAACTGAGGAGATCAGGACAGGTAGACAGAATGAACGCTTGCTTAACTAGCTTCTACTTAGTGACAGCAAGCGTCCACAACAAGACAGACTGGAATGAGGCAGCCAATGCGTTTGCAGCGATGGCGTGCCTCACAAAGACAGGACAGGATAGTCAGGAAATAGCAGGATCAAGATAGATGAACGTAACACAGACAAAAATACAATAAGTATGTTTTCCTAGCGTATTACAATTACAGCTATCAATGAAACTATTTGTAACGTCTGACTAACATATGTATATATCGGCAATGAACCGATATATGACATAAGCAGGAACACTGACTAGGACTGGAGCAATACAGGGAACAGGACTCAGAAGGATTCGCTATCTCTTCGCAGAGATGAATGCAATCCACAAACGGTAACAGAACAGGATTCAGAAGGATTCGTTATCTCTTCGCAGAGATGAACGCAATCCACAAACAGAACCAGGAGCAGGATAACTAACTCAGCACGGGTGATCACGATACGCGCAAACTACCAAAACGTGCTGGAAAGCTGACTAACTGCACACAGGATATAAACAGTTCGTGTACGAATACATCAGCGACACTGATGTATCAACGTAACACGAATACAAGGAAAATAATAAACATGCTGGTATGCATATATATTGGCAATGAACCAATATATGATGCAAGACCAGCAAAGTATCTTTAGAACAAGAAACACGATCTGGGGCTGAAGCAACAGCAAGACAGGCTTAAACTGAAGCTATGATAGCCCAAGGAGCCCTGCAGGAAGCAGATCTTTATACTGAGGTCATCCAATGGGAGCAGACATGCAGATTCCCACACAGGTGAATGATAATTAGTCACAAGCTGACAGCAGGAAAAGGCAGACAAAGCTATGCAGCTTGCATGGAAAGAGATCAGAACTGCCTGAGCTGCAGCACTACTACTGCCAGCAGTACCTGCTGCAGAAGCGATCATAACAGTACCCCCTCCTTTAAAGGCGGATACTAGACGCCTTTCAAAACTGACATTCCCAAGGAAATAACCTAACTGATTATTCATGATGACCGGGACAGCCCGGCAAGACCAAAATCCAGAATCAGTCATCACAAGACTGGACCCATCAGAACCAGAACCTACAGAACCATGCCCATCAGTACTACAAGCCCCAGTGTGACACCCATCAGAACCATGATTTCCAGAAGAAAGCCCCCCGAAGCTCTCTGAGCGATACCCACTGCCTTCCAGGGACCGTCCAAAAATGCCAAAGCCTTTGCAATGCCCACCGGAACTGTCCTTACCAACACAAAACCCACTGTTGAACCAATCCAAGGTACCAGGACAAGTTTCCTTAGAGATCTCCCAGAACACTTTGAAGTTCCACAGAGATCCCAAAAGGTCAGAATGCCCTTTAGGCTCACATGGAGAACTATCAAGAACCCCTATGGAACCTAGGGCAATTCCCGAGACAGGGTTACAAGGACAAATATCAAGATCAGGGCTTTCAACGACCAGAACCATCTCTGGGCATGCAGGCAGACTGGCAACATCAGAACTTGTCTCTCCTAAGGAAGCATCTGAGCACGCTAACACCTTAGACACACTTGGGCATTCTGGCACACAAAGCACATCTGGGCACACTGGCACAAGAGAAACCTCTGGGCATGTCAAGGAACTGTGAACCTCAGGGTCAGCCAATATAGGACCAAAACCAGGACTGGCCAAAAAAAATCCATCATGACTAGACTTCGCAACTACTGGACTCTCACAAAAGAATGCAGGATCAGACTTAGATGTCGCTGATTCCAGCAAGGTTATTAACAAATCAGGTTCAGGGGCACTAATAAGACAGGACAACTCTTCTGATGTACGCACTGAACTAGATAGGGACTCCAAAACTTCATCTGGACTGGACAGAGACTCATCTAATACACTGGATTGGAGCTCATGAGGGGCTGCAGAACAAGTCAGTATTGCAGAAACCCCCACTGGACTAGGTAAAACTGAGGGATTCACTAGACAGGAAGGGGACTCTGGAACTTCTGCCACACCGGCCAGAGAACCAGAATTTTTCAGGATACAGGGCTGGGTTTCAGGAACACTCATCAAACCGGACTGAAATTCTGAGATTTCTATTACCCTTTCCAGAGAATCAGAATCATCCATGTTACAGGGCAAGACTTCTGAAACATTCAGAGGACAGGGCTGAACTTCCCTGGCTACAGTAATATCAGAGAGGGACTCAACATCATTAGCTAAATCAGACTGTGTATAGGGCAAGGTATCAAAAACGCTTGCTGACAAAGACAATGTTTCAATGGCTTCTGCTTCACTGGGCAGATATTCATCAAGTTTTACTAGAGCAGACTGTAATTCCAAAACAGCTGCTAAACAAGTGAATATTACTGCAACACCAACTGAAGTAAGCAGTGCCTCAGACTCCTCTGCTAGAGGGTCTGAAGTATCCAAAGTACAGGGTGAAGCATGAGACTCTGCGACCACAGCTTCACTGGACAGGATCACTGAATAGTCCATATTGCAGGGCAAAACCATGGAAGCACCTGCTGGACAGCACAATGATTCTGTGACCTGAGCTTCATTGGAGAGATCTACTGCACAATTCATGGTACAGGGCAAATTTACTGGAACATTTTCTGAACAAGGTAATAATTCTGTGATTTCGGGTTCACATAGCAAATGCTCTGAGCTATTCACGAAACTAGAGCGAGGTGTAGAAACAGGAAGATCAAGACACAATGTTTGCTCATCTGAATCACTATTCAATTGTAAAATTGGGAAATTCAGATGCTGGGGTTCTGAGGTTTCTATACAGGATTGCTGGGACTCAGAAACTAATGTAGTGCATCTATTGGCATCTGCTGGATCAGACAGGAGTTGAACTTTATTAACACAGGTAAAATCTACAGAAGTGTTTGCAGAGGCAGGCAAAGATTTTCTGATGTCTGTTTCACTGAACAAAGACTCATGAGTACTGGCTAGGCTGGACTCAGAAGTCAGCAGGACCTCTGGAACCTCTGCTGATAAATTTGTGCAGGGCAAGGTTAAGGAAATATCAGTAGCTTCTGTTTTACTGGGAAGTAACACTGAGTTATCCATGGTACAGGGTGGAATTACAGGAACATTCACTGGACAAGGCAGGGACTCAGGAACTGGAGAAGTGGGACAGTCTCCAACTGACAGGGTACTTTCCCTGGTATCAACTGACTGAATCACATAAAAATCATCCAAAATAATTTCCCACACATCGATCAACGGAGCCACAAAGTCATACCCACACACACCAGTTTTTATTAGGTTATAGGCAGACTTAATGCACGCATTCAATACTAATTCACTTTTTGCACTGTAGAATTGACAAAATCACGCTTCCATTCACAGACCAGGGCTTCCATCTCTCCTTTCTCAAATGGAGGATCCCATGCATACTTAACATCTGAACATTCAGGCTGATCACAGATTGTGGCAGGAACATGTATAGGGTTATTTAGCAGGCGATTGGCAGATTTCTTATTCCTAAGGATCTCCAATACTTGTAGCAAGTGTTGAACTGTAGTGTATGCAAATTTCCCTTGCTGCACAAATAAATTGATCTGTTCAATACTCTGTAATATCTCTTCATAATCATACTCAGATAATTCTTTTAAACAAAAATCTTTATTTTCCCTAGCCAGGGATGAAAGTTCATTAGTAGTTTCATAAGTCCATTTAACTCCCCTGAAAGACAATTGCATTTCATTATCCGTTAATGGCAGAATCTCATTACAGGTCTGATGCGCAGTCGCTAAAGATAACGACTCTGCAGATCGGACACGTTTCTTATAACGTTTGCGTTTGGCCTTAGACCCTGCTGCCTTTGGTGATTTATTCAAAGCTGCAGGAAAATTATCAGTAATACTCTCTGCTTGCTGATCATTTTTGCAAGCAATTGAAGGAGCAGCTGATTGGCCTGCTGCCAGGAGTTCATTAAAAGGGTAAGGCAAATTAGTTTTGTGCAGCCAGTTATGGATCACAAACGCTAGAAATTCCAGCGGTCTCTCTTTCAAATTGGTATGATCGAGGACATCAAAAGCCCACTGAAACATTTCCCCTTTAAACAAGATATAAACTAGCTGGGGTGCCCAGGTTGAAACATGAGTCGCTTGGAGATCGGGATTGGCCAGGAACCTGGCACATTCAGAGAAAAACTCATTTTCTGTTTCAGAGTTTAGTTCTTCAAATTTCTTAAAGGAACAGGAACCATAATTAACAGTGTCATTTTTTCTGGGAATCCCCCCCCCCCACAATGGGGATTGGTAATGGGGCTATCATAATGTCACGCTTGGTGGTGTATTCTCCACAGTCAGCATGCAACACATAAGCTGACGTGAAGGAGGTACACACACCAGCACAAGGAATCAGGATATCCCCAGTTTAGTGGAGGAGAGGACTGACTCCAATAGGAGATTGTGGCGCACAGAGCCGGTGCAAATCCAAATAGCCACAAACAATACTTTCGTGATAACGTCTCAGCGCAAAGTAGCGCTGAGCGCATAAACCAGAACTGAGGAGATCAGGACAGGTAGACAGAATTAACGCTTGCTTAACTAGCTTCTACTTAGTGACAGCAAGCGTCCACAACAAGACAGACTGGAATGAGGCAGCCAATGCGTTTGCAGCGATGGCGTGCCTCACAAAGACAGGACAGGATAGTCAGGAAATAGCAGGATCAAGATAGATGAACGTAACACAGACAAAAATACAAAAAGTATGTTTTCCTAGCGTATTACAATTACAGCTATCAATGAAACTATTTGTAACGTCTGACTAACATATGTATATATCGGCAATGAACCGATATATGACATAAGCAGGAACACTGACTAGGACTGGAGCAATACAGGGAACAGGACTCAGAAGGATTCGCTATCTCTTCGCAGAGATGAACGCAATCCACAAACGGTAACAGAACAGGATTCAGAAGGATTCGTTATCTCTTCGCAGAGATGAACGCAATCCACAAACCAGGAGCAGGATAACTAACTCAGCACGGGTGATCACGATACGCGCAAACTACCAAAACGTGTTGGAAAGCTGACTAACTGAACACAGGATATAAACAGTTCGTGTACGTATACATCAGCGACACTGATGTATCAACGTAACACGAATACAAGGAAAATAATAAACGTGCTGGTATGCATATATATTGGCAATGAACCAATATATGATGCAAGACCAGCAAAGTATCTTTAGAACAAGAAACACGATCTGGGGCTGAAGCAACAGCAAGACAGGCTTAAACTGAAGCTATGATAGCCCAAGGAGCCCTGCAGGAAGCAGATCTTTATACTGAGGTCATCCAATGGGAGCAGACATGCAGATTCCCACACAGGTGAATGATAATTAGTCACAAGCTGACAGCAGGAAAAGGCAGACAAAGCTATGCAGCTTGCATGGAAAGAGATCAGAACTGCCTGAGCTGCAGCACTACTACTGCCAGCAGTACCTGCTGCAGAAGCGATCATAACACATTTTTTATTTTAACCATTAGCGCGTACCTCTGTGGTGTTTTTTTTTAAATGTGCATCAGAGATGCATTTTAACTAAACTTAGGATATAGCTGTAGAGTAGCTGTTGAATAGAAATCAAAGCTAGTCCTTAGCAAGAGTACATATAGAGCAGGGGTGCCCACATTTTTTCAGCTCGCAAGCTATGTTAAAATTTGCTGAGTCCAGGAGATCTACAAATATTTTAAATGTTGCAGAATCCCCCACCCACCCCTGTTGTCATGAAGAGTCCTCAGGTACAGGTGCCTCCAGTATAGGTAGCCAGGTATAGGTGCCCCCAGTATAGGTAGCTAAGTATAGGTGCCCCCTTTATAGGTAGCCAGGCATAGATGCCTCCAGTATAGGTAGCCAAGTATAGGTGCCTCCAGTATAGGTAGCTAGATAAAGGTGCCTTTGCTAGGTATAGGTGCCTCCAATATAGGTAGTTTGGTGTAGGTGCCTTCAGTATAGGTAGCTAGGTATATGTGCCTTTGCTAGGTATAGGTGCCTTCAGTATAGGTAGCTATAGGTGCCTTCGCTAGCTATAGGTGCCTTCAGTATAGGTAGCTGGGTATAGTAACCTACAGTATAAGCAGCTAGGGATAGGTGCCCGGGTGCCATTAATATAACCACTTACTTCCCTCCAGCTCCGGCGGTGGTGTCTGGGTCTCATCCTGGTCTCCCCTCTTTCAGCTGCAGGGCAGATGAGCATGTCAGCGGCTAAGGGAGCGCACCGGTGGGCAGCATGAGTGAGTAAGTGAGCAATTGCGTGCGTGTATGTGTTGTGCCCAGCACCGCCCCCAGCCATGATGTCGCTTCATGGCAGAACTACCCCTAGCCTCTCTTCAGCCGCGTCGCCTCTCTCCTCCCCACCTTCCGATTGGCCAGCGGCTGGCAGCAGAATTTGATGGGACACGGTGCATTCTACAGCTGCCTGCCACAAAATGTAATGGGATGCGGCCATATGGCCGTGATCTACCAAATATGCGGTCGCGATCTATCGGTAGATCACGATCGACCTGTTGGGCACCCCAGATGTAGAGGGTGCAGACAGGAACAAAATAATATCATCAATCAGGCCCTAGACAATATAACTGTGGGTACATCTAAGAGTGATGTGCAGGTACGGTACTCTGCAGGAGAATGTGGGGATTCTTCATGCACAATCTGAATCAGGTTTACTGGCGATAAAACTCCACAACATTCTCAGTGGATTCACAACAGCTCTGCAGGTAGTGTATATGTATAGTACTATGTGTAACTTAATTTGTAGTCACCAACCCCAAATTTAACAACATATCAAATTAATAGATTTAATGAGCAAAGGAAGTGCATACATTTTTATACAAAATTTGCATAAACCTGCATCAACACAGAATTATTTGCATTCTATTGACCATCCCTACTAGTGACACAACAAGGCTATATTCTCACAGTAGAGCTGCTATTTATTATATACTGTATAGAAGATGTCTTTGTATATATCGGATATTTACTTACAAGCACATATTTATATCTGACTAAAAATATGGTGCTGCTTTACTGCTTCAGCACTAATTACTTGTTTTTTGATTGGTTTGTTTAATTTTTGTGGGCTAAGCACTGCTATTACAGTATATATAAGAAATGTATGATTAATAGTATTTGAGAAATAGAACATTTCATCATATTTTCTCTTTTAATTAGAGTTTAAATTTATTAGGAGTTGGAGTTCCAACTCCTCGACTCCGACTTCACAGCCCTGGCTTTTACAATAGCAATACTTTGTAACCACCTCCTATAATCCTGCCTGCTTTTGAGACCACACCCCTTAAATAATAAAACAGTTAATTACACTTTCTATAAAATGCTTATTTACCCCATTTAACTTTAGAATTGTTTTTATTATTACAGCAGTACTAGGAGAAAAAAAGCACCCAAAGAAGTTCTTGTTTGTCCCCAAACACTATGTATGTATCACTATGGTGTGAAAGTAGTGATAAAGGTATAGGGACATACTGTAGCTAAAATATCAAAACTGCTCTAGTTCTTTAGGAGACTAGGTGATTAAAGGGAATATACAGTGTTCCATAAAATTTGTTATTTTTCTGTTAAGCAAAAAACAAATTAAAAGTTGTTTTTTTTTTATTATGAACATTTGAAATATTGTACAGTAAAACCTTGAATTGAGAGTAACTTGCTTTAAGAGCGATTTGCAATACAAGCAAAACTGTTTGTGAAATTTTGACTTAATATACAAGGAACATCTTCTCTCAATCCTACCTAGAATTTACCCGTGTCACTGTTTGCTTATCTTCACCATAAACCCAGTGCTATAAATACCAACCACACTGCAACTGGATGATATAATTAATGTGTGCTTGTGATTGCTGCGGCTCTGCTCTCCATACTCCAGTGGGTGGTCTGGATTTTAGATTAGGGTCCTCGCTAGATGAGGTCATCAAGCAAGGGACCCTTAGAGATACAGTAGAGAAGAACACCCACTGGTATATGGAGAGCAGGTCCTCAGCGACCAGGACTGAGGGTGAATTACATGGATCTTTACAGCAAACTTGGTGACTCTGATCCTTACAGCAAGCTGCAGGACATTGTGCATCAGACAGAGGGAGTGCATCCAACCTAGCCTGGGGGACTTTGCAGCGAGTAGTAGAGGGCACCAGGAAACACTATTAGGGACACTGATCTTGCAGGATATTGTGCAACGGAGAGAGTAGAGTGGAGCAAACCTAGCCTAGGGGACTTTGTGGCAGATAAAACAGAGCCCCAGAAACACTAGTATTGGTGTCACTGATCCAGCAGGACCTTTTTGCATCATAGGGAGGGGGCAGAGCCGACTTATCTTGGTGGACTCCGCGGGGAGCAGAATGGAACACTGAAATGACCACCTTTGCACCGTATGATGCACCAACATTTTCCCCCTTTTTTAGGGAAAAAAAATTGCATCTTATGGTGTGAAGAATGTGTTTTGTGGAAAACAATCCTGTGTTATTACTTTTTTAAATTTAGCACACAATCACAATTTTGTTTACCCAAACCAATCCTTTGGTATAATTTCCAAAGACCAATTCCTATTCATACATGTCAGTGGTCTCCCCACTGATCAGCTTATTGAGATTCTACATTTTTTATCCTCTTGGAGTTTTTTTTTTTTTTTTTTACGTCTAAGCATTGCAAAGAACAAGCAGAACAGACAAGGGGGTGAGGGATGTGCATGTGACAGGGGACACATATACCTTCCTGCTACAGTAAATAGACAATTTTAGACAGGTATAGTGACAAGCTAGACACATTTAATTACATTAATTATTATTTGTAGGAGCATTGCTTGATTAGGTTTTCTTCCTTTATGATTAGGGTATAAAGATAACTTTTTTGTGTGCATTTCATCCTCAGATGCAGAAAATGTAAATCACCCCTGTAAATTTTCTGTTTAAGAAGCGAAAAGCAAATTAAGCCTTTCACTGTTTAACTAGTAAATGGGATTATTCCAGCATTGTAGAAAAGGTCAAAAGAGAAGATATACTACATTCTCAGTAAACGAGGAGTATGTACTCTTGTATCATATGTATTAACTTTCCCCACTCTTGGAAATGATTACTTCATGCATTTATTAGGGTCATTGTGAAGGGTCACATTGATATCTATATGCAAATACTGATGCTGACTCCACACTAGATGGATATCATTTTACATGGGCTTGTGTCTTCAGCTAAAACTATGCCTGCTACAATGCAAGTCACTTCTTATTTTGTTTTTACTGGACACACCAAGTTTATATATAGAAAAAAAAGGTGCAATCTAGAATACATGCACATGCAGATATCATACAAGTAGAGATGTGGCGAACGGTTCCCGAACATCTCTGAATCCCTGGGGGGTTTACTACTTCCGGGTCGCTCTGACCCGGAGTAGTACGCAAGCGCTGCCCGGCGGAGCGCGTCCGTCATGAACGACGTCACGCTCATGCGCAGAGAGTGCCCGGCAACAGGAGCGCGATCTAGGACGCGCTCCGCCGGGCAGCGCAGGCGTACTGCTCTGGGTCAGAGCGACCCGGAAGTAGTAAACCCCTCAGAGATGTTCGTCCGGCGAACCGTTCGTTACATCTCTACATACAAGTACTGAAAACGTCTCACTTCTGTTGCATCAGACTAAGTTTTGGTCAACCTGCTCCATTTGCTGTAATGGGAAAGAATGAAAATTGAAAAGGGACAAGGAGACTGCTAATATTGGTTATCATAGTCTCTATATAATCAGCTGGAGGGTCTTAAATCCAACAAATTCATACATAATGGTGCATTTAGTAAATTAATTTAAATAAAATGGATGTATGAATATACTGGGAAACTGCAATTGCTATAAAACCAGCTGGTAGTCTATCATTAGGTCATACTAGTACTCAGAGGATAAATGATGTTTATAGAGTCACTGTTGTTATAAAACAAGAGTATTCCTTGTTAGCATTAGAAGCTACATATTGGCATTGCATGTCAACATAGAAAAAGTTAGCCGAGCTGAGGCTATAGTGCAGTGTAGTAGCATTAGGGGATACAGAAGTTACAACCGCATCGGGGCCCTTGGACCAGAGGTTCTCACTAGGGGCCCTCCTCTATCCATCATATTAGCTTTTCATTGGTGCTTTGCTAGTAATGAACACGGCTATATTTGTACTGCATTGTGTTTATCTTTAACAAGCTGTTTCCTTACTCTAAATACAGCTTTCTGACACTGCAACTGTCCTTGGTAGGTTTTTGGGCTCCATATCAATAGAGTGCTTTGAGTCCTATGCAAAACTCGCACTGGGACACCAAGCTCCTTGGTTACGCCGCTGCTATGGTGCTAAGACTCCCTAGGGATAATGATTGCAGTCATAGAGAATGGGAGTCTCCGGAAGGATAATACACCCACACACTAGGGGTGTATAGATGAACTCAAACACTACTTGGGCAAAAGCAAAACTTTTCAGATTTTACAGCTCCTTGAAAACATCTATTTTTTCCCAGAGAGCTTTCTAAAATCTTTCTAAAGACCTAAATGCCTGATGATGGCACTCTATTTGAAGTACTTTTATTTGGTATTTCAAACCAAAAAGCACATACTCTCCGCCGCACTTGTTAGTGTGCTTTCTTGATGCACTTTCTGTTGGAAGAGCATTTGAGCTAGGTGCCAAATGATACTTCAGCATGGTGTAAAGCTTCAGATTGAAATAGTAATAGGTTTTTCAAAGGCACAGGATTGTTGTTTCAGTGTGTTAGAACAAAACAGTCATCTTCAGCTGCTCCAGTTATAAAGAAATAATGAGTGTTATGTTATTTTCTTCTCTAAGTTCCTTCTTCATGCTGTACTCATAATTTGAAAGGAAAATTGACAGCTTTTGGATAAAACCTTAAAACAACATTTACTCGGGAAGAAATTACCCTGAAAGAAATGAAATTATAGAGAATCTATCAACTTGTGTTCCTCTCTATATATATATATACAGTATATTTATATGTATTTATTTCTCCCAAAAATGTCGGGACACTGTAAATAACAACAGACTGCAACAATTTGTAGACCCTAAATTTGACTGAAAATAAAATAATACAAGAACAATATAGGATATACCGTATATTTAAATATGTGTTTGATCATTTGACAACAACACATTTCGGAATGGTTGGGACAGGGTCATGTTTACCTGTGTTTCCAACTGTGTTGCATCAGCTTTTCTTTTGACAACATCTAGTAAACATTTGTTGTATATTTTGTTTCAAAATATGCCACGTGTGCCTTAGAGCCAAGATTCAAACCCTTTTCTCCTATGTCAGAGAAGGTGCCCTTAACCAGTGCACTATCCAGCCATGTATCCGTCCTGTTGTTACATTCTAACCAGCAAGCTCATGGTGACCCAGAACTCATTGGAGTGTGTAAGGGACTACAATGGTCCTAAAAGCCCCCTTACTAAGATGTTAAGAAAAACAAAAATTTGCTTTCCTAAAACAGAAAGAATTTGCGATAATTCAGGTTGGAGTGAGCTCGAGATGTCTCCCAGGCACCACTGCTGAATATATGCAAATTAACCATTGTACCCTTAGAAGCTAAACACACCTCCAGAACCGCTGGAATGCAATGATGTGTCAGCTTGTTAAATTGTACAGAGCCATAATAATCCAACATGCATACAGACTGTTTCGGATTGTTTGATCCTCATCAGTGCATGGCATGGATTAATTTGGCTCTATGGAGTAGGGCTTGTAAGGTCCAGCGGTTCTGGAGGTGTGTTTAGCTTCTAAGGGTACAATGGTTAATTTGCATATATTCAGCAGTGGTGCCTGGGAGACATCTCGAGCTCACTCCAACCTGAATTATCGCAAATTCTTTCTGTTTTAGGAAAGCAAATTTTTGTTTTTCTTAACATCTTAGTAAGGGGGCTTTTAGGACCATTGTAGTCCCTTACACACCCCAATGAGTTCTGGGTCACCATGAGCTTGCTGGTTAGTCTGTACCTCTCGGTTTACAAGCCCTACTCCATAGAGCCAAATTAATCCATGCCATGCACTGATGAGGATCAAACAATCCGAAACAGTCTGTATGCATGTTGGATTATTATGGCTCTGTACAATTTAACAAGCTGACACATCATTGCATTCCAGCGGTTCTGGAGGTGTGTTTAGCTTCTAAGGGTACAATGGTTAATTTGCATATATTCAGCAGTGGTGCCTGGGAGACATCTTGAGCTCACTCCAACCTGAATTATCGCAAATTCTTTCTGTTTTAGGAAAGCAAATTTTTGTTTTTCTGTTGTTACATTGAAAGACACTTCCTGTGGTTAAGAACAAAATTTTTGGCTAAATTGTTCAGTGAAATTGGTTAGTAACCTTTCAGTTTGGAATGCCACTCATGCGTCTGTCCTTAAAGAGACACTGAAGCGGAAAAAAAAATATGATATAATGATTTGTATGTGTAGTACAGCTAAGAAATAAAACATTAGCAACAGAGACGTAAGTCTAATATTGTTTCCAGTACAGGAAGAGTTAAGAAACCCCAGTTGTTATCTATGCAAAAAAGCCATTGAGCTCCATGATGTCTTTCAAAGTTGCAGAGAGCTCTGTTTTCTGAAGCTTGGTATCTCAACTCTTAGTCATTGTAATTTATTTTTCTTTGCACAGAAGGGGTTCAAAAGTTCACTGCTGCTCTGTAAAATCATTTAGAATGCAGAGTAGGGTGTACACTGCAAATATTAGAGAATGATGCAATGTTATAAAAAAAACTATATAACTGAACATAAAAATATGAGAATATTTTCTTTGCTACTAATGTTCTAGTAATTATTCCTACTACCCAACCAATTCATTATATCATAATTGTTTTTTCGCTTCAGTGTCTCTTCAAATGAAACCTTAAGTAACTGAAAAAAAGCCAGTTTAACTTACCTGGGGCTTCTACCGGCCCCCTAGCGGCGTGACAACCCGATCCTCCAGTTCCCCGCAGCGACCCACTTTCATTTATGGCGACTCAGCGAGTCGATGGGCACTGCCAATCACACTCTTGTCGCCAAATTGCTGAGTCACCAGAAACTAAAGTGGGTCGCTGCGGGGGACTGGACGATCAGTTTGTCACAGCACAGGAACAGGGAGCAGCTAATTACTAGCGCTAAAAGATTTGGGTGCTGGTATCTTTTCATTTTTAAATATCGGTTTTGTAATTTTTCGTTCAACTTTGCACATGTTTGTGCACCATTGCGAAATATCGAAATTTTATCGACAACGATACAGTACGATTGATAAATAGAGGTTTGTGAAACAAAATCTTTTATTCTTTGATATTGTGTATGTTTATTATGATATTTCACTAATATATCGATATATGTGGATTATCGATAATTAGGGTTAGGCACCACAAGGAGAGTTTTAGGGCTAGGAAACACCAGGGGGGTGGTTAGGGTTAGGCACCACCAGGGGGGTGGTTAGGGTTAGGCACCACCAAGGGAGGGTTCTGTGTGAGATGCAAGAGTAGGGTTGGGTAAAGCTGTATTGTTGAATTACATTAGATATTTAACGTTATTATATTTTCGTTTTCAACTCCCATCTGTTTTAAAACAGTAATAGTAATAATCAGAATTAATGATTGTACATAACAAATTTATCGATAATTCGATAATTCTAAATTACCGATATTTTTATGTTGCCGATAAATCGCGCCCGAATTTTGAAATGTATGTACAGGGAGGCTGCAGGAGGCAGATAGAGCCCCAGGTAAATTAAACTGGCTTTTTTTTTTTTCAATGACTTTAGGTTTCCTTTGAAGGACAACTTAAGCAAGAGTGATGTGGAAGCTGCCATATTTATTTCCTTTTAAGCATTACCTGTTGCCCGGCTATCCTACTGATTCTCTGCTTCTAATATTTTTATCCATAGACCCTGAACAAACACGCAGCAAATCAGATGTTTCGGACATTATTGTCAAATTACAGTTACGCCTTATGTGTTGAATAACACTTACTGCTACAGCGGCACCCCGTTTCGGCGCTCAGAGCTGAGCACCATGTGACAAAACCACCTGCATTGTGTAGGGAAGTTTATATAGTTCCTTATTGGAAATATTGTAAAGAATTCCTCAAGGATACCGGAGGTAACCGAGCATTATTGATTCCCATTTTGGGTCACAAAACTAGTTCATTTAAAGGGATACTGTAGGGGGTCGGGGGAAAATGGGCTGAACTTACCCGGGGCTTCTAATGGTCCCCCGCAGACATTCCTGTGTTGGCGCAGCCACTCCCCAATGCCACGGCCCCGCCTCCGGTTCACTTCTGGAATTTCTGACTTTAAAGTCAGAAAACCACTGCGCCTGCGTTGCCGTGTCCTCGATCCTGCTGATGTCATCAAGAGCGCACAGCGCAGGCCCAGTATGGTCTGTGTCTGCGCAGTACACTCCTGGTGACATCAGCGGGAGCGAGGACACGGCAACGCAGGCGCAGTGGTTTTCTGACTTTAAAGTCAGAAATTCCAGAAGTGAACTGGAGGCGGGGCCGGAGCATCGGTGAGTGGCTGCGCCAACACAGGATGTCTGCGGGGACCATTAGAAGCCCCGGGTAAGTTCAGCTCATTTTCCCCCGACCTCCCTACAGTATCCCTTTAAGGAATCTAAATGTGATCATTTGTTTTTTTTCTTTTATTTGAAGCATGTAACATTTGGGAATGGCATTCAGCTTGCTGAAATCATTACAGAAGCAGAAGTTTCATATGCCTTTGGTACAGAATAGTGGGACTTCACTAGTCACTTTTTGTCTCTTCAATAATTTACATTTCTAACATTTTCTTTGCCTCCTGTGCAGTTTGCAACAAGAGGTCATACAGGACTGAAACTTATCTGTGCATCATAGGGTAGCACAATAGGCTACATTAAAATTTCAGTGCGACAAACTGACCAATTAGTGAGGGAAACAAGGTGCAAGCTGTCAGCATATATGGCACCAAGACAGGTACACCAGAGTTGCCCTAGGGAAATCTTAAGTCATAAACCACACAGCTATCCACAGGTAAACAAATAACTATGGGGATAATAGACAGGAAGTGCTCTATATGCAGTGCCAACATCTAACTCAACATGTTTCACCCATAAAAGGCTTCGAGTAATTAATACTGTGCCACATGGTGATATACTAAATACGTAGCCCCTTACCACATCAATAAACATTCTATCCCCCAGCATAACACTCAAGTCAGAGCTAAAGTGCCCTGTTTAAGCTCAACTTATACTGTATATGGTGCCTGACTTGTAGCCAATGCTCCTCCCATGCAGGGAGGTGCCAGTTTTCTATCCTGTGGTATATTTTTTGTGTTTACCTTCAATCTCTTCCCTGGTACAGTTACTCTGTTGAGGTTTTTATCTGTATTCTGTCAGGAGCACAAAAAAAGAAAGAAAAACTCTGTTTCTAAGCAACAAATCCCAATTCACACTTTGGACATTGTTTCAGCAATTTTTACTTGCATAAGGTTTGTGGAGAAACTACTGTTTTTCAATACTTTTTTCAAGGTTTGAGCAGGTTGACATGGTAGATTGTTCAGGTTTCTTTCCACTGGTTGGCTAATGTTGCAGTTTACTTCCATATTTCTTCTGTTATCTATTGTTGTCCCTGTCATTTTACCACAAATGGTCTTCCAAGAATGCACCAACACTAATATCTGAGTAAAATGCATGCATTTGGGCCCCACAGTTATACATTCTGTACTGTGCATGAGCCTGGTATTGATAAACAAAAGTGGGGACACCGAGAGCCCAATATAGTGTAGTAAGCAAAACAATAGGTTGGAATTGGAATTGAAAAGTATATAGTGTATATACTCACAAAAGTGGGTTACCTCCTAGGTAACCACTGTACAGGCAGGTGAGGAGATTAGACCTGTCCTCACTCAGGAGTAAAAGTCGCTCTCTGTATATCAGGAAAAAAGAGATGGGGATCGACCCCTCCACCAGGGGTGGGTATTGGTAATATAAGAGTGAACAGAGGAGCCAGCAGGATAAAGGGTACTTTAGGGCAGCCCCCTCCTTCAACACCTTCAAAAAGGCCCTTAAAACTCACCTTTTCACTCTGGCCTACCACCCCTCACAATTGCTCTAAACCCACAGCTGAACTCTGGTCCCCTACCTCTCGTGTCCTTACCTCTCCCTCTAGATTGTAAGCCTTTGGGCAGGGTCCTCCTCCTTTTGTGTCCTACCTGATCATGCACCTCCATTACTGTGCACCCATGCTATGCATTTGAGTGATCCTAACTTGCCTAATCTTCATGCTTCCCTTCCAGTGACAGACTAAAGGTGGCCATACATGGTACAATTTTTCTATTAGATAATTTAGTTTGATTATTCCATTAGATCGAATATAAAGATTTTTCCAGCATGTCCGATCATTTTTCCCGAAAAAACGGGATAATCGTTCGAATTTCTTGATCGAAAAAAAAAATATTTTCAACTTTCATTCAATTCGATCATTTAGATCGAATAAATGGGAAAATCGAACGTTTTTATTGTACCGTGTATGGCCACCATAAGCATTACCTGGTACTCATACTGTGCTGTGTGATCTGGTTTTCTTGTATTCCTGTATTGTCATATTGCTGTATGTCACCCCTAAATATTGTCTGTAACCTAAATTAATGTCCAGCGCTGCGTAATATGTTGGCGCTTTATAAATACAATAAATAATAATAATACTAAAAAAGTTTAAAATTCCTCAGGAGGTGGTGGTGGTGGACTCGCCTCCTTGAAGTAGACAAGATACTGTCAGCTTTTTA